>NC_086444.1:577121947-577428019 GCF_028390025.1 Pseudophryne corroboree | reverse complement strand
TACTAGTGATATTATATATATATATTAATTTCATCTCATTATCATCCAGTCTATATTAGCAGCAGACACAGTATGGTAGTCCACGGCTGTAGCTACCTCTGTGTCGGCAGTCGCTCGTCCATCCATAAGTATACTAGTATCCATCCATCTCCATTGTTTACCTGAGGTGCCTTTTAGTTGTGCCTATTAAAATATGGAGAACAAAAATGTTGAGGTTCCAAAATTAGGGAAAGATCAAGATCCACTTCCACCTCGTGCTGAAGCTGCTGCCACTAGTCATGGCCGAGACGATGAAATGCCAGCAACGTCGTCTGCCAAGGCCGATGCCCAATGTCATAGTACAGAGCATGTAAAATCCAAAACACCAAATATCAGTAAAAAAAGGACTCCAAAATCTAAAATAAAATTGTCGGAGGAGAAGCGTAAACTTGCCAATATGCCATTTACCACACGGAGTGGCAAGGAACGGCTGAGGCCCTGGCCTATGTTCATGGCTAGTGGTTCAGCTTCACATGAGGATGGAAGCACTCAGCCTCTCGCTAGAAAAATGAAAAGACTCAAGCTGGCAAAAGCACCGCAAAGAACTGTGCGTTCTTCCAAATCCCAAATCCACAAGGAGAGTCCAATTGTGTCGGTTGCGATGCCTGACCTTCCCAACACTGGACGTGAAGAGCATGCGCCTTCCACCATTTGCTCGCCCCCTGCAAGTGCTGGAAGGAGCACCCGCAGTCCAGTTCCTGATAGTCAGATTGAAGATGTCAGTGTTGAAGTACACCAGGATGAGGAGGATATGGGTGTTGCTGGCGCTGGGGAGGAAATTGACAAGGAGGATTCTGATGGTGAGGTGGTTTGTTTAAGTCAGGCACCCGGGGAGACACCTGTTGTCCATGGGAGGAATAGGGCCGTTGACATGCCTGGTGAAAATACCAAAAAAATCAGCTCTTCGGTGTGGAAGTATTTCAACAGAAATGCGGACAACATTTGTCAAGCCGTGTGTTGCCTTTGTCAAGCTGTAATAAGTAGGGGTAAGGACGTTAACCACCTCGGAACATCCTCCCTTATACGTCACCTGCAGCGCATTCATAATAAGTCAGTGACAAGTTCAAAAACTTTGGGCGACAGCGGAAGCAGTCCACTGACCAGTAAATCCCTTCCTCTTGTAACCAAGCTCACGCAAACCACCCCACCAACTCCCTCAGTGTCAATTTCCTCCTTCCCCAGGAATGCCAATAGTCCTGCAGGCCATGTCACTGGCAATTCTGACGAGTCCTCTCCTGCCTGGGATTCCTCCGATGCATCCTTGCGTGTAACGCCTACTGCTGCTGGCGCTGCTGTTGTTGCTGCTGGGAGTCGATGGTCATCCCAGAGGGGAAGTCGTAAGCCCACTTTTACTACTTCCACCAAGCAATTGACTGTCCAACAGTCCTTTGCGAGGAAGATGAAATATCACAGCAGTCATCCTGTTGCAAAGCGGATAACTGAGGCCTTGACAACTATGTTGGTGTTAGACGTGCGTCCGGTATCCGCCGTTAGTTCACAGGGAACTAGACAATTTCTTGAGGTAGTGTGCCCCCGTTACCAAATACCATCTAGGTTCCACTTCTCTAGGCAGGCGATACCGAGAATGTACACGGACGTCAGAAAAAGACTCACCAGTGTCCTAAAAAATGCAGTTGTACCCAATGTCCACTTAACCACGGACATGTGGACAAGTGGAGCAGGGCAGGGTCAGGACTATATGACTGTGACAGCCCACTGGGTAGATGTATGGACTCCCGCCGCAAGAACAGCAGCGGCGGCACCAGTAGCAGCATCTCGCAAACGCCAACTCTTTCCTAGGCAGGCTACGCTTTGTATCACCGGTTTCCAGAATACGCACACAGCTGAAAACCTCTTACGGCAACTGAGGAAGATCATCGCGGAATGGCTTACCCCAATTGGACTCTCCTGTGGATTTGTGGCATCGGACAACGCCAGCAATATTGTGTGTGCATTAAATATGGGCAAATTCCAGCACGTCCCATGTTTTGCACATACCTTGAATTTGGTGGTGCAGAATTTTTTAAAAAACGACAGGGACGTGCAAGAGATGCTGTCGGTGGCCAGAAGAATTGCGGGACACTTTCGGCGTACAGGCACCACGTACAGAAGACTGGAGCACCACCAAAAACGCCTGAACCTGTCCTGCCATCATCTGAAGCAAGAAGTGGTAACGAGGTGGAATTCAACCCTATATATGCTTCAGAGGTTGGAGGAGCAGCAAAAGGCCATTCAAGCCTATACAATTGAGCACGATATAGGAGGTGGAATGTACCTGTCTCAAGCGCAGTGGAGAATGATTTCAACGTTGTGCAAGGTTCTGCAACCTTTTGAACTTGCCACACGTGAAGTCAGTTCAGACACTGCCAGCCTGAGTCAGGTCATTCCCCTCATCAGGCTTTTGCAGAAGAAGCTGGAGGCATTGAAGGAGGAGCTAAAAGGGAGCGATTCCGCTAGGCATGTGGGACTTGTGGATGGAGCCCTTAATTCGCTTAACAAGGATTCACGGGTGGTCAATCTGTTGAAATCAGAGCACTACATTTTGGCCACCGTGCTCGATCCTAGATTTAAAACCTACCTTGGATCTCTCTTTCCGGCAGACACAAGTCTGCTGGGGTTCAAAGACCTGCTGGTGAGAAAATTGTCAAGTCAAGCGGAACGCGACCTGTCAACATCTCCTCCTTCACATTCTCCCGCAACTGGGGGTGCGAGGAAAAGGCTCAGAATTCCGAGCCCACCCGCTGGCAGTGATGCAGGGCAGTCTGGAGCGACTGCTGATGCTGACATCTGGTCCGGACTGAAGGACCTGACAACGATTACGGACATGTCGTCTACTGTCACTGCATATGATTCTCTCCCCATTGAAAGAATGGTGGAGGATTATATGAGTGACCGCATCCAAGTAGGCACGTCACACAGTCCGTACTTATACTGGCAGGAAAAAGAGGCAATTTGGAGGCCCTTGCACAAACTGGCTTTATTCTACCTAAGTTGCCCTCCCACAAGTGTGTACTCCGAAAGAGTGTTTAGTGCCGCCGCTCACCTTGTCAGCAATCGGCGTACGAGGTTACTTCCAGAAAATGTGGAGAAGATGATGTTCATTAAAATGAATTATAATCAATTCCTCCGTGGAGACATTGACCAGCAGCAATTGCCTCCACAAAGTACACAGGGAGCTGAGATGGTGGATTCCAGTGGGGACGAATTGATAATCTGTGAGGAGCGGGATGTACACGGTGATATATCGGAGGATGATGATGAGGTGGACATCTTGCCTCTGTAGAGCCAGTTTGTGCAAGGAGAGATTAATTGCTTCTTTTTCGGTGGGGGTCCAAACCAACCCGTCATTTCAGTCACAGTCGTGTGGCAGACCCTGTCACTGAAATGATGGGTTGGTTAAAGTGTGCATGTCCTGTTTATACAACATAAGGGTGGGTGGGAGGGCCCAAGGACAATTCCATCTTGCACCTCTTTTTTCTTTCATTTTTATTTGCGTCATGTGCTGTTTGGGGAGTGTTTTTTGGAAGGGCCATCCTGCGTGACACTGCAGTGCCACTCCTAGATGGGCCAGGTGTTTGTGTCGGCCACTAGGGTCGCTTAGCTTACTCACACAGCTACCTCATTGCGCCTCTTTTTTTCTTCTTTGCGTCATGTGCTGTTTGGGGAGTGTTTTTTGGAAGGGCCATCCTGCGTGACACTGCAGTGCCACTCCTAGATGGGCCAGGTGTTTGTGTCGGCCACTAGGGTCGCTTAGCTTACTCACACAGCTACCTCATTGCGTCTCTTTTTTTCTTCTTTGCGTCATGTGCTGTTTGGGGAGTGTTTTTTGGAAGGGCCATCCTGCGTGACACTGCAGTGCCACTCCTAGATGGGCCAGGTGTTTGTGTCGGCCACTAGGGTCGCTTAGCTTACTCACACAGCTACCTCATTGCGCCTCTTTTTTTCTTTGCGTCATGTGCTGTTTGGGGAGTGTTTTTTGGAAGGGCCATCCTGCGTGACACTGCAGTGCCACTCCTAGATGGGCCAGGTGTTTGTGTCGGCCACTAGGGTCGCTTAGCTTACTCACACAGCTACCTCATTGCGCCTCTTTTTTTCTTTGCGTCATGTGCTGTTTGGGGAGTGTTTTTTGGAAGGGCCATCCTGCGTGACACTGCAGTGCCACTCCTAGATGGGCCAGGTGTTTGTGTCGGCCACTAGGGTCGCTTATCTTACTCACACAGCTACCTCATTGCGCCTCTTTTTTTCTTTGCGTCATGTGCTGTTTGGGGAGTGTTTTTTGGAAGGGCCATCCTGCGTGACACTGCAGTGCCACTCCTAGATGGGCCAGGTTTTTGTGTCGGCCACTAGGGTCGCTTATCTTACTCACACAGCTACCTCATTGCGCCTCTTTTTTTCTTTGCGTCATGTGCTGTTTGGGGAGTGTTTTTTGGAAGGCCATCCTGCGTGACACTGCAGTGCCACTCCTAGATGGGCCAGGTGTTTGTGTCGGCCACTAGAATCGCTTATCTTACACAGCTACCTCATTGCGCCTCTTTTTTTCTTTGCGTCATGTGCTGTTTGGGGAGTGTTTTTTGGAAGGGCCATCCTGCGTGACACTGCAGTGCCACTCCTAGATGGGCCAGGTGTTTGTGTCGGCCACTAGGGTCGCTTATCTTACTCACACAGCTACCTCATTGCGCCTCTTTTTTTCTTTGCGTCATGTGCTGTTTGGGGAGTGTTTTTTGGAAGGGCCATCCTGCGTGACACTGCAGTGCCACTCCTAGATGGGCCAGGTGTTTGTGTCGGCCACTAGGGTCGCTTATCTTACTCACACAGCTACCTCATTGCGCCTCTTTTTTTCTTTGCGTCATGTGCTGTTTGGGGAGTGTTTTTTGGAAGGGCCATCCTGCGTGACACTGCAGTGCCACTCCTAGATGGGCCAGGTGTTTGTGTCGGCCACTAGGGTCGCTTATCTTACTCACACAGCTACCTCATTGCGCCTCTTTTTTTCTTTGCGTCATGTGCTGTTTGGGGAGTGTTTTTTGGAAGGGCCATCCTGCGTGACACTGCAGTGCCACTCCTAGATGGGCCAGGTGTTTGTGTCGGCCACTAATGTCGCTTAGCTTAGTCATCCAGCGACCTCGGTGCAAATTTTAGGACTAAAAATAATATTGTGAGGTGTGAGGTATTCAGAATAGACTGAAAATGAGTGGAAATTATAGTTTTTGAGGTTAATAATACTTTGGGATCAAAATGACCCCCAAATTCTATGATTTAAGCTGTTTTTTAGTGTTTTTTGAAAAAAACACCCGAATCCAAAACACACCCGAATCCGACAAAAAAAATTCGGTGAGGTTTTGCCAAAACGCGGTCGAACCCAAAACACGGCCGCGGAACCGAACCCAAAACCAGAACACAAAACCCGAAAAATTTCAAGTGCACATCTATAATATATATACACATGTATATATATATCATGTGTGTGTGTGTTTATATGTATGTATGTATGTATATACATGTGTATATATGTATGCACATGGATATATATGTACTATAATTAAAATAAAGTAAACTTTTATTGCACTTACAAGTGCCACCAGGAAGACAGCAGGCTGCAGAGGACGCTAGACAGCCATTAATAATACTCATGCAGCTAAAAAAAAAATATATATATATATATATATATATATATATATATTTTTTTTTTTTAGTGGAGGGGGTTTCTGGGTGCTCGGAAACCCCCCTGGGTGCGCCACTGTTGTGTGGATGTTTTGATGCATCCATTAAAAAAAACAACAGTCACTCAGCTATCTGAATTTCTTAGATAGGATAGGATCAGCACACATAGGGGGGTTATTCAGAGTTGGTTGCAGATTTTGGTATCTTAGCAAAATCTGTGATCACTAAAATCACATGCTACGATCTGTCCAGCACAGGGCAAGGCTGCCCAGCAGGAGTGGCACTGACCCGCAATGCAATCACGATTCAATTGCGATCAAATTGAAAAAAACTCATATAGAGGTGACCCCTGCTTATACAGCATGGCTGCGTATGCAAGGGCCCTACCGCCATGTTTCCACTCACAGGAAACACAGGTGACGTCATCGGCTGCCCCTGAAAATGGCCATGACACGCCTGCATTTCCTGATCTACTCCCCCCCTAATGCTGCGTCATCGTCCCAGGATACTTGTCGCCTGTCAATCACTAAGCGATCGCATCCTTCCAGGATGCAATCGCAAAGTGGAAGGTCGCGCACATGCATTCGCAGTCTACCAAAAACTTGCCCACTTATTATTTTTAGTTAACTGCCATCAGGTCTATATAGCCCCCATAGTTCAATTGAATATAAAAGTATTACATTTATTTTGAATAGTACATCACAATTGGTCAACTGTTTGTGACGTACTATTCATAATAAATGTAATAATTCTGCTATTCAACTGGACTATGTGTGCTGATCCTATCTATGAAATTCAGATAGGTGAGTGACTATTAAATTATATCTATATGCTGTATTTTAATTATTGTTGATGTTGCAAACCACCTCCTCCCTGCATTTGCGATGCTCATCTGTAGTAAGCTTCAGTGTACTCAGCCTTGCCGTCTCTAAAGGGACTGCGAGGCCAAGGAAACTGCGTATGCGACACAACCTTTGGCCTCGCTGCGCCTGGAAAAAGGGGGCAACAAGCCCCCATTTTCCCAAACACTGGCTTACCCCGTCCCACTCCGCGAACGTCTCTGCCTGTCAATCAGGCAGAGGTGTTCGCCTATACATTCATGCTCTAGCCTAATACCTTCTTTCTCAAACACACCATGCACATCAGATTGCTGTTCTTTATTGCACTCTATGGTATTCTATCCAAAGCAAATACATAATTCACTCTCCCTGCAACCCACCCCTCTGTACACATTGCCGCCTCAATTTTCCACTCGTCTCTTATTAACACTCATGAGCTTTTTACACATCTTTGTACTTTGACAATAACATCCACAACTGGTCACCATAAAAAAACATTCACAAACCTCCTACAACTACAGTATATTTAACTCTCTCTCTTACTGCTATTAGCTGGTGACATTTCACCTAATTCATGCCCCAAACACTTGCCCCACTCACATTCACCTGATTCACAGCAATATAGAAACACAGCTAACCTCCTAAACATCACATGTCTCCGTTTACCCTCCAAATCACTAAAATGTGGCTTATGGAATGCACGCTTAGTTTGTAACAAATTAACATCCATCCGTGACCTCTTCATATCTAACAACTTCAACCTGCTGGCTATTACAGAAACATGGCTTATGCAATCAGACATGGCCTCCCCTGCAGCACTGTCACATGGTGGGCTCCACTTCACACACACCCCCAGGCCTGGTAACAGTACAGGTGGTTGGATTATTACTATCCAAATATTTTGCATACACATTTCTACAACAGGTTCCATCACTCACATTTAAATCATTTGAAGTACATTCTATCAGAATTTACACTCCTTTCTCTCTCCATGTTGCAGCTATATATCGCCCACCTGGGCCACCCAAAAAATTTCTAGAAGATTTTTCTGCCTGGCTCCCTCACTTCCTATCCTCTGACATCTCCACCATTATCATGGGAGATTTCAATGTTGCTACTGCCAAAATCTGCTGTTCATGCCTTCAAACTACTCTCTCTAACCTCCTCTCTCGGCCTCTCCCAATGGACTGACTCCTCTACTCATCAGGAGGGCCTCTGCCTTGATCTAGTATTCACCAGACTAGGCTGTTTCTGAATTCACTAACACCCCTTTCCCTCTCTCAGATCACAACCTTATCACCTGCATGCTCTCCTCCATTACCTCAAACTCAGTGTCACTGAAGTCCTCCAATCCTCCTCAAACCCGCAGAAATATTAATGCATTAAATCTTCAAGAACTTTCCACCTCACTCCAACAACTGCTTTCACCTATTTCTGCATTCACTTCTCCTGAGATGGCTGTATCACACCTGAACCAGACTCTGCAGGTAGCCCATGATGAAGTGGTTCCAGCATAGCCATCACACTCCACGTGGGCCTAGATGTCAACCGTGACACTCTAAAGTAACAAGACACCTACAAAAACTGTCACGTAGAGTTGAACACCAGTGGCGTAAATTTCATATTTCAAGGGACTTCCTCACATATAAGACTGCCTACCACTCTTATTGTAATGACATGGGCACTGCCAAACAAACTTATTTTCAAACTCTCCCCTCTGCTCAAGCCTCTAACCCCAAACGACTTGTTAATACATTTAAATCACTTTTAAACCCTACTTCACCTAACCCGCCAGCCACTATCAAGGCACAACATCTTGCTTCATACTTCAAGGACAAGATTGGTAAGATCCAAGATGAAATGGCATGCTCTTCCTCAACCGGTGACCTACTCAATTCTCTACCTGAACCCTCTGGCACTTTCTCTTTATTTGATCCAACAAATGAAGATGAAGTATCAACACTCTTCTCATCCTGCTACTCTACTACCTTTCCTCTTGATCCTATACCCTCACAAAAAAGTAAAGCTCTGTCTCCTGTGCTCATCCCAACCTCAACTAACATCTGTAATCTATCTCTCTCTACTGTTATCTTTCCTTCACTGTTTAAGCATGCAGTGATTACTCCCATTCTAAAAAAAATAAATTCTTACCCTAACTCTCTCTCAAACTACCGTTCCATCTCTCAGCTCCCTTGCCTCTCCAAGCTACTTGAGAAACTTACATATATATTGATAGATGCTCAATTAGCTTAGTGATATCATTCAGGTGCTCGAAAGGCTGGGGTATTTCTAAGCAGGAAAAAAAGGCATTTTTGTTCCCCCAGCACCCTGAATGATAACCGTAACCAGATATAAATTCCACATAATAATAGAATTCAGAGATCTTCGTTACACATATTTGCGCAAATGTGTGAATAAGCCCCAAAGCCGCATCAAGGCGTCTCTGTATATTTGGGGTCCCTAGCGCTATATCTAGGTGCAGGGTGTGGCACCCCAAAACACCAGCATAAGCCAGAAAGCCCAGCATAGCATACCATTGAAAAAACTATAGTGTTAATAAATTAGTATTTAGGAAGCCGAAGCTATAGAGAAAGTGATACAAAAATGAAATGCAATTAAAATAGAGAAATAGTGTTAAAAAATTAATAAGTGAAAAGTATTAATAGAATGTAAAGGTATGCCACACTAAGGCCATCCAGCTCAGCCAGTCCAGAGGCACCACACCTCACACCTCCATTACCCCAATCTGGGTCTAAGATTAACCAGCAAGGAGCCACATGATAATGGCTCCTTACTACAATATGTCTAAGCTAAGAGCTACCTACCTTTGAGCAACCCCATAATGCTCCATGTGGCATGTCAGGGCCTGCACCTCCTCCTAATGCAGGAACCTCTCTGCCTCTCACAACAAACATATATATTGGTAGATGCTCAATTAGCTTAGTGATATCATTCAGGTGCTCGAAAAGGGAGGGGTATTTCTAAGCAGGAAAAAAATGCATTTTTGTTCCCCCAGCACCCTGAATGATAACCGTAACCAGATATAAATTCCACATAATAATAGAATTCAGAGATCTTCGTTACACATATTTGCGCAAATATGTGTAACGAAGATCTCTGAATTCTATTATTAAGATTATATCATTAGGATAATATGAAGTGGTGTAATGTTTTGAGTGGACATCAAGAATCGATTTCAACACCATATATTTTATACGTGATAGACTATTTATACTAAAAGCTTACTGACTGTTTATGTACACTGGGTAATAGAGTATTATACAGGTTTTCAGTCACAAGGACATTTGACATTTATTCAATACTCAGTTATTGACCACAAAGCATATACCACTGTTACACACATATTTTGTTCCAGTGCTGTAACTAGACATTTTAGCGCTGTGTGCAAAAAACGGCATCGGCGCCCCCCCCCTAACGTAAAACAGCGGCAGTGCGCGCCGCAGGCGCACGCAAAAAATATAGGGGTTTAGCTTCACTGGAAAGGGGTGTGGCCACAAAATAATACCAATTAATATAATGGTACACAGTAGTCACCATTATTCAAATTCCGCCGCACAGTAGCACCACTACATCAGGTAGAACCCCTTTTTACACATTACGGCAGACAGCGTCCTCTTTTTTACACATTACGGCAGACAGAGTCCCCGATTTTACACATTACGGCAGACAGAGTCCCCTTTTTTACACATTACGGCAGACAGGATTACCTTTTTACACATTACGGCAGACAGTGTCCCTTTTTTTACACATTACGGCAGACAGCGTCCCCTTTTTACACATTACGGCAGACAGCATCCACTTTTTTACACATTACGGCAGGATAGATAGATAGATAGAATAGTTGATATTTACCATCTCTCCGGAGCAGCAGCATCATAGCCGGGTGAGTGCAGCGGCAGCCAGACCCTTAACTGTAAAAGCAGCGCCGGCGGTGGGGAACGGGACACAGGCGGTGCTGCACGCTGAACACAGGCAGCGCCGCCAGCGGCACACATGGGGCGCCATCAGCCAGAGTCGGGATACAGGCGGCGCCGCACGCTGGTTACAGGCGGCGCCGCTAGCTGCAAACAGGGAGCACCACCAGCGGGAGTCCGGATACAGGCGGCGCCGCACGCTGGACACAGGCGGCGCCGCCAGCGGCACACAGGAGGCACCATCAGCGGGAGTCGGGATACAGGCGGCGCCGCACACTGATTACAGGCGGCGCCGCCAGCGGCACACAGGGGGCACCTGCAGCGGGAGTCGGGATACAGGCAGCACCGCACGCTGGACACAGGCGGTGCCGCCAGCGGCACACAGGGGGCACCACCAGCGGGAGTCGGGACTCGGGACACAGCGGCAGTGACTGTGTGCAGGCTGGAGATTGCTGCCCTGCGGGTGTGTTGCCCGATGGTGCCCCTCAGTGCATTTGCGCTGTGGGCAATGCACCATCGGCACACACCTAGTTACGGCTCTGTTTTGTTCCATTCTTATACAATGGACATACAGTGTTATGGTGCACAGCTCTCTTTCTAAACATCATCTTCTCACTTTAGCTATCTGTTTTATATTTCACTGCTTTTTTATAATTTCTACAGTCCCATTAATTAATATAATACTTGATAGAAGTTTTTATTTTCACACACACACACGCACACGCACACATATATATATATATATATATATATATATATAAACCAGACAAGAAGAGGCGGCACTCGGAGGCTTTGAAGTACAAATAGTGTATTCAACAGGTTTCTCTGTTGAATACACTATTTGTACTTCAAAGCCTCCGAGTGCCGCCTCTTCTTGTCTGGTTTATGTGAATCTGTCTGGAGGGCACCGGAGCCATTGCAACAAGTGAAGGAGGAAGTGCCGGTCCGTTGGGAGCATATATATATATATATATATATATATATATATTCCCAAATGGACTGGCACTCTCCTGGCTTGTATCTCTAACCTCGGTGCCTTCTGAAGTGATGATGCAGAATTCCAAATAAGACAGCGGCACTCGAGGGTTTGAAAAAGGAAAAATGTATTCAAAAGCGTTTACATGAAGCCGACGTTTCGGGGCTCACATGCCCCTTTGTCAAGGTGTGTTACACACCTTGACAAAGGGGCATGTGAGCCCCGAAACGTCGGCTTCATGTAAACGCTTTTGAATACATTTTTCCTTCTTCAAACCCTCGAGTGCCGCTGTCTTATTTGGAATTCTATATATATATATATATACAGTGATCGAAGTGGGAATTTTGAAGAGGGGTTATGCAAAAGTCAAGGACGCAATTATGCGTGCGCCGAAGGCACGCGCGCTCCAGAAAGGGGGCGTGGTCACCCAAAAGGGGGCATTGTCACCCAAAATGGGACGTGTCCAGTGTGGTAGAACCCCTTATACTATCTAGTACTGGTGCACCTTTCACCTTATAGCACACGGTACGAGCTGAAATTCACATTATAGCACACGGTACGAGACAAAATTCACATTATAGCACACGGTACGAGCCGAAATTCACATTATAGCACACGGTACGAGACAAAATTCACATTATAGCACACTGAATGAGCCGAAACTCACATTATAGCACACTGAATGAGCCGAAATTCACATTGTAGCACACTGAATGAGCCGAAATTCACATTGTAGCACACTGAATGAGCCAGAATTCACATTATAGCACACTGAATGAGCCGAAATTCACATTATAGCACACTGAATGAGCCGGAATTCACATTATAGCACACTGAATGAGCCGAAATTCACATTGTAGCACACTGAATGAGCCGAAATTCACATTGTAGCACACTGAATGAGCCGAAATTCACATTGTAGCACAATGAATGAGCCTAAATTCACATTATAGCACACTGAATGAGCCGAAATTCACATTGTAGCACACTGAATGAGCCAAAATTCACATTGTAGCACACTGAATGAGCCGAAATTCACATTATAGCACACTGAATTGTAGGACACTGAATGAGCCGAAATTCACATTATAGCACACTGAATGAGCCAGAATTCACATTATAGCACACTGAATGAGACGGAATTCACATTATAGCACACTGAATGAGCCGGAATTCACATTATAGCACACTGAATGAGCCGAAATTCACATTGTAGCACACTGAATGAGCCGAAATTCACATTGTAGCACACTGAATGAGCCGAAATTCACATTGTAGCACACTGAATGAGCCGAAATTCACATTATAGCACACTGAATGAGCCGAAATTCACATTGTAGCACACTGAATGAGCCGAAATTCACATTATAGCACACTGAATTGTAGGACACTGAATGAGCCGAAATTCACATTATAGCACACTGAATGAGCCGGAATTCACATTGTAGCACACTGAATGAGTCGAAATTCACATTGTAGCACACTGAATGAGCTGAAATTGTGACAGCAGGGACAGCCAGAGTGACGACAGGGACAACCAGAGTGACGACAGGGAGAGAGAGAGTGATGACATAGGGAGAGAGTGACGACAGGGGGTGAGAGAGACGACAGGGGGAGAGAGTGACGACAGGGGGAGAGAGTGACGACAGTGACGACAGGGAGATAGAGTGACGACAGGGATAGAGTGATGACAGGGGGAGAGAGTGATGACAGGGGGAAAGAGTGACGACAGTGATGACAGGGAGAGAGAGTAACGACACAGAGAGAGTGACGAAAGGGAGAGAGAGTGACAACAGTGACGACAGGGAGAGAGAGTGACATCAGGGAGAGAGAGTGACGACAGGGGGTGAGAGAGACGACAGGGGGAGAGAGTGACGACAGGGGGAGAGAGTGACGACAGTGACGACAGGGAGATAGAGTGACGACATGGATAGAGTGATGACAGGGGGAGAGAGTGATGACAGGGGGAGAGAGTGATGACAGTAATGACAGGGAGAGAGAGTAACGACATAGAGAGAGTGACGAAAGGGAGAGAGAGAGTGACAACAGGGAGAGAGAGTGACATCAGGGAGAGAGAGTGACGACAGGGAGAGAGTGACGACGGGGAGAGAGTGACGACAGGGGGAGAGAGTGACGACAAGGGGAGAGAGTGACGACAGGGGGAGAAGTGACGACAGGGGGAGAAGTGACGACAGTGAGAGAGAGTGACGACAGGGGAGATAGTGACGACAGTGACAACAGGGAGAGAGGGACGACAGGGAGAGAGAGTGACGATGGGGAGAAGTGACAACAGGGGGAGAAGTAACGACAGGGGGAGAAGTAACGACAGAGAGAGAAGTGACGACAGGGGTGAAGTGACGACAATGACGACAGGGAGAGAGAGTGACGACAGGGAGAGAGAGTGATGACGGGGAGAGAGTGACAACGGGGGAGAGAGTGGCGACAGGGAGAGAGAGTGACGACAGTGACAGCAGGGAGAGAGAGTGACGACAGTGACAGCTGGGAGAGAAAGAGTGACAGTAGGGACAGGGACGGTAACGACAGGGAGAGAGGTGACAGCAGGGGAACATTACCTTATTTGTTGCAGGTGAGCGGTGGGCGGCTGGTGGCTGGCGGCGGTGAGCGGTGAGCGGCGGGCGGCAGTGAGCGGCTGTGAACTAGTACAGCGCTCTACACAGCCGCCGGCCGCCGCGCAGGGACGGGGAGCAACATGTGCAGCAGGATGGCCACTTCCCTCACCTCCTGCTGCACTTTCATTTGCTTATTTTCGGGTCAGTGGAAGAAGTGGCGGTATACCATGCCGCCGTATACCGCCCCACTTCGACCTCTGTATATATATATATATATATATATATATATGAAGTTACTGTGCATTCTACACAATCACTATATTTTTTTATTTGATTGTATAGTATGTTCTACAGGCCTGCAAATAGCACCCCTTGTTGTTAATAACTATATGGGTATACTGAATCTGGGTTGGGTATGGGATACCAGCAGTCAGGATTCCGGCAGTCAGAATACCGACATCGACATCCTGACAGCCTGAAATTCCGACTGGGACACTGGAGCAAACTAGCCCTTACCGTAACCCTCCCTCCCCACAGCCTAACCCTAACCCTCCCACCTCGTAGCCTAACTCTACCCCCCCCCCCACACACACACACACACACCCTTTGCCTCGCAGTCTAACCCTAACCCTAACCCCGCCCCCGCATACTTACATTTGAGACTCTAGCTGTCGGGACTCCAGCGTCGGCATTCTGACAGCTGTCAGGATCCCAGAGCCAGTATTCTGACTGCCGGGACCCCGAACGCCAGTATGTCAACTACATCCCCTAAATCTACATTATGGTTAAACGCTCAATAAAAATAATATGATTTTCTCTCTGCGATCATATCTTTTTTGTTTGGTGACACAAGACCCGTTCCCTAACCCATGGCCTATATAGTTTCAGGTGGAGGCACTGCCATACATCAACAGCAAGAAAGGTGAGGGAAGCATTTGTTACGTGAACACTGCTCCTACATGACACTTCAGCCTAGATGTGGATGAATGGGGTTTTACATACTGTATACCGTATGTGTCCTCTTTTTTAGAGTATCTGATAATCTTACCTCCTTGCCTTGAATTTTCACTTATCCAATAGGGCCAGTTTTAAGAAGATCCAATATGTTTCCTGTTTAGGCCTACCAAAGGCACCTCCTGGTCTGAGGCAATGCTTGAGTTTCCAGCATGTTCAACTGTTGCTAATTGCTGCTGTTACCATGTACATCTGACTACCTGACCCAGCTACATGGAGAGATGGGAGTGACGCACCAGGACTCTTTCTCCATAGGAGCTGTGGATCTTAACACCGAGGTGCCATTACTTTCTTTTACAGTCTAGATAACTCATATCATGTAACATTGCCATCCTGGATATGGTCAGTTTTCCAGAGGGAATAATTTCCTGTAATTGATTGAACTGCAATTTGGTCAGAACTAGGGGTGGCTATTACAGATGTATCCACATTTATCTTGACGGTTAATAGTATTAACTGTGACTGGCCAGTCAGACTTAATCCCCTGCTGTAATGACTTAATCCCCTGCTGTATTGTTCTCTATATTATATAGCTGAAGGGTTTATGCTAATAAATCATGTTGTGACTAGGCACAGAAAACTACTCAAGATAACGGTGGATACATCTGTATATTATATTTCCAGGCACGTATACTGTACTGTACATCTCATGCTGATAATAGGACTATTGTACTTGGTGACAGTTGGTATTGTGTTGTTATTTTTTGTTTATGTATTTTGTTGTTAGAGATGTGTGGTCCAGTTCTCCAGAAATCCGAATCCATCCGAACTCTGTGGATTCAAACCGAACCAAAACCCACTCAGTGTTTTGGATTGCACAAATTACATGATTTTAGCTGTTTTTATTTATTTTTATCGATTTTTATTAATGATCAGCAAATTATTATCAATTTGAACCAGAATCCAAATCCAAGCCAAAACACTTGAGAGTGGTTTTGCAAAATCAAAACCTGGGGTCCGCGCTCATCTCTAATTGTTGTACTGTATTTTACATTTGTTATTCCCCATTTGCAACATATTTCATGTTATATATATGGAGCATTTTATCACATTTTTAATCACTCCCAGGAGTGTCATTTTTTACTTTAATCGTAGCCATTGATATAGTAAACATATATTAAACATGTTTACATTCTAATATGCTGGTCTTTTTTATTATCGTTTTCTAGATTTTTGCACACACACAGTACTAGCTAGCACTGCATATCAATTTTCATTAGCACTGGGCCCAAACATTCTTTTATTGTTCTTCCTTTATTCAGACATATATTAAAACTTTGGAGTTTTGACATGTTGCAAACCAGTCCTCCTCGGTAAAGGGGATCATGAGCTCCCTTTCCCATTTAACCTTTAGGAACCTTTCCAGAGGATATGGGGCAATCATAACTTTACGGAGAAGAAACTCTTGGCTTTCTGAATGAACAGACACAAGAATTTTCATGTGTGGTGAGGCAACTATAACCACGAAAATACATGGACCTATAGAAAGTTTCATATCTATAAATGATGATCAGTTTTTGACTGTGATAGGTTATCTGGATTGCATCTCTAAGATTTCAAGGAAAAAGCCTTATACAGGTTGAGTATCCCATATCCAAATATTCCGAAATACGGAATTTTTTGCGAGAGAGTGAGATAGTGAGATAGTGAAACGTGTTTTCTGATGGCTCAATGTACACAAACTTTGTTTAATACACAAAGTTATTAAAAATATTGTATTAAATGACCTTCAGGCTGTGTGTATAAGGAGTATATGAATGAAACATAAATGCATTCTGTGCTTAGACTTAGGTCCCATCGCCATAATATCTCACTATGGTATGCAATTATTCCAAAATACGGAAAAATCCCATATCCAAAATACTTCTGGTCTCCAACATTTTGGATAAGGGATACTCAACCTATAATGCCAGCTTGCTGAAGAATCTGATCTTGCCATTGGTTCAAATTGGGAAGGCTCTTGGGTTTATTTCCTAGTGGGAAATGTGGCAGAAGTAGGCAATATCAGAGCCGTCTCTTGCGGCGGGCGAGGTGTGCCTTTGCACGGGACGCCATTTCACTGTTTATAGGGGGACACACTGCACGCTGATGCATGCTCGGCTATGCTCTGCTATACTGGCTGTGCTGTGTCCAGACTCACAAGTGGCTGTGCTGTGTCCAGACTCACAAGTGGCTGTGCTGTATAGTGAGTGACTGTGTCTAGGTGGCATGCTGCATGCCGCTGCGTGCTCCACTATGCTCTGCTATACTGGCTGTGCTGTGTCCAGAGTCTCAAAAATGGCTATGCGGTATATATATATATATATATATATATATATACAGGTTGAGTATCCCATATTCAAAATGCTTGAGATCAGAAGTATTTTGGATATCAGATTTTTCCGTATTTTGGAATAATTGCATACCATAATGAGATATCATGGCGATGGGACCTATGTCTAAGCACAGAATGCATTTATGTTTCATATCCACCGTGTACACACAGCCTGAGGGTAATTCTAGCCAATAGTTTTAATAACTTTGTTCATAATTTTTTGTATTAAACAAAGTTTGTGTACATTGAACCATCTGAAACCAAAGGTTACACTATTTCAGTCTCACTCAAAAAAAATTGTGTTTCGGAATATTTGGAGATATATATATTATTTTTTTTTCATTTATTTATATATATATATATATATATACAATGCGGGTGTTCGTGGTGACCGGAGCCACAAGGCAATGACCCCCTCACCACAGAAGCAGGCGGCACTCCACGGATTTAAAGATGAAAAACATTTTTATGCAACAAACATCATGTAAATATATATATATATAGTGATGTGCACCGGACACTTTTCGGGTTTTGGGTTTTGGTTTTGGATTCGGTTCCGCGGCTGTGTTTTGGATTCGGACGCGTTTTGGCAAAACCTCCCTGAAATGTTTTTGTCGGAATCGGGTGTGTTTTGGATTCGGGTGTTTTTTTTTACAAAAAACCCTCAAAAACAGCTTAAATTATAGAATTTGGGGGTCATTTTGATCCCATAGTATTATTAACCTCCATAACTATAATTTCCACTTATTTCCAGTCTATTCTGAACACCTCACACCTCACAATATTATTTTTAGTCCTAAAATTTGCACCAAGGTCGCTGGATGACTAAGCTAAGCGACCCAAGTGGCCGACACAAACACCTGGCCCATCTAGGAGTGGCACTGCAGTGTCAGACAGGATGGCACTTCAAAAAAATAGTCCCCAAACAGCACATGATGCAAAGAAAAAAAGAGGTGCAATGAGGTAGCTGTGTGACTAAGCTAAGCGACCCAAGTGGCCGACACAAACACCTGGCCCATCCAGGAGTGGCACTGCAGTGTCAGACAGGATGGCACTTCAAAAAATAGTCCCCAAACAGCACATGATGCAAAGAAAAAAAGAGGTGCACCAAGGTCGCTGGATGGCTAAGCTAAGCGACCCAAGTGGCCGACACAAACACCTGGCCCATCTAGGAGTGGCACTGCAGTGTCAGACAGGATGGCACTTCAAAAAAAAAACAGTCCCCAAACAGCACATGATGCAAAGAAAAAAAGAGGCGCAATGAGGTAGCTGTGTGACTAAGCTAAGCGACCCAAGTGGCCGACACAAACACCTGGCCCATCTAGGAGTGGCACTGCAGTGTCAGACAGGATGGCAGATTAAAAAAATTGTCCCCAAACAGCACATGATGCAAAGTAAAAAAGAGGCGCAATGAGGTAGCTGTGTGACGCACTGCAGTGTCAGACAGGATGGCAGATTAAAAAAATTGTCCCCAAACAGCACATGATGCAAAGTAAAAAAGAGGCGCAATGAGGTAGCTGTGTGACTAAGCTAAGCGACCCAAGTGGCCGACACAAACACCTGGCCCATTTAGGAGTGGCACTGCAGTGTCAGACAGGATGGCAGATTAAAAAAATTGTCCCCAAACAGCACATGATGCAAAGAAAAAAAGAGGCGCAATGAGGTAGCTGTATGACTAAGCTAAGCGACCCAAGTGGCCGACACAAACACCTGGCCCATCTAGTAGTGGCACTGCAGTGTCAGACAGAATGGCACTTCAAAAAATAGTCCCCAAACAGCACATGATGCAAAGAAAAATGAAAGAAAAAAGAGGTGCAAGATGGAATTGTCCGTGGGCCCTCCCACCCACCCTTATGTTGTATAAACAGGACATGCACACTTTAACAAACCCATAATTTCAGCGACAGGGTCTGCCACACGACTGTGACTGAAATGACTGGTTGGTTTGGGCCCCCACCAAAAAAGAAGCAATCAATCTCTCCTTGCACAAACTGGCTCTACAGAGGCAAGATGTCCACCTCCTCCTCATCGTCCGATTCCTCACCACTTTCACTGTGTACATCCCCCTCCTCACAGATTATTAATTCGTCCCCACTGGAATCCACCATCTCATGTCCCTGTGTACTTTCTGGAGGCAATTGCTGGTGAATGTCTCCACGGAGGAATTGATTATAATTCATTTTGATGAACATCATCTTCTCCACATTTTCTGGAAGTAACCTCATACGCCGATTGCTGACAAGGTGAGCGGCTGCACTAAACACTCTTTCGGAGTACACACTGGAGGGGGGGCAACTTAGGTAAAATAAAGCCAGTTTCTGCAAGGGCCTCCAAATTGCCTCTTTTTCCTGCCAGTATACGTACGGACTGTCTGACGTGCCTACTTGGATGCGGTCACTCATATAATCCTCCACCATTCTTTCAATGGTGACAGAATCATATGCAGTGACAGTAGACGACTTGTCAGTAATCGTTGGCAGGTCCTTCAGTCCGGACCAGATGTCAGCACTCACTCCAGATTGCCCTGCATCACCGCCAGCGGGTGGGCTCGGAATTCTTAGCCTTTTCCTCGCAGCCCCAGTTGCGGGAGAATGTGAAGGAGGAGCTGTTGACGGGTCACGTTCCGCTTGACTTGACAATTTTCTCTCCAGCAGATCTTTGAACCTCTGCAGACTTGTGTCTGCCGGAAAGAGAGATACAACGTAGGCTTTAAACCTAGGATCGAGCATGGTGGCCAAAATGTAGTGCTCTGATTTCAACAGATTGACCACCCGTGAGTCCTGGTTAAGCGAATTAAGGGCTCCATCCACAAGTCCCACATGCCTAGCGGAATCGCTCTGTTTTAGCTCCTCCTTCAATCTCTCCAGCTTCTTCTGCAAAAGCCTGATGAGGGGAATGACCTGACTCAGTCTGGCAGTGTCTGAACTGACTTCACGTGTGGCAAGTTCAAAGGGTTGCAGAACCTTGCACAACGTTGAAATCATTCTCCACTGCGCTTGAGTCAGGTGCATTCCCCCTCCTTTGCCTATATCGTAGGTAGCTGTATAGGTTTGAATGGCCTTTTGCTGATCCTCAATCCTCTGAAGCATATAGAGGGTTGAATTCCACCTCGTTACCACCTCTTGCTTCAGATGATGGCAGGGCAGGTTCAGGAGTGTTTGCTGGTGCTCCAGTCTTCAGCAAGCGGTGGCTGAATGCCGAAAGTGGCCCGCAATTCTTCGGGCCACCGACAGCATCTCTTGCACGACCTAGAGATGAGCGGTGCCACGACCCTGTCGTTTTTTAAATAATTCTGCACCACCAAATTCAATGTATGTGCAAAACATGGGACGTGCTGGAATTTGCCCAGATGTAATGCACGCACAATATTGCTGGCGTTGTCCGATGTCACATATCCCCAGGAGAGTCCAATTGAGGTAAGCCATTCTGCGATGATGTTCCTCAGTTTCCGTAAGAGGTTGTCAGCTGTGTGCCTCTTCTGGAAAGCGGTGATACAAAGCGTAGCCTGCCTAGGAACGAGTTGGCGTTTGCGAGATGCTGCTACTGGTGCCGCCGCTGCTGTTCTTGCTGCGGGCGGCAATACATCTACCCAGTGGGCTGTCACAGTCATATAGTCCTGAGTCTGCCCTGCTCCACTTGTCCACATGTCCGTGGTTAAGTGGACATTGGGTACAGCTGCATTTTTTAGGACACTGGTGACTCTTTTTCTGACGTCTGTGTACATTTTCGGTATCGCCTGCCAAGAGAAATGGAACCTGGATGGTATTTCGTACCGGGGACACAGTACCTCAATCAATTCTCTAGTTCCCTGTGAATTAATGGTGGATACCGGAAACTCGTTTTTTACCACTCAAGCTGCCAAAGCCTGAGTTATCCGCTTTTCAGCAGGATGACTGCTGTGATACTTCATCTTCCTCGCAAAGGACTGTTGGACAGTCAATAGCTTACTGGAAGTAGTACACGTGGTCTTCCGATTTCCCCTCTGGGATGATGATCGACTCCCAGCAGCAACAACAGCAGCGCCAGCAGCAGTAGGCGTTACACTCAAGGATGCATCGGAGGAATCCCAGGCAGGAGAGGACTCATTAGACTTGACAGTGACATGGCCTGCAGGACTATTGGCTTTCCTGTCTAAGGAGGAAATTGACACTGGTGGTGTGGTTTGCAGGAGCTTGGTTACAAGAGGAAGGGATTTAGTTGGCAGTGGACTGCTTCCGCTGTCACCCAAAGTTTATGAACTTGTCAATGACTTCTGATGAATGCGCTCCAGGTGACGTATAAGGGAGGATGTTCCTAGGTGGTTAACATCCTTACCCCTACTTATTACAGCTTGACAAAGGCAACACACGGCTTGACACCAGTTGTCCGCATTTCTGTTGAAATAATTCCACACCGAAGAGGTGAATTTTTTTTGTAATTTGACCAGGCATGTCAATGGCCATATTCATCCCACGGACAACAGGTGTCTCCCCGGGTGCCTGACTTAAACAAACCACCTCACCATCAGAATCCTCCTTGTCAATTTCCTCCCCAGCGCCAGCAACACTTGTATCCTCATCCTGGTGTACTTCAACAGTGACATCTTCAATTTGACTATCAGGAACTGGACTTCCAGCACTTGCAGGGGGCGTGCAAATGGTGGAAGGCGCCACCTCTTCCCGTCCAGTGTTGGGAAGGTCAGGCATCGCAACCGACACAATTGGACTCTCCTTGGGGATTTGTGATTTAGAAGAACGCACAGTTCTTTGCTGTGCTTTTGCCATCTTCACTCTTTTAAGTTTTCTAGCAGGAGGATGAGTGCTTCCATCCTCATGTAAAGCTGGACCACTAGCCATGAACATAGGCCAGGGCCTCAGCCGTTCCTTGCCACTCCGTGTCGTAAATTGCATATTGGCAAGTTTACGCTTCTCCTCAGATGCTTTTAATTTACATTTTTGGGTCATTTTACTGAACTTTTGTTTTTTGGATTTTACATGCTCTCTACTATGACATTGGGCATCGGCCTTGGCAGACGACGTTGATGGCATTTCATCGTCTCGGCCATGACTAGTGGCAGCAGCTTCAGCACGAGGTGGAAGTGGATCTTGATCTTTCCCTATTTTACCCTCCACATTTTTGTTCTCCATTTTTTAATGTGTGGAATTATATGCCAGTAATATATCAATAGCAATGGCCTACTACTATATATACTGCGCACAAAAACTTAAATGCACCACAGGTATGGATGGATAGTATACTTGACGACACAGAGGTAGGTAGAGCAGTGGCCTACTGTACCGTACTGCTATATATTGTATACTGGTGGTCAGCAAAATTATGCACTGTCCTACTACTATATATATATACTGCGCACAAAAACTTAAATGCACCACAGGTATGGATGGATAGTATACTTGACGACACAGAGGTAGGTAGAGCAGTGGACTACTGTAACGTACTGATATAATTCTGGTGGTCACTGGTCAGCAAAATTCTGCACTGTCCTCATACTATATACTACAATGCAGCACAGATATGGAGTGTTTTTCAGGCAGAGAACGTATAATACTGGTGGTCACTGGTCAGCAAAACTCTGCACTGTCCTCCTACTATATAATACTGGTGGTACCCAGTCCCCACAATAAAGCACACTGAGCACAGATATTTGCAGCACACTGAGCACAGATATGGAGCGTTTTTCAGGCAGAGAACGTAGATATTTGCAGCACACTGAGCACAGATATTTGCAGCACACTGAGCACAGATATTTGCAGCACACTGAACACAGAAACTGAGAGAAGCCAGCCACGTCTTCTCACTATCATCTCCAATGCACAAGTGAAAAATGGCGGCGACGCGCGGCTCCTTATATAGAATACGAATCTCGCGAGAATCCGATAGCGGGATGATGACGGTCGGGTGCATTCGGGTTAACCGTGCAAAAATGGGTGAAGTTCGGGGGTGTTCGGATCCCGAGGAACAGAACCCGCTCATCACTAATAAATATATATATATATATATATATATAACAGAAAACATCCGGCACTCAGAAAAAATGGATAAATCAATGCCAGGGTGCCCTCCTAATGATAATGCAGTGGAGGTATCCTTCCCCACCTGTGGCTCAGGTGTTAGCAGCGAAGGAAATGAGGCGGCACTCCATGGACTTATGCAAAAAAAGATATTTGTATTCAAAGCATAATGACAACAAATAACATCGTGTCGACAAAACAAAATGCAGGTATCTTACAACGTTTCAAGGCATGGCAGCCTTTTCATCAGGTAAGTAGACCCTGGTGCTGTGAAAAACAGAAAATAAAGAACCAAACCAAACTAAGAGACACTCACCTGTTAAATAGCGTGGAGTACAGGAGAGAGGTGTTCCCGGCATCTGTGACCGGGACTTCCGGGTGAGTCACGTGAGCGGCTCACCAGTGACGTGTTGCGTTGCTAGGCAACGTGTGCAAACAGTAGGAGCGCCGGGAAAGCCTGTCAGTGAAGTAAAGTAATAAAGTGAATAGAGGCATGTGTTTACATGCAATACCCAGCAAGAGTGTGGCAAACTCATGTGAGAAAAACATTTAGAGTGAGACAAAGCTGATATAAAATAAAGATTAAAAAGAAGATTAAAAAGTTACTGTCAACAGCTGCATTGGAGAGATAAAGTGCAACCATAAGTGCTTTATATTACAAACAGATAAGCATATTGCTAAAAAAATTTTTTATATAGATGGTAAAATATAGACCATAATAACTTTTGGCACTTTGCACTTACAGTTATCTATCACAGGGCAAGAATGGGGAAGGGGGGTGGAAAGGAGGGGGAAGAAGAGAAAGAGAAAGAGAGAGAGAGGAAGAGAGAGAGAAAAAAAAGAGAGAGAGGGAACAAGGGGAGAGAGGGAGAGAGAGAGAGAGAGAGAGAGAAAGAGAAAGAGAGAGAGAGGAGCGGGGGAGGGGAGGGGGGAAAGAAGGATGGGGAAGGGTGGGGAAAAGATAAAGAGCAGAAACGGTAAAACAGGAACTCCTGCTGTATTTTGGAAATGTTAACTATAACATAATATACTGTCTCTGTTATAAGAAGACATTCCAAGTGAACTTTTCATTTAATCCCTTGGGAGACAGTGCATCCAGTAAGAAAATCCATTTAGATTCACACTATACTTCACTGACAGGTTTTCCCGGCGCCTGCTACTGTTTGCACACGTTGCCTAGCAACGCAACACGTCACTGGTGAGCCGCTCACGTGACTCACCCGGAAGTCCCGGTCACAGACGCCGGGAACACCTCTCTCCTGTACTCCACGCTATTTAACAGGTGAGTGTCTCTTAGTTTGGTTTGGTTCTTTATTTTCTGTTTTTCACAGCACCAGGGTCTACTTACCTGATAAAAAGGCTGCCATGCCTTGAAACGTTGTAAGATACCTGCATTTTGTTTTGTTCGACACAATGTTATTTGTTGTCATTATGCTTTGAATACAAATATCTTTTTTTGCATAAGTCCATGGAGTGCCGCCTCATTTCCTTCGCTGCTAACACCTGAGCCACAGGTGGGGAAGGATACCTCCACTATATATATATATATATATATATATATATATATATTGTTTTTGTGTTTTTGTACTTTTTGTTCATATGCATCTATAAGCCTTGTGTTCCACGCAGTGTGTGGCAATGTTTAATGGATGTGCTATAAACTGCTGTGTGTTTGTGCTGCTGCTCTGTCGCTTAGTAACCAGCCAGCAGCTGCAACCTTTGGCCAATATTGGTGAAAACAATGTTGTGAGCTGTGAGGGGGTGAAAAATTTACTGGAAATGACCTGAAATTAATATTGTTGAGGTCAATAATACTGTAGAAACAAAAGAAAGGCACAAATGATGTGATTTTAGATTTTTTTTGTAAAGTTAAAAAAAAAATCCAAATCCAAAGCCAGTCGGCGGTTTGGCAAATCCACATCCAAAGCTAGATGACGAATTAGAGCCATATCCAAAGCCAGCAAATATGGTCTGGTGCACATCTCTAATAACAACAAGGAAACAACACATGCACATGTGTGTATTACCTTTCCTAACATGTAAGCTTACATATTTACCCTGCACGAACACAGAAACAAAAGAAAACCACTTCAAATTAACAATGTAAGAAAAAGTACAGTAAAAATACCCAGCTCCTGTCACTTTATGACCTTTTTGTTTACACTTCCCTATACAGAGCTGGTCAGCTCTTTTCTTCTGTTATGACCCTGTACCCTTTAAATAGGGCATCTACTTTGGTTGGGAATATGAGTTGTTTTTGGTGGGAAAAAGGGTAAAGTAAGTTTTGGGTGGAAAATGGGGAAGCTAGTAATGGTGAGGAAACAGGCACATATGGTGTTGGGGCCAGACCCTAACAGTGGCTTCAAACACCATGGGCCTAATGCCCAATGTTGCATGGGTGTTGGCTCAGTGCCTCATTATAAATTACTACAGGCCTAATGCCCAAACTTCTATGGGGAGCAGTCCAAGTCTTCTCTTTTTGACCACGTCCTCCTCTGGCTTGAGTGTGTCATATTCTGGCTTCTTCCCCGACTGCAAGAACTCTTCTTCTCTGGAGGTCCCTCATCCTGTCTCGCCGCTATCAAAATTAATGCTCCCCTCTTGCAGTGTCTAATACAAGATGCCATGAGGGGGCAGAGCAATGATGCAGCAAGTAGCAGTGGAAGCTTTTCATTTGCTGACCATCTCTGAGCTGCAATTGGCTTGGTTCAGCACTAAAATTAAAACAGTGTAGGCCCACTGGTAGAGATTGAATCTCATGTGATTCGACCTCCCACCATGCTGGAAAATCTTGCATCATCACCACCCGATGCGGATCCAGGGCCGAACTCCTGCCCAGTGGATTCCCAGGGATCCCAATTGATTCCAGGAGCAGGTAAGTGTCTACACCCCTACCCAGCTACCTCATTACAAGCACATAATTTGATGTACAGATGAGGGGAGGAAGACAATACTGGACATAGTTGAGGAGATGGGGAGAACATTACATTTAGAGAAACAGGAAAAATCCTCAGATTACCCTGAGATCTTTCCACCACTCTTAGGGGGACATGTACTAAGCAGTGATAAAAGTGGATAAGTGAGCCAGTGGAGAACTTGCCCATGACAACCAAACAGCATTGATGTAACATTTATAATTTTGTAATGGACGTCTCCACTGGGTCACTTCTCCATTTCTATCACTGTATAGTACATGTTCCCCTTAGTCTCACCCAAGTCTTTTACATTACCAATGTTCATAAATTCATACATTTTGATAAAATGATACTTGAAGTAAGCACATAGTATTTATTTGGAAATACATATGGGCTATTTGGCACTCACCAAAAAAAGGTTGCTAACTTCTGAGCTAGACTAGTGGTTTTCAACTCCAGTTCTTAAGTACCCCCAAAGGTTCATGTTTTGAGTTTATTTATCAGTTGAAGCAGGTAAGATAATTAATGATTAAAGAAATCCACTTAATATGATCTGTCACTTGAGGACTGTAGTTGAGAGCCACTGACATAGACCACTGTTGTTATGGAAGAAGTGGTTGGGATTAAAGTTGCTATTTATTTTATACTGTTATACATGATTTTACATTTTTATGACTATGGTTTTTTTTTATTGTACAACAAAATAGAATGCAATTAAGAGAGTCTCTTTGTAAATGAAATGACAACCAACCTTGGAAATCTCTGTATTTTAAAGAAAGTTCTTCCCCGTTGCTCCAGCACAACCACCTTCTGCTATCAGGTGCCTCCTGCCCACTGAGTATTGTATAAGAAGGAATATTTGAGCCTTCAGCTGAAAATGACTTCCTGTTATGTAGTCATTTCATGCAGTAGTTGCATCAGGTAGTTGTTACTAAGGTAGTTATCTGCTAGAGGAGAGGCACTGACGCTGTGTAGAATTTGTGTGGGGCACCACCATGAGGGTTAAAGGAGGAAGAAATTACTGAATTGTTTATAAGGACATGTAAATTATTAGAGTTTAGATAACATATATTCTAGGAAATGTCTGTAATAGTGTACTCATACTGTATCTTAAAAAAAACATACGTTCATTTGTCCTAAGTATGTTTCCTAGATAACTAATGACATCTATTCAAGAAGTCTATGTGGTTAAGCCAAGTTCAAAAGTTATAAATAAACTATGAGACTAAAATGACTCCTACACAAAAAAAAAAAAAAATTTTTTTAAAGAAACTCTTCTCCCCAAGAATAAAGGTACAAAGAAACAAATGCATACTGTATGATGCGGAAGCCAAGAGTTACATAACTTACATTCCCTATCATACATTTATCTTATTTAGCAGCTTTTCTAAGTCATTTAAAAGGATTAAAGTGACCAAGCATTAGAAGATAACTGGATGTTAAGCAGAGCTCGGACAAGATAAATGCAGAGTGTACTATAAATTGCAGATTAGGAAAAATTAACATAATAACATCTATTCAAGAAGTCTATCAGCAGTATTTACTTCAAGTCAGATTTCCGGACTTGTCAAATAAATGGCAATTTAAGGTCAAATCCAGATATACGACCTATTCAATCAAAGTGACGTTTATCCGACAAGTCAGGAAATCTGACTTGTCGGAAAGTACATGGGGGGTCATTCCGAGTTGTTCGCTCGCAAGCTGCTTTTAGCAGCTTTGCACACGCTAAGCCGCCGCCTACTGGGAGTGAATCTTAGCTTATCAAAATTGCGAACGAGAGATTCGCAATATTGCGAAAAGACTTCTCTGTTCAGTTTCTGAGTAGCTCGAGACTTACTCTGCCAGTGCGATCAGTTCAGTGCTTGTCGTTCCTGGTTTGACGTCACAAACACATCCAGCGTTCGCCCAGACACTCCTCCGTTTCTCCAGGCACTCCCGCGTTTTTCCCAGAAATGGTAGCGTTTTTTCACACACACCCATAAAACGGCCTGTTTCCGCCCAGAAACACCCACTTCCTGTCAATCACATTACGATCACCAGAATGAAGAAAAAACCTCGTAATGCCGTGAGTAAGATTCCTAACTGCATAGCAAATTTACTTGGCGCAGTCGCACTGCGGACAGTGCGCATGTGCATTAGCGACTAATCGCTCCGTTGCGAGAAAAAAATACCGAGCGAACAACTCGGAATGACCCCCATTGTTGGGAACAGCAAAATCCTGTTGGATTTGGCCGCTAATTGAATACTGAGATGTCGTATCCTTTCCGTTGGACTATACATTTTCCAATAATTGGGTGATCAATCTGTTTTATTGCATAGTGTGTAGAGTGTTTTCGCCAAACATTGGGGGTTATTCAGATGTGGAAGCAAACCAAAAAAGTAAGCAACTGGGCAAAACCATGCCGCACTGCGGGTGGGGAAGATGTAAAGTAACATGTGCAGAGAGAGTTAGGTTTGGGTGGGGTGTGTCCAAACTGAAATCTAAATTGCAGTGTAAAAATAAAGCTGTCTAACATTTCTTGGCTACATGCAAAAGCAGACAGTATTTACCCTGCACAGAAACAATATAGATTATTTACTCACCTGCATTGCAAAATGGTTTGTTTCAGATGCAAACTTACTGTACATGCTTTTCTGCCTTGTTTCCAAATCCGAATCAGGCCTATTGATAAAACGGTCCAAAAATGTCCAGAAATGACTGGTTTCAATTATCTGATTATTCAGCCTTGTCATAAGAAATATTGGCCCTCATTCCGAGTTGATCGGTCGGTATTTTTCATCGCATCGCAATGAAAATCCGCTTAGTACGCATGCGCAATATTCGCACTGCGACTGCGCCAAGTAATTTAACAATGAAGATAGTATTTTTACTCACGGCTTTTTCATCGCTCCGGCGATCGTAATGTGATTGACAGGAAATGGGTGTTACTGGGCGGAAACACGGCGTTTTATGGGCGTGTGGTTGAAAACGCTACCGTTTCCGGAAAAAACGCAGGAGTGGCTGGAGAAACGGGGGAGTGTCTGGGCGAACGCTGGGTGTGTTTGTGACGTCAAACCAGGAACGACAAGCACTGAACTGATCGCACAGGCAGAGTAAGGTTGAAGTTACTCAGAAACTGCTCAGTAGTTTGTAATCGCAATATTGCGATTACATCGGTCGCAATTTTAAGAAGCTAAGATACACTCCCAGTAGGCGTAGGCTTAGCGTGTGTAACTCTGCTAAATTCGCCTTGCGACCGATCAACTCGGAATGAGGGCCATTGGGGGTAATTCCAAGTTGATCGCAGCAGGAATTCTGTTAGCAATTGGGCAAAACCATGTGCACTGCAGGGGAGGCAGATATAACATGTGCAGAGAGAGTTAGATTTGGGTGTGGTGTGTTCAATCTGCAATCTAATTTGCAGTGTAAAAATAAAGCAGCCAGTATTTACCCTGCACAGAAACAAAATAACCCACCCATATCTAACGCTCTCTGCAAATGTTATATCTGCCACACCTGCAGTGCACATGGGCCCTCATTCCGAGTTGTTCGCTCGCTAGCCGCTTTTCGCAGCAGTGCACACGCTAAGCCGCCGCCCTCTGGGAGTGAATCTTAGCTTAGCAGAATTGCGAACGAAGTATTCGCAAAATATTGCGAAAAGTTTTTTCTTTGCAGTTTCTGAGTAGCTCGAGACTTACTCTTCCAGTGTGATCAGTTCAGTGCTTGTCGTTCCTGGTTTGACGTCACAAACACACCCAGCGTTTGCCCAGACACTCCCCCGTTTCTCCAGCAACTCCCGCGTTTTTCCTAGAAACGGCAGCATTTTTTCACACACTCCCATAAAACGGCCAGTTTCCGCCCAGAAACACCCACTTCCTGTCAATCACACTACGATCAGCAGAACGAAGAAAAAATCTCGTAATGCCGTGAGTGAAATACCTAACTTTTGAGTAAAATAACTAAGCGCATGCGCTCTGCGAACATTGCGCATGCGCAGTAAGCGACTAATCGCAATATAGAGAAAATCGGCAACGAGCGAACAACTCGGAATGACCACCATGGTTTTGCCCAACTGCTAAAAAATTTCCTGCTGCGATCAACTTGGAATTACCCCCATTAGCCAAAGGGTGTGTGCATTCTTGGTAACTTGCCCATATTTCCTATGGTTTATACTGTTTACCTCATCCTCCTTGTAGGTGTACATATGCAAATTCATTGTGGTGTGGCATAAAATTGGTAACTTATAAAAAATATCACATAGTGTGAGCTTCCACTGGTAGAAAAATTGCCCCAATTTGTCGGGCAAGCCAAAAAAATCTAATTTTGGGGAAGTAACTTTACCCATCTGTACTACAAAGCAGAGTGAATGAAACATTGGGGGTAATTCAGATCTGATCGCTGGGCTGCGTTTTTTGCTGCCGTGTGATCATATAGTCGTTGACTACAGGGGAAGGGGGAAATCGCTGTGCAAGTGATCGCTTTGTTAGCAGAGCTGCACAAAAATAATTTTGTGCAGTCTCTGCACAGCTCAGAACTTACTCAGCCGCTGCGATAGTTTCCTGCTAATAGGGGCCGGAGCTGACGTCAGACACCCTTACTCAAAACGCCTAAGCCCGTCTGCGTTTTTCCGGACACTGCCGGAAAACAGTCAGTTGCCACCCACATATGGCTTCGTCCTGTCAATCTCCTTGCGAACACCTGTGTGACTGGACCCATCGCACCATCCCTTCCCAGGGGATTAGTTCGGTAGTTGGGTTTTTTTTTTGTGAAAAAAATTATATCATTATATTATGGGAATCCAAAAATGTAGTGGCTTGGCTTTACCCTAAGGAGGCTTAGCCTGCCTCCAATTTATAGAACTTTCCACCCAAACCTAGAAGTCTCGGTCTTTGGTTCCCTTGATTGTGAAACTTTCAACAAAAAGATTGACATATTTAGTCATTCTGTTTCGCAACTAGTTTAACTAAAAACAAGAGGCAACACACAATAAAGTAGAGATGAGCGCCGGAAATTTTTCGGGTTTTGTGTTTTGGTTTTGGGTTCGGTTCCGCGGCCGTGTTTTGGGTTCGACCGCGTTTTGGCAAAACCTCACCGAATTTTTTTTGTCGGATTCGGGTGTGTTTTGGATTCGGGTGTTTTTTTTTAAAAACACTAAAAAACAGCTTAAATCATAGAATTTGGGGGTCATTTTGATCCCAAAGTATTATTAACCTCAAAAACCATAATTTACACTCATTTTCAGTCTATTCTGAATACCTCACACCTCACAATATTATTTTTAGTCCTAAAATTTGCACCTAGGTCGCTGGATGACTAAGCTAAGCGACCCTAGTGGCCGACACAAACACCGGGCCCATCTAGGAGTGGCACTGCAGTGTCACGCAGGATGTCCCTTCCAAAAAACCCTCCCCAAACAGCACATGACGCAAAGAAAAAAAGAGGCGCAATGAGGTAGCTGTGTGAGTAAGATAAGCGACCCTAGTGGCCGACACAAACACCGGGCCCATCTAGGAGTGTCACTGCAGTGTCACGCAGGATGTCCCTTCCAAAAAACCCTCCCCAAACAGCACATGACGCAAAGAAAAAAAGAGGCGCAATGAGGTAGCTGTGTGAGTAAGATAAGCGACCCTAGTGGCCGACACAAACACCGGGCCCATCTAGGAGTGTCACTGCAGTGTCACGCAGGATGTCCCTTCCAAAAAACCCTCCCCAAACTGCACATGACGCAAAGAAAAAAAGAGGCGCAATGAGGTAGCTGTGTGAGTAAGATAAGCGACCCTAGTGGCCGACACAAACACCGGGCCCATCTAGGAGTGTCACTGCAGTGTCACGCAGGATGTCCCTTCCAAAAAACCCTCCCCAAACAGCACATGACGCAAAGAAAAAAAGAGGCGCAATGAGGTAGCTGTGTGAGTAAGATAAGCGACCCTAGTGGCCGACACAAACACCGGGCCCATCTAGGAGTGTCACTGCAGTGTCACGCAGGATGTCCCTTCCAAACAACCCTCCCCAAACAGCACATGACGCAAAGAAAAAAAGAGGCGCAATGAGGTAGCTGTGTGAGTAAGATAAGCGACCCTAGTGGCCGACACAAATACCTGGCCCATCTAGGAGTGTCACTGCAGTGTCACGCAGGATGTCCCTTCCAAAAAACCCTCCCCAAACAGCACATGACGCAAAGAAAAAAAGAGGCGCAATGAGGTAGCTGTGTGAGTAAGATAAGCGACCCTAGTGGCCGACACAAACACCGGGCCCATCTAGGAGTGTCACTGCAGTGTCACGCAGGATGTCCCTTCCAAAAAACCCTCCCCAAACAGCACTTGACGCAAAGAAAAAAAGAGGCGCAATGAGGTAGCTGTGTGAGTAAGATAAGCGACCCTAGTGGCCGACACAAACACCGGGCCCATCTAGGAGTGTCACTGCAGTGTCACGCAGGATGTCCCTTCCAAAAAACCCTCCCCAAACAGCACATGACGCAAAGAAAAAAAGAGGCGCAATGAGGTAGCTGTGTGAGTAAGATAAGCGACCCTAGTGGCCGACACAAACACCGGGCCCATCTAGGAGTGTCACTGCAGTGTCACGCAGGATGTCCCTTCCAAAAAACCCTCCCCAAACAGCACATGACGCAAAGAAAAAAAGAGGCGCAATGAGGTAGCTGTGTGAGTAAGATAAGCGACCCTAGTGGCCGACACAAACACCGGGCCCATCTAGGAGTGTCACTGCAGTGTCACGCAGGATGTCCCTTCCAAAAAACCCTCCCCAAACAGCACATGACGCAAAGAAAAAAAGAGGCGCAATGAGGTAGCTGTGTGAGTAAGATAAGCGACCCTAGTGGCCGACACAAACACCGGGCCCATGTAGGAGTGTCACTGCAGTGTCACGCAGGATGTCCCTTCCAAAAAACCCTCCCCAAACAGCACATGACGCAAAGAAAAAAAGAGGCGCAATGAGGTAGCTGTGTGAGTAAGATAAGCGACCCTAGTGGCCGACACAAACACCGGGCCCATCTAGGAGTGTCACTGCAGTGTCACGCAGGATGTCCCTTCCAAAAAACCCTCCCCAAACAGCACATGACGCAAAGAAAAATTAAAGAAAAAAGAGGTGCAAGATGGAATTGTCCTTGGGCCCTCCCACCCACCCTTATGTTGTATAAACAGGACATGCACACTTTAACCAACCCATCATTTCAGTGACAGGGTCTGCCACACGACTGTGACTGAAATGACGGGTTGGTTTGGACCCCCACCAAAAAAGAAGCAATTAATCTCTCCTTGCACAAACTGGCTCTACAGAGGCAAGTTGTCCACCTCATCATCATCCTCCGATATATCACCGTGTACATCCCCCTCCTCACAGATTATCAATTCGTCCCCACTGGAATCCACCATCTCAGCTCCCTGTGTACTTTGTGGAGGCAATTGCTGCTGGTCAATGTCTCCACGGAGGAATTGATTATAATTCATTTTAATGAACATCATCTTCTCCACATTTTCTGGATGTAACCTCGTACGCCGATTGCTGACAAGGTGAGCGGCGGCACTAAACACTCTTTCGGAGTACACACTTGTGGGAGGGCAACTTAGGTAGAATAAAGCCAGTTTGTGCAAGGGCCTCCAAATTGCCTCTTTTTCCTGCCAGTATAAGTACGGACTGTGTGACGTGCCTACTTGGATGCGGTCACTCATATAATCCTCCACCATTCTTTCAATGGTGAGAGAATCATATGCAGTGACAGTAGACGACATGTCCGTAATCGTTGTCAGGTCCTTCAGTCCGGACCAGATGTCAGCATCAGCAGTCGCTCCAGACTGCCCTGCATCACCGCCAGCGGGTGGACTCGGAATTCTGAGCCTTTTCCTCGCACCCCCAGTTGCGGGAGAATGTGAAGGAGGAGATGTTGACAGGTCGCGTTCCGCTTGACTTGACAATTTTCTCACCAGCAGGTCTTTCAACCCCAGCAGACTTGTGTCTGCCGGAAAGAGAGATCCAAGGTAGGCTTTAAATCTAGGATCGAGCACGGTGGCCAAAATGTAGTGCTCTGATTTCAACAGATTGACTACCCGTGAATCCTTGTTAAGCGAATTAAGGGCTCCATCCACAAGTCCCACATGCCTAGCGGAATCGCTCCGTGTTAGCTCCTCCTTCAATGTCTCCAGCTTCTTCTGCAAAAGCCTGATGAGGGGAATGACCTGACTCAGGCTGGCAGTGTCTGAACTGACTTCACGTGTGGCAAGTTCAAAGGGCATCAGAACCTTGCACAACGTTGAAATCATTCTCCACTGCACTTGAGACAGGTGCATTCCACCTCCTATATCGTGCTCAATTGTATAGGCTTGAATGGCCTTTTGCTGCTCCTCCAACCTCTGAAGCATATAGAGGGTTGAATTCCACCTCGTTACCACTTCTTGCTTCAGATGATGGCAGGGCAGGTTCAGTAGTTTTTGGTGGTGCTCCAGTCTTCTGTACGTGGTGCCTGTACGCCGAAAGTGTCCCGCAATTCTTCTGGCCACCGACAGCATCTCTTGCACGCCCCTGTCGTTTTTTAAAAAATTCTGCACCACCAAATTCAAGGTATGTGCAAAACATGGGACGTGCTGGAATTTGCCCATATTTAATGCACACACAATATTGCTGGCGTTGTCCGATGCCACAAATCCACAGGAGAGTCCAATTGGGGTAAGCCATTCCGCGATGATCTTCCTCAGTTGCCGTAAGAGGTTTTCAGCTGTGTGCGTATTCTGGAAAGCGGTGATACAAAGCGTAGCCTGCCTAGGAAAGAGTTGGCGTTTGCGAGATGCTGCTACTGGTGCCGCCGCTGCTGTTCTTGCGGCGGGAGTCCATACATCTACCCAGTGGGCTGTCACAGTCATATAGTCCTGACCCTGCCCTGCTCCACTTGTCCACATGTCCGTGGTTAAGTGGACATTGGGTACAACTGCATTTTTTAGGACACTGGTGAGTCTTTTTCTGACGTCCGTGTACATTCTCGGTATCGCCTGCCTAGAGAAGTTGAACCTAGATGGTATTTGGTAACGGGGGCACACTGCCTCAATAAATTGTCTAGTTCCCTGTGAACTAACGGCGGATACCGGACGCACGTCTAACACCAACATAGTTGTCAAGGCCTCAGTTATCCGCTTTGCAGCAGGATGACTGCTGTGATATTTCATCTTCCTCGCAAAGGACTGTTGGACAGTCAATTGCTTACTGGAAGTAGTACAAGTGGGCTTACGACTTCCCCTCTGGGATGACCATCGACTCCCAGCAGCAACAACAGCAGCGCCAGCAGCAGTAGGCGTTACACGCAAGGATGCATCGGAGGAATCCCAGGCAGGAGAGGACTCGTCAGAATTGCCAGTGACATGGCCTGCAGGACTATTGGCATTCCTGGGGAAGGAGGAAATTGACACTGAGGGAGTTGGTGGGGTGGTTTGCGTGAGCTTGGTTACAAGAGGAAGGGATTTACTGGTCAGTGGACTGCTTCCGCTGTCGCCCAAAGTTTTTGAACTTGTCACTGACTTATTATGAATGCGCTGCAGGTGACGTATAAGGGAGGATGTTCCGAGGTGGTTAACGTCCTTACCCCTACTTATTACAGCTTGACAAAGGCAACACACGGCTTGACACCTGTTGTCCGCTTTTCTGTTGAAATACCTCCACACTGAAGAGCTGATTTTTTTGGTATTTTCACCAGGCATGTCAACGGCCATATTCCTCCCACGGACAACAGGTGTCTCCCCGGGTGCCTGACTTAAACAAACCACCTCACCATCAGAATCCTCCTGGTCAATTTCCTCCCCAGCGCCAGCAACACCCATATCCTCCTCATCCTGGTGTACTTCAACACTGACATCTTCAATCTGACTATCAGGAACTGGACTGCGGGTGCTCCTTCCAGCACTTGCAGGGGGCGTGCAAATGGTGGAAGGCGCATGCTCTTCACGTCCAGTGTTGGGAAGGTCAGGCATCGCAACCGACACAATTGGACTCTCCTTGTGGATTTGGGATTTCGAAGAACGCACAGTTCTTTGCGGTGCTTTTGCCAGCTTGAGTCTTTTCAGTTTTCTAGCGAGAGGCTGAGTGCTTCCATCCTCATGTGAAGCTGAACCACTAGCCATGAACATAGGCCAGGGCCTCAGCCGTTCCTTGCCACTCCGTGTGGTAAATGGCATATTGGCAAGTTTACGCTTCTCCTCCGACGATTTTATTTTAGGTTTTGGAGTCCTTTTTTTACTGATATTTGGTGTTTTGGATTTGACATGCTCTGTACTATGACATTGGGCATCGGCCTTGGCAGACGACGTTGCTGGCATTTCATCGTCTCGGCCATGACTAGTGGCAGCAGCTTCAGCACGAGGTGGAAGTGGATCTTGATCTTTCCCTAATTTTGGAACCTCAACATTTTTGTTCTCCATATTTTAATAGGCACAACTAAAAGGCACCTCAGGTAAACAATGGAGATGGATGGATACTAGTATACTTATGGATGGACTGCCGAGTGCCGACACAGAGGTAGCTACAGCCGTGGACTACCGTACTGTACTGTGTCTGCTGCTAATATAGACTGGATGATAATGAGATGTAGTATGTATAAAGAAGAAAGAGAAAAAAAACCACGGGTAGGTGGTATACGATTATGGATGGACTGCCGAGTGCCGACACAGAGGTAGCTACAGCCGTGGACTACCGTACTGTACTGTGTCTGCTGCTAATATAGACTGGATGATAATGAGATGTAGTATGTATAAAGAAGAAAGAAAAAAAAACCCACGGGTAGGTGGTATACAATTATGGATGGACTGCCGAGTGCCGACACAGAGGTAGCTACAGCCGTGGACTACCGTACTGTACTGTGTCTGCTGCTAATATAGACTGGATGATAATGAGATGTAGTATGTATGTATAAAGAAGAAAGAAAAAAAAAACCACGGGTAGGTGGTATACAATTATGGATGGACTGCCGAGTGCCGACACAGAGGTAGCTACAGCCGTGAACTACCGTACTGTGTCTGCTGCTAATATAGACTGGTTGATAATGAGATGTAGTATGTATAAAGAAGAAAGAAAAAAAAAACCACGGGTAGGTGGTATACAATTATGGATGGACTGCCGAGTGCCGACATAGAGGTAGCTACAGCCGTGAACTACCGTACTGTGTCTGCTGCTAATATAGACTGGTTGATAATGAGATGTAGTATGTATAAAGAAGAAAGAAAAAAAAAACACGGGTAGGTGGTATACAATTATGGATGGACTGCCGAGTGCCGACACAGAGGTAGCTACAGCCGTGGACTACCGTACTGTACTGTGTCTGCTGCTAATATAGACTGGATGATAATGAGATGTAGTATGTATAAAGAAGAAAGAAAAAAAAAACCACGGGTAGGTGGTATACAATTATGGATGGACTGCCGAGTGCCGACACAGAGGTAGCTACAGCCGTGAACTACCGTACTGTGTCTGCTGCTAGTAGACTGGATGATAAATAATGATATAAAAAATATATATATATCACTACTGCAGCCGGACAGGTATATATTATATAATGACGGACCTGCTGGAGTGGACACTGTCAGCAGAATGAGTTTTTTAATTTTTATAGAATAAAAAAACACCACACAAGTCACACGACGAGTGTACTTTTTCAGGCAGACATTCAATCACAATATACTATACTGGTGGTCAGTGTGGTCAGGTCACTGGTCACAGTGGTCAGTGGTCAGTCACACTGGCAGTGGCACTCTGGCAGCAAAAGTGTGCACTGTTTAATATGTACTCCTGGCTCCTGCTATAACCTATAACTGCTCCCCAGTCTCCCCCACAATTAAGCTGTGTGAGCACAGTCAGATATTATACATAGATGATGCAGCACACTGGGCTGAGCACAGATATGGTATGTGAGTGTGACTGAGTCACTGTGTATCGTTTTTTTCAGGCAGAGAACAAGAACAGAACGGATTATTAAATAATAATAAATTATAAAACTGCACTGGTGGTCAGGTCACTGGTCATCAGTCACTAGTATAACTCCTCCTAAGCTCCAGTAAGTAAATGAAGTGTCTCACTCTCACTCTCCTATCTATTTTAATTTCTAAACGGAGAGGACGCCAGCCACGTCCTCTCCCTATCAATCTCAATGCACGTGTGAAAATGGCCGCGACGCGCGGCTCCTTATATAGAATCTGAGTCTTGCGATAGAATCCGAGCCTCGCGAGAATCCGACAGCGTGATGATGACGTTCGGGCGCGCTCGGGTTAACCGAGCAAGGCGGGAAGATCCGAGTCGCTCGGACCCGTGTAAAAAAACATGAAGTTCGGGCGGGTTCGGATTCAGAGAAACCGAACCCGCTCATCTCTACAATAAAGCCTATAATTCTGGTACTGACTGCTTATCTGGGGTAATAGAAATGTAGGTGATGGTACTCTGATTTGCATAGGAACATTGTGGGCTTGGTGTGTTGGCAGATGATGAACAACACATTTATTCCCAGTTAGGCTGTCTGATGGTCACTGTAGATTCATAAGCTCATCTTACCGGTGTCTGATGGCTATTATTCTTATAGTGCTGTCTGTCATGCACGTTAAATATTGAATATCGTTGACCAATCCAGAGGTGCATAGGACGGTCCACTAGCATTTATATCATCATCAAAGTTCTGCAGTAAGGAACAATTCCATTAAACAAAACATAAAATACATAAACATATAAGCCACGTGAGAACAATTGCTTGGCCAAATTAACCATTAAGCAAAATAAGCACATGCTTAGGGCAGGGACATCTTAAGAGAGGAGGAGGCCCTTGTGCAGACTCCTCCGTCCAGACCTCCTCCTCTCTGCCGAGAGTGGGCAGCGGTGCACCGCAGTAGAGAGTCTGAGTGCTCAGACCCTAATGCGCATAAGCAGATCTCCGGGGAAATGGTGTGGTGGACCTTTTCTCTGAGATTTATGCAGCACTGCTGCCATCGGCATGGGTGCAGCATGTGTAGTATGGGCCCCCTGGACTCAGGGGTCCATGTGTACCGCGCACACTTCACCCATTATAAAAATACAGGAGTGGCTTAGGGCAACAAAGGAAGGTGGACCACACAAATTTTCCATTGCCCAATTTACCATGGACCGCATGGTACAAAATTGCAAATGGTACAGCTGAACCAGGTTCCACAATCTATGAAAAAATGAAGCCCGGCACCCCACTTGTCTCTCACGTCAAATACCTTTATATATATATATATATATATATATATATATATATATATATATATATACACACACACACATAGGCCCTTATCCGAGTTGATCACACAAAGCTACTTTTTGCGGCCCGTGCGATCAACAAGATGCCGCCTATGGGGAGAGATTTTTTGCATAGCATGGCTGCGAACGCTTGTGCAGCCCTGCTATGCAAAATAAGTTTTGAGCAAAAGAAGACCTGGGTCAGACTTACTTACCCTGTGAAACGGATCCAGCGACGAAGGTCCCGGAATTGACATCAGACATCCGCCCTCCAAATGCCTGGACACACCTGCGTTCGCCTCACCATGCCTTGAAAACGGTCAGTTGATGCCCCGGAACGCCTCCCACCTGTCAGTCTTCTTGCAATCGCCGTTGCGATCACTTTTTCCCCAGGTGGCGTCGCATTGCGGGTGCTGAGCAGGTGCACTCCTGACCCGTTCGCACTGCAACGATGAACTGCTGTGTGCAAACGGGTCGGAATGACCCCCATAGTGGGTGAAAAGATGCTGCTGCACTCGGAGTCTTGTGAATATCAAATTTTATTAAAAAATATCACAAAATCAATTCAGACATTTCGGGGTTTCGAGGAGTGAAGAGTGCAAGTGAAAAACTTACCCAACACCCGGAGTACACTGAAGAGCTTGACAGTAGAATCTATGTAGAGAAATAGTCAAATAATGTAGTGCGCCCTGGTGACCGCAGAGTTCATGTATGCTCAGCCTTTATACTGTAGATGTGATAGAGAGTTATATATTTACATAGATATTGCTAAATAAATAATCAGCATGTATTGCAGAAAGGAAGGAGAGTTCAGAAAAAAAGGGGAGAGAGTGGGCAGAGCCGTCAGGTCGCGATCCCGCAAGGTAAAGTGGTGACCTAAACACAGCCTATTGCATATTTCATGATGAAGCTGCAATCAGTATACCGCTGCCTGTACTGTACTGCCTGTACTGCAGCTCTATGAACAGAGAATAACTTGTATTGCGATCCAAAAAGCAGGCTGTTTGCTAAGGGGACCATACATGGTAAGTATAGAAAAAATAGAAAAATTGTAAAGTTGGAAAATTGAAAAGATGAAAGAGCCCCCCAGAGTCAATATGTCTGTACTTCCATAGTGACGGATGGAAAATTGGGAGCTGATGCGACCCGCTAGATGTAAAAGCGGTGCATCGACGTCCATGCATTTGGGAAGAATGGGCTGCAGGGAGCAGAAGATAGGCACTGATGACGGAGTACTGCAAGTCAGCCAACGATGCTCCATACAATCCTCTCGTTTAACCCGACCAGGTGGATGGTGTTCAAGTTGTATATCCATTGTGCTTCCCAGCGAAGAAGATGGCCAGCCCTATCTCCTCCCTGAAGGGATTTGGGGATATGGTCTAAGATGATATGCTTGAGACCAGAAAGGGGGTGTTTGGCTTCGTGAAAATATCTGGCCACCGGTTGATCCGAGGGAGTGCCAGCAAGGGCAGCCTTTATCGCAGAGCGATGTAGCGCCATTCATTCACATAGAGATCTTGTGGTCTTCCCGATGTAGCATAGCCCACAGGGACACACAATCATATAGATTATGAAGGCTGAGGTGCAGGTCACAATATGTTTGATGGATATCTTCTTCCCTGATAAAGGGGATGTGAACTGTGAGCCCGTCATCATGCGGCCACATGTGGTGCAGCCCAGGCACTTCTAGCATCCTGTTTTTTTGGACAAAAACAACCCCATCAGTGATGTTGCTGATGCCCCAGGAAGATTGGTGATGTCAGTATGAACCACCATGTCTTTAATGTTGCGACTATGCCTATAGCATGTCATACTGTAGGTGTTTTGCTCTTAAAGCATTGGAGACTAGTCAGTACAGACAATGGGCCATAAAGCCCTGGTTGCCCTGCTAAGAATTGGGTTAGAAGTATCTAACATGGTAGACCATGGAATTCTGTTGTCTAAGGCCATGTGTGGAATATTCAGGACCTGGTCTTTGGTAACCTCCAATGTGGTACAGTCATAACCTCTAGCAACAAATTTGGACACCATTTTGTCAAGCTCCTCTTCCAAGCGGGAGGGTTGCATGTTAATTATAGTCACTCTGATCATCTGGGACCTCGGAAACCCCAACTTTAATGGGCGGGGATGGTGGCTATTAGCCCGAAACAGTGTATTTTTGTCTGTTGGTTTGTTGTAGACACCAGTGTGTAACTTCCCGTCAGTGATGGATACCTGGACGTCCAAATAGTTAATGGTTAGCGCTGACCACTGGTAAGTAACCCTGATTGGGGAAGACCTGGAATTGATAGATTCCAGCAGATATCTGAGAGCAGTCTTGCAGTCTCTCCCCCTGTCCAAACGATGAATAGATTATCAATGTAACGTGTAAACAATGAGATGGATTGGCTGATGACTTGGTCCTGAAAAACATGGAGGTCTCTTTCCTGAGCATGTAGATGTTGGCATAAGAGGGGGCCACATTGCTCCCCATGGCACAGCCTGTCTTTTGCTGGTAGAAGTGGCCATCGAACAGGAAGTAATTCCTGGTGAGATTAAGCTCATGAACAGGTCCAGGTCTACATCGATCAAAAAAGCCCTCATCGCCTCCAATCCTCCCACATGTGGGATGCTGGTATACAGGCTACAAATGTCGATGGTGTACAGAATGGTGCCCACATGTCTACATGTCTCTTGTTTCAGCACTAAAGGCTGTAAAATGCAGTAAAAAAATTGGGAAATGGGTTAGTACAGGGAGTTTTGGGCGGAGATGATCAGGCTCCCAGGGGGCTTCTTCAAATCCTTGGGGATTTTGGGCACCGTGAACAAAATAGGAACTACTGGAAATTCATGTTAATGGGCTTTATAGGTTTTTTCTAAAATATGGCCGTTGGTCTTGGCTGCTGCCAGGATAGTGTCCAGCTCTTTTTTGTATTGCTCTGTGTTATCCATGTCCAGATGCTGGTACGTATTGGCATCACACAGTTGTGCCAAAATTTCGGATCTGTAATAGGACAGGTACAAGATAACCACCCAGCCCCCTTATTGGTGAAGCGGAAGACGATGTCTGTGTAGGAGCCCAAATCCCTAAGGGCAGCCCATTCCTGTTTGGACAGATTGTAATGTCTATGGCTATTGGCCTTGATATATTTGTTCCTTGAGTCATCCATTAAACGAATAAATGATTTGAGAGACAGATTGGGGGATTGAGGGTCAAATGAGGATCTGGACCTTTGATTCAGGAACACTGGTGGAGTTGAAGGGATTGGTTGTGGATGAGAAGCAAAGAATTTTTGTCTGCGTAATTTCCTTGCAAGCTGATACAGGTCGATTTTCCAGTCCAGTTCCTAGTGCAGGGTGGTTGAGATGAAGGAGAGACCATTATTTAAGACATCTATTTCTGCAGTGGAGAAGGCACGGGAGGAGAGGTTGTAGGTCAGATCTTGTTTATTGCAGCACGCTCTTTTAAGTCGCGTGTTCCGGCCACCCCGGTGGGTGGCTGTCCTCTTCCTTTGGATGTGGAGGGAACCACCGGGGCTAAAGGGACCACACTGGGTTCTTGAGAGCCATCCAAGTCTGCTATTGCGAACTCGTTGTTGCTGTAAGAAGTCTCATCTCCCTTATTGGCATTCTCCCTATGTCTACGCCACCCTTGTCTGGACCTGGGCTGAAAGGGCTGTCAGTTGTTGGTACCGCTCCCCATCAGCCATCTGTACACCCTGTTGGTCTCGTAGTCGTCCTGGACTATGGTGTATTTGTTCTTTTTGAACTTGATGAGGTCTCTATGGTAATTATCGCACTGAGTGTGTAACTTATGTAACCAATCATTTGTTTCATGTTTCAGGCTGCGCACGGCCTTCCCGGCACTCTGAATGACAGGACCAGCCCACCAGCCCATTGGCCCTTCTGGCATTTTCCAGAAATGCTATATGGGCAGTCCATCCACGTCCATATCTTCCAACTGCCTGCGGTGTGATGAGCTAGGGGAGCACACATGCAGCGGGTGAACAGATGCCATCCATTCACAGTACAGGGACATCCTGGGGGCAGACCAGCAACTCAAAGAGTGCTGGGCATGCCCCCTACAGTGACGTGAACAGGCTCTGCCCCTTTTGTCGTGGCTTCGTTCCCTTTTGGGCACGTGAGCCTTTGCCAAGCACGGAGGTCCTGACATGCCATTTTACAAAGATGGGAGGAGGTATGACATAGCTCTTTTTGCAATTGCAAATCTTATGATACAAATAGATTTATTTCTGAAACCCCAAAAAGGAGAAATATTTAAAAAAAAATGATAATAATGCATAAATATAATAGCACAGTTCTGCTGGCTATTACACTCTATTATAAATACTATTTTTACTTGTAATCATATTAATAGAAAATCCATTTGGTATGTGATACAATGAAAATATTTAAACATAAGACATCTGTGCTCTCAATTTAGTCTTTATGAGATGCAAACAAAAATCTGGTAAGACTGTAGTAATGATGCAGTACATTCCCCATTTTTGGCTTATTTACCAATTCTCTGTAATTTATGCAGCCGTCAGACAGATAAACAATTTTTGTAGAAACCACATAGGGTCAACTATCAACAAGTTAATACAACTTGAGAAAACAGCTCCTGCCTCTGTTTAGCTTACTCAGGCACAAAGTCATAGCACATGTATTTGACTTTCAAATTGTCAGACAGCAGAGTAAACCAATAGTAAGTATACAGCAGAAGCAGTCTGAACAGCTTGCAACAAGCAGCCAAATCATTATAAACTTTTTTACTGATTAGCATCCTTTCTGGAATTCCCTTTTAAATGCAGGATATATTTGGCTATGACCATGCTTATTCTAAAGGTCATCTACAAAAGTCCAAAATAATATGGGCCATTAAAGATTTATATTTGTGTAAAAATATGTTTATGTCAATGTCATTTAAACACTGGTGCAAGTCCAAGTACAGGTTGAGTATCCCATATCCAAATATTCCGAAATATGGAATATTCCGAAATACGGACTTTTTTGAGTGAGAGTGAGATAGTGAAACCTTTGTTTTTTGATGGCTCAATGTACACAAACTTTGTTTAATACACAAAGTTATTAAAAATATTGTATTAAATGACCTTCAGGCTGTGTGTATCAGGTGTATATGAAACATAAATGAATTGTGTGAATGTGGACACACTTTGATTAATGCACAAAGTTATAAAAAATATTGGCTAAAATTACCTTCAGGCTGTGTGTATAAGGTGTATATGAAACATATATGCATTCTGTGCTTAGATTTAGGTCCCATCACCATGATATCTCATTATGGTATGCAATTATTCCAAAATACGGAAAAATCCCATATCCAAAATACCTCTGGTCCCAAGCATTTTGGATAAGTGATACTCAACCTGTAGTATATTTTGTAAATGACCCCAGAAAGTCAGTTTATACCTGAAAGTGCATGGTGCAAGATGTAAAGACATCCAGAATAGAATAAAACAAAGCAGAGCTCTATAAAGTGTGTGCGTGTGCGTGTATGTGTGCGTGTATACATATATATATATATATATATATATATACACTGCTCAAAAAAATAAAGGGAACACTAAAATAACACATCCTAGATCTGAATGAATGAAATATTCTTATTAAATACTTTGTTCTTTATATAGTTGAATGTGCTGAAAACAAAATCACACAAAAATTATCAATGGAAATCAAATTTATTAACCCATGGAGGTCTGGATCTAGAGTCGCCCTCAAAATTAAAGTGGAAAAACACACTACAGGCTGATCCAACTTTGATGTAATGTCCTTAAAACAAGTCAAAATCATGCGCAGTAGTGTGTGTGGCCTCCACGTGCCTGTATGACCTCCCTACAACCCACACAAGTGGCTCAGGCAGTGCAGCTCATCCAGGATGGCACATCAATGCGAGCTGTGGCAAGAAGGTTTGCTGTGTCTGTCAGCGTAGTGTCCAGAGCATGGAGGCGCTACCAGGAGACAGGCCAGTACATCAGGAGACGTGGAGGAGGCCGTAGGAGGGCAACATCCCAGCAGCAGGACCGCTACCTCCGCCTTTGTGCAAGGAGGAACAGGAGGAGCACTGCCAGAGCCCTGCAAAATGACCTCCAGCAAGCTACAAATGTGCATGTGTCTACTCAAACGATCAGAAACAGACTCCATGAGGGTGGTATGAGGGCCCAACGCCCACAGATGGGGGTTGTGCTTACAGCCCAACACCGTGCAGGACGTTTGGCATTTGCCAGAGAACACCAAGATTGGCAAATTCGCCACTGGCGCCCTGTGCTCTTCACAGATGAAAGCAGGTTCTCACTGAGCACATGTGACAGACGTGACAGAGTCTGGAGACGCCAAGGAGAACATTCTGCTGCCTGCAACATCCTCCAACATGACCGGTTTGGCAGTGGGTCAGTAATGGTGTGGGGTGGCATTTCTTTGGGGGGCTGCACAGCCCTCCATGTGCTCGCCAGAGGTAGCCTGACTGCCATTAGGTACCGAGATGAGATCCTCAGACCCCTTGTGAGACCATATGCTGGTGCGGTTGGCCCTGGGTTCCTCCTAATGCAAGACAATGCTAGACCTCATGTGGCTGGAGTGTGTCAGCAGTTCCTGCAAGACGAAGGCATTGATGCTATGGACTGGCCCACCCATTCCCCAGACCTGAATCCAATTGAGCACATCTGGGACATCATGTCTCACTCCATCCACCAATGCCACGTTGCACCACAGACTGTCCGGGAGTTGGCGGATGCTTTAGTCCAGGTCTGGGAGGAGATCCCTCAGGAGACCATCCGCCACCTCATCAGGAGCATGCCCAGGCATTGTAGGGAGGTCATACAGGCACGAGGAGGCCAAAGACACTACTGAGCATCATTTTGACTTGTTTTAAGGACATTACATCAAAGTTGGATCAGCCTGTAGTGTGTTTTTCCACTTTCATTTTGGGGGTGACTCCAAATCCAGACCTCCATGGGTTAATAAATTTGATTTTCATTGATAATTTTGGTGTGATTTTGTTGTCAGCACATTCAACTATATAAAGAACAAAGTATTTAATAAGAATATTTCATTCATTCAGATCTAGGATGTGTTATTTTAGTGTTCCCTTTATTTTTTTGAGCAGTGTATATATATATATATATATATATATATATATATATCAAAAATAATTTTTAGATCAGTGTGCTTCTTTGATCCTTTTCTTATAAAGTCTGGTCCACAGACCACTGTCCGATATTCGGGTTTCAGTACACACTCCAGTTTATTTATTTAGGCGGCCGCTCAGTTCCACAAAAGGCAATCAGGTATATAACCCAAAAGTCTGTAGAAAAAGAAGGAAGGGAACAAGCACCTATGGTGTAGTATTTTCAGAAAGGGGTATTAATATTTTACCCACATAAAACTGCATACCAATAAGTAGCTTGTAACCAGAGCACATCAATATGCTGTCTTGCCGGAATCTTTGTGTGCGTTCTTGTAAATGCTCGTCATAAGTTTAAATATATCCTTTGGAACAGTGTCTTCGTTTGGCAAACATGTCAGAAGAACTACAATTTCAGCCTGGCCTAAGCCATGTAATCTATTAGATGCGAAGAACCAGCATTTTTCTGAAGCATCTGTTTGCTGCTGCAGATCAAGAAAATATCGAGAAAACAGGGGCACTCCAAAGAAAGTGTATTAAATAAGTCACAAAATCATACCAACGTTTCGGGGCCCGTAGCCCCTTTGTCAAGGTGAGTACAGTGAATTAAAATCTTGCTTACCTTAAATACAAGTGAAGTAGCCCACCTAGAGTGTGCACACCCGACCCCAGTGCCGCCGTCTCGATCCGGAAATTGCCTAAGTTGGCTAATATTTTTTATCTGTGAGGTTAGAGACTATTGATGTATCACACTTATATGGGGACATTATGAACTTGACCCATTAGGGCACATTACAAAATTATAGTCACATAAGAAAGATGAGCCCATGAGGTCCCCTGGATCCATTAGTTAATAACACCTACTGGAGATTATACTGTGTTTGAAATTAGGCATTGTACTGATAAAACATAAATAACAAAACACAGATTCTCCTCTACCTATTGCAGAGGATCCCAAACTGTGTGCTGTGGCTCCCTGGGGTGCCTCGGGACACTTGCAGGGGTGCCCTGGGTTGGTGGTCCAGGGCCAATTCAAATTATTCATGGTCAATATAATAGGCAAAACCAGTGCTGGTGGCTGCCAGTCATAAAATATGTGGCCAAACAGAAGCAAATCTTGTCCCTCACCACACAACTGACCCTAAGGATGACATATAAACGCGATCTACTTAATGTAATATTTCTTTCTAAATTTCTCAATAAGAAAATTTTGGCATAGGGGTGCCATGAAAAAAATTCTGATATTCTAGGGCGCCGTAATTCAAAAAGTTTGGAAACCACTGACCTATTGAATAAGTTATAGAAGTACTCCATGGAGTTTTTTCACATATAGCATGTTCTTCACACACTTTTTCCATTTCTTTTGACACTCTATTATTTTTTAAAGTAATGTAATTTTCACATTTTATAGATACTTTTTTTTTACTTTGAATACTAATAAAGGTTATATTTTAGCTATTGTGTAATTTTCTGTGCACCACAGATTGGACATTTCATCTCTTGAATTCCTTGATTGTTGACATTGTGACCATGTCAATACATAGACAGTAGTCAATATGTCAACAATCAAAATGTTGACATTTAAATTATAGGTGCTGTAAAGTAACTGCACACAGCTCAACCTGCAATCAGCTATGAGCAGGTCTACATGTTTTGCTTGTCATTTACTTATTGCACCTATGAAGGGGAGTAGCACTATTGTGACAGGTGCCTGTGGTATAGAATAGCTACAGTACATTCATTAGGTCTATAGTCCTGAGGTCAACCCCATATAGACGACAGGCACAAAGTCGATATGAACAAAAGTTGACATATGAATAGTTTACACTGGAAATGGTTGACAGGTACACTGGTCGACCTGGCAAAATTGTGGCATGGTATTCGGGCATGTGTAGTTCCCCATCAGCTGGAGTGCCACAGGATGCCTGTCCCATATCTACACATATCTAGATAGAGATGACAATTAGGCACATCAATAAAATGCATCTGACATGGCAGGAGCAGTGTTTGCTCACGTGTAGTGCACTTCCTTCAGTGGAACACTATCTTGTACATTTATACATTCTGACAGTTCATTATTATTATTATTTTATCTATGTAGACATTATGGGGTACAGGGGCATTTTAGGAGAGGGAGGGACTCGTGTGCAGCCTCTGTCATGGGTCCCCTCCTCTTCGGCAGCTAGTAGACTCTGGCTTAAAGCTAGAGCCTACTGCGCATGCACAGGTCTCCAGAAACATGGTGCCTTGACCTGTTCCCGGGGACACCTCCAGTGTGCATGCGCAAATCACTTGGAAATGGCTGAGGCTGCCAATCTCCAAGTGATTTGTGCCCGCACTGCAGAGTTGCCGCGCAAGACTCCAGAGGGGTAAGTATACTCTATGGGTGCAATGTGAGCATGGGCCCCCCGGACCTAGGGTCCCTTGTGCACTGCACACACTGCACTCATTATAGAAACACCTATAATGGGGTACATTTACTAAAGTTCAGTTTTCAGAAGTAGAGATGTTGTCTATAGAAACTAGAGATGAGCAGGTTCGGTTCTCAGAGAACCAAACCCTCCTTTGAACGTCATGCTCTGAGCACGGATCCAAGCCTGGCTCGGGACCTCCCGCCAGACTCAGAAACCAGAACAAGGCAAAATGTCATCATCCCACTGTGGGATTCTCATGGGTTTTGGATTCGATATAAACAGCTGCACGTTGCCACCATTTTCACTTTGGACTTGGAGAGTGAGGGAGACAGACCGTTGTCTCTCTGTGGGTGGTGGCATCGGGTGGGGCAGTGTGTGCTCTGTAGGGTTGCTGCTCCTGTCACTGTGTACCTGTGCTATTAGGGGTGCTGTCCTGGCTATCACTGGTGTCTCATGTGCTGTTAGGGGTGCTCTTGTTAAAACAAAAGCACACTGGTCCTGTATGCTGTGAAAATACAGGGGTGCTGCTGTTAAATAATATTACACTGGCCGTATATGTTGTAAAAATTCAGGAGTGCTGTTGTTAAAATAAAAGTACACTGGCCCTGTATGCTGTAAAATTCAGGGGTGCAGTTGTTAAAATAAAAGCACACTGGTCCTGTATGCTGTAAACATTCAGGTGTGCAGTTGTAAAATAAAAGCACACTAGTCCTGTATGGTGTAAAAAAAACAGGGGTGCTGCTGTTAAAATAATATCACACTGGTCCTGTATGTTGTAAAAATTCAGGGGTGCAGTTGTTAAAATAAAAGCACACTGGTCCTGTATGCTGTAAAAATACAGAGGTGCAGTTGTTAAAATAAAAGCACACTGGTCCTGTAAAATATAAGGGTACTGTCCCTGTCTTGTATGCTGTAAAAATAAAAATTCAAGGGTGCAGTTGCTAAAATAATAAAGGTATGCTGTGAAAATTTCAGTGGTGCAGTTGGTAAAATAAAAGCACACTAGTCCTGTATGCTGTGAAAATACAGGGGTGCTGACCCTGTCTTGTATACTATAAAAATTCAGGGGTGCAGTTGCTAAAATAAAAGCACACTGGTCCTGTATGCTGTAAAAATACAGGGCTGCTGCTGTTAAAATAATACTACACTGTCCCTGTATGCTGTAAAAAATTCTGGGGTGCTGTTAAAAAAGAAGTACACTGGCCCTGTATGCTGTAAAAATTCAGGGGTGCAGTTGTTAAAATTAAAGCACACTGGTCCTGTGTGCTGTGAAAATACAGGGGTGCTGGTCCTGTCTTGTATGCTGGAAAAATTCTGGGGTGCAGTTGTTAAAATAAACACACTGGCCCTGTATGGTGTAAAAATTAAGGGGTGCTGCTGCTAAAATAATATTACACTGGCCATGTATGCTGTAAAAATTCAGGAGTGCAGTTGTTAAAATAAAAGCACACTGGTCTTATATGCTGTAAAAATACAGAGGTGCAGTTGTTAAAATAAAAGCACACTGGTCCTGTAAAATATAGGGGTGTCTTGTATGCTGTAAAAATAAAAATTCAAGGGCGCAGTTTCTAAAATAAAAGTACACTAGTCCTGTATGCTGTAAAAATACAGGGCAGCTGCTTTTAAAATAATACTACACTGGCCCTGTATGCTGTAAAAATTCAGGGGTGCTGTTGTTAAAATAAAAGCACACTGGTCCTGTATGCTGTGAAAATACAGGGGTGCTGACCTTGTCTTGGCCTGTATTCTGTAAAAATTCAGGGGTGCTGTTGTTAAAATAAAGGTATACTGGCCCTGTATGCTGTGAAAATTTCAGTGGTGCAGTTGGTAAAATAAAAGCACACTAGTCCTGTATGCTGTAAAAATACAGGGGTGCTGGCCCTGTCTTGTATGCTGTAAAAATAAAAATTCAAGGGTGCAGTTGCTAAAATAATAAAGGTATACTGGCCCTGTATGCTGTGAAAATTTCAGTGGTGCAGTTGGTAAAATAAAAGCACACTAGTCCTGTATGCTGTAAAAATACAGAGGTGCAGTTGTTAAAATAAAAGCACACTGGTCCTGTAAAATATAAGGGTACTGTCCCTGTCTTGTGTGCTGTAAAAATAAAAATTAAAGGGTGCAGTTGCTAAAATAATAAAGGTATACTGGCCCTGTATGCTGTGAAAATTTCAGTGGTGCAGTTTGTAAAATAAAAGCACACTAGTCCTGTATGCTGTGAAAATACAGGGCTGCTGGCCCTGTCTTGTATACTGTAAAAATTCAGGGGTGCAGTTGCTAAAATAAAAGCACACTGGTCCTGTATGCTGTAAAAATTCAGGGCTGCTGCTGTTAAAATAATACTACACTGTCCCTGTATGCTGTAAAAATTCTGGGGTGCTGTTAAAATAGAAGAACACTGGCCCTGTATGCTGTAAAAATTCAGGGGTGCAGTTGTTAAAATAAAAGCACACTGGTCCTGTATGCTGTAAAAATACAGGGCAGCTGCTGTTAAAATAATACTATACTGGCCCTGTATGCTGTAAAAATTCTGGGGTGCTGTTGTTAAAATAAAAGCACACTGGTCCTGTATGCTGTGTACATACAGGGGTGCTGACCTTGTCTTGGCCTGTATTCTGTAAAAATTAAGGGGTTCTGTTGTTAAAATAAAGGTATACTGGCCCTGTATGCTGTGAAAATTTCAGTGGTGCAGTTGGTAAAATAAAAGCACACTAGTCCTGTATGCTGTGAAAATACAGGGGTGCTGGCCCTGTCTTGTATACTGTAAAAATTCAGGGGTGCAGTTGCTAAAATAAAAGCACACTTGTCCTGTATGCTGTAAAAATACAGGGCTGCTGCTGTTAAAATAATACTACACTGTCCCTGTATGCTGGAAAAATTCTGGGGTGCTGTTAAAATAGAAGCACACTGGCACTGTATGCTGTAAAAATTCTGGGGTGCAGTTGTAAAATAAAAGCACACTGGCTCTGAATGCTTTAAAAATTAAGGGGTGCTGCTGCTAAAATAATATTACACTGGCCATGTATGCTGTAAAAATTCAGGAGTGCAGTTGTTAAAATAAAAGCACACTGGTCCTGTAAAATATAGAGGTGTCTTGTTTGCTGTAAAAATAAAAATTCAAGGGCACAGTTGCTAAAATAAAAGTACACTGGTCCTGTATGCTGTAAAAATACAGGGCAGCTGCTGTTAAAATAATACTACTCTGGCCCTATATGCTGTAAAAATTCAGGGGTGCTGTTGTTACAATAAAGCACACTGGTCCTGTATGCTGTGAACATACAGGGGTGCTGACCTTGTCTTGGCCTGTATTCTGTAAAACTTCAGGGGTGCTGTTGTTAAAATAAAGGTATACTGGCCCTGTATGCTGTGAAAATTTCAGTGGTGCAGTTGGTAAAATAAAAGCACACTAGTCCTGTATGCTGTAAAAATACAGGGGTGCTGGCCCTGTCTTGTATGCTGTAAAAAATAAAAATTCAAGGGTGCAGTTGCTAAAATAATAAAGGTATACTGGCCCTGTATGCTGTGAAAATTTCAGTGGTGCAGTTGGTAAAATAAAAGCACACTAATCCTGTATGCTGTAAAAATACAGAGGTGCAGTTGTTAAAATAAAAGCACACTGGTCCTGTAAAAAGTAGGGGTACTGTCCCTGTCTCGTATGCTGTAAAAATTAAAATTCAAGGGTGCAGTTGCTAAAATAATAAAGGTATACTGGCCCTGTATGCTGTGAAAATTTCAGTGGTGCAGTTAGTAAAATAAAAGCACACTAGTCCTGTATGCTGTGAAAATACAGGGGTGCTGGCCCTGTCTTGTATACTGTAAAAATTCAGGGGTGCAGTTACTAAAATAAAAGCACACTGGTCCTGTATGCTGTAAAAATACAGCACTGCTGCTGTTAAAATAATACTACACTGTCCCTGTATGCTGTAAAAATTCTGGGGTGCTGTTAAAATAGAAGTACACTGGCCCTGTATGCTGTAAAAATTCAGGGGTGCAGTTGTTAAAATAAAAGCACACTGGTCCTGTATGCTGTGAAAATACAGGGGTGCTGGCCCTGTCTTGTATGCTGTAAAAATTCTGGGGTGCAGTTGTTAAAATAAAAGCACACTGGCCCTGAATGCTGTAAAAATTAAGGGGTGCTGCTGCTGCTAAAATAATATTACACTGGCCATGTATGCTGTAAAAATTCAGGGGTGCTTTTGTTAAAATAAAAGTACACTGGCCGTGTATGCTGTAAAAATTCAGGGGTGCAGTTGTTAAAATAAGAGCACACATGTCTTTTATATTGTAAATATTCAGGAGTACTGTTGTTAAAATAAAAGTACACTGGCCCTGTATGCTGTAAAAATTCAGGGGTGCTGCTGTTAAAATAATATTACACTGGCCCTGTATGCTGTAAACATTCAGGATATTACACTCGCCCTGTATGCTGTAAAAATTCAGGGATGCTGTTGTTAAAATAAAATTACACTCGCCCTGTATGCTGTAAAAATACAGGGGTGCAGTTGTTAAAATAAAAGCACACTGGTGCTGTGAAAATACAGGGGTGCTGGCCCTTTCTTCTATGTTGTAAAAATACAGGGATGCAGTTGTTAAAATAAAAGCACAGTGGTCCTGTATGCTGTAAAAATACAGGGGTGCAGTTGTTAAAATAAAAGCACACTGGCCCTGTATGCTGTAAAAATGTAATGGTGCTGTTAATATAAAAGTATACTGGCCCTGTATGCTGTAAAAATTCAGGGGTGCAGTTGTTAAAATAAAAGCACACTGGTCCTGTATGCTGTAAAAATACAGGGGTGCAGTTGTTAAAATAAAAGCACATTGGTCTTGTGTGCTGTGAAAATAAAGGGGTCCTGGCCCTATCTTGTATACTGTAAAATTTTCGGGGTGCAGTTGTTAAAATAAAAGTACACTGGTCCTGTATGCTGTAAGAATACAGGGGTGCAGTGAAAATAAAGGGGCACTCTTCTGTGTGCTGTAATAATAAAGGGTTGCTGTCATGTGAAACTGAGAACAACAATTTGTAGGAAAAAACAGTGGACGATCAGGATCCGCTTCCAGTTCCTAGTACTAATGCTGAAGCTGCTGAAGCCACCAGTCATGACATTGACGATGCAATTCCATCAACGGCGTCTGCTAATGATGATGCCCAATGTCATAGAGGGCATTTAAAATCCAAGTAGCAAAAATGAATAATCAGGAAAAAAACGAAATTATCTGATGAGAAACGTAAAATTGGGAATATGCCATTCACGACACGAAGTGGCAAGGAAAGGCTAAGGCCTTGGCCTATATTGATGACTGGTGACTCAGCTTCTCATGAGGATGGAAGCCCTCCTCCAAAAAAAAAAAAAAAATAAGCTTGTTAAAGAACAGGAAAAAACAACTGTGCGTTCAGAGATATCACAAATCCCCAAGGAGAGTCCAAGTGTGTCCGCGGTTGCGATGTCTAGGCCTGACCTTCCCAAGGCTGTATGGAAAGAGGAGGCTTCTACTACCATTTGCATGCCCCCTGCAAGTGCTGGGAGGAGCACCGCCACTCCAGTTGCTGTTATTGAGATTGGGGATGTCACTGTAGATGTACACCAGGATGAGGAGGATATTGGTGTAGCTGGCGCTGGGGAGGAAGTTGACGATGAGGATTCTGTTCTGATGGTGATGTGGTTTGTTTGAATAAGGCACCAGTGGAGACAGTTGTTGTCCATGGGATGAGAAAGCCCATTTTCATGCCTGGGCAAAATACCAGAAAAGCCACCTCTTCGGTGTGGAATTATTTCTCCACAAATCCGGACAACAGGTGTCAAGCCGTGTGTTGGCTTTTTTCAATCCGTAATAAGTAGGGGTAAGGACGTTAACCACCTAGGAACATCCTCCCTTATACGTTACCTGCAGTGCATTCATCAGAAGTCATTGTCAAGTTCAGAAACTTTGGGTAAACAGTCCACTGACACCTAAATCCCTTCTTCCTGCTGTACCCAAGCTCCTGCAATCCACACCACCAACTCCCTCAACGTCAGTTTCCTCCTCAGTCAGGAATGTAAGTAGTCCTGCAGGCCATGTCACTGGCACGACTGACAAGTCCCCTCCTAACCGGGATTCATTCGGAGGATCCTTGAGTGGTACGTCTACTGCTGCTGCTGCCGCTGCTGTTGTTGCTGCTGGGAGTTGATCGTCATCCCGGAGAGGAAGTCGGAAGACCATGTGTACTACTTCAACTAAGCATTTGACTGTCCAACAGTCCTTTGCGAGGAAGATGAAATATGACAGCAGTCACCCTGTTGCAAAGTGGATTACTGAGGCCATAACAACTATGCTGGTGTTAGAAGACGTGCATCCGGTATCCACCATTAGTGCAGTGAGATTTAGACAGTTGATGGACGTACTATGTCCCCAGTACAAAATCCCGTCTAGATTCCACTTCACTAGGCAAGCGATTCCCGGACTGTACAGGGACATTAAGAAAAGTGTCCTCAGTGTCCTGAAAAATGTGGTTGCACCCACTGTCCACTTAACCACGGACATGTGGACAAGTGGAGCAGGGCAAACTAAGGACTACATGACTGTGACAGCCCACTGGGTAGATGTATTGCCTCCCGCAGCAACAACAGCAGCAGCACCAGTAGCAGCATCTCGCAAACGCCAACTCATTTCTAGGCAGGTTACACTCTGTATCACCAGTTTCCGTAAGAGGCACACTGCTGACAACCTCTTACGGAAACTGAGGGACATCATCGCACAATGGCTTAACCCACTTAGACTCTCCTGGGGATTTGTGATATCTGACAACGCCACCAATATTGTGTGTGCATTACATCTGGGCAAATTCCAGCACGTCCCATGTTTTGCACATTCAATTAATTTGGTGGTGCAGAATTTGAAAAAAATTACAGGGGCACGCAGGAGATGCTGGCAGTGGCCCGAAAAATTGCGGCCCACTTTTGACATTCAGCGACTGCGTGCCAAAGACTGGAGCACCAGCTAATACTCCTGAACCTGCCCTGCCATCACCTGAAGCAAGAGGTGGTAACGAGGTGGAATTCAACACTCTATATGCTTCAGAGGATGGAGGAGCAGCAAAAGGCCATTCAAGCCTATACATCCACCTACGATATAGGCAAAGGAGAAAGAATGCACCTGACACAAGCGCAGTGGAAAATGATTTCCGTGTTGTGCAAGGTTCTCCAACCCTTCGAACTTGCCACATGTGAAGTCAGTTCAGACACTGCCAGCTTGAGTCAGGTCATTTCCCACATCAGGCTTTTGCAGAAGCAGCTGGAGAAATTGAAGGAGGAGCTAAGATGGAGCGATTCCGCTAAGTATGTGGGACTTGTGGATGGAGCCCTTCATTCGCTTTGCCAGGATTCAAGGGTGGCCAATCTGTTGAAATCAGAGCACTACATTTTGGCCACCATGCTCGATCCTAGGTTTAAAGCCTACGTTGTATCTCTCTTTCCGGCAGACACAAGTCTGCAGAGGTCCAAAAACCTGCTGTTGAGAAAATTGTCAACTCAAGTGGAACGTGACCCGTCAACAGCTCCTCCTTCATTTTCTCCCGCAACTAGGGCTGCGAGGAAAGGATAAAATTTCCTAGCCCATCTGCTGGTGGTGATGCAGGGCAGTCAGGAGCAGGTGTTGACATCTGGTCTGGACTGAAGGATCTACCAACAATTACTGATATGTCTACTGTCACTGCATATGATGCGGTCACCATTGAAAGAATGGTGGAGGATTATATCGGTGACAGCATCCAAGTAGGCACGTCAGACAGTCCGTATGTATACTGGCAGGAAAAAGAGGCAATTTAGAGGCCCTTGCACAAACTGGCTTTATTTTACCTAAGTTGTTCCCCTCCAGTGTGTACTCCGAAAGAGTGTTTAGTGCAGCTGGTAAACTTGTCAGCGATCGGCGAAGGAAGTTACTTCCACAAAATGTGGAGATGATGTTCATCAAAATGAATTATAAATTCCTCCAGGAAGACCTTTACCAGCAATTGCCTCCAGAAAGTTCACAGGGACGGTTATGGTGGATTCCAGTGGGGACCAATTAATACTCTGTGAGGATGAGGACGTACAGACTGAAAGAGGTAAGGAATCAGAGGATGAGGACGACATCTTACCTCTGTAGAGCCAGATTGTGCAAGGAGAGATTAATTGCTTCTTTTTTCGTGGGGGAATTAATTGATTATTTTTTTGTGGGGGCCCAAACAAACCAATCATTTCATCCACAGTCATGTGGCAGACCCTGTCGCTGAAATGATTGGTTTGTTAAAGTGTGTATGTCCTGTTTATACAACATAAGGGTGGGTTGGAGGGCCCTAGAACAATTCCATCTTGCACCTCTTTTTTTTTTTTTGCATTATGTGCTCTTTTGGGCCTAGTTTTTAAAACTGCCATCCTGTCTCCAACTGCAGTGCCACTCTTAGATGGACCACGTGTTTGTGCCACCCACTTGTGTCGCTTAGCTTATTTATCCAGCGACCTCGGTGCAACCTTTTGGCCTAAAAACAATATTGTGAGGTGTGAGGTGTTCAGAATAGACTGGAAATGAGTGGAAATGATTGTTATTGAGGTTAATAATACAGTAGGATCAAAATTACCCCCCAAATTCTGTGATTTTAGCTGTTTTTATGTGTGTGTTTTTTTAAATCATCCAGATCCAAAACCCGAAAGGGTGGTTTTGGCAAAATCAATCCAGATTCAAAACACGAGCAGAGATCCAGATCCAAATCCAAAACACAAAACCCGAAAAGTGTTAGCACATCTCTAATAGAAACCAATCAGATTTTACCTATTATCTTCTAGAAGGTGCTAGATAGAAGATAAGTAGGATCTGATTGGTTGCTATAGGCAACATCTCCACATCTGAAAACCCACACTTTAGTAAATATACCTTTTACTATATATAGTACATACATTTTAACTGTCGATTTAATGACCTGCCAACCTCATGTTCATGTTGACCCTTTGGCTGTTTACATTTTCCATGTCGCCATTATATCAGTCGACATTTTGTGTCGACTTGTGATTGTCTAGATTTTCATTGTTGATATTTGGACTACATCCCAATTGAAGCAGTCTTTAAACACTTAAGTAACATAGTTTTTCATCCATACAGCCATTCTCGGCCACACCCTAAAAACATTACAGAAACATGCTTTGCACAAGTCCTGGAGAAATAAAAAAACTTTGGGCGTCATTCCATGTTGATCGCTCGCTAGCAACTTTTTGCAGCTGTGCAAATGCATAGTCGCCGCCCACAGGGGAGTGTATTTGAGCTTTGCAAGTGTGCGAACGCTTTTGCAGCCGAGCGGTACAAAAACAGTTTTTTGCAGTTTCTGAGTAGGTCTGAACTTACTCAGCCCTTGCGATCACTTCAGCCTGTTCTTGCCCGGAATTGACGTCAGACACCCGCCCTGCAAACGCCTGGACACGCCTGCGTTTTTCCAACCACTCCCTGAAAACGTTCAGTTGACACCCAGAAACGCCTTCTTCCTGTCAATCTCCTTGCGATCGGCTTTGCAAATAGATTCTTCGTTAAATCCATCACTAAGCAACGATCCGCTTTGTACCCGTACGATGTGCCTGCGCATTGCGGTGCATACGCATGCCCAGTTTTGCTGAGTTTTGACCTGATCGCAGCGCTGCAAAAAGTTGCTAACAAGCGATCAACTCAGAATGACCCTCTTTATTCTTAAATATTTTAATTCCCTATGACTGCAATTGGAATTTCAGTGAGCCAGTCCGACATGTAAGATGACGATGCGAGTTTGATGTCCAATCCATTCCAAACCATATTGTTGGTGTTGCTGATTGGTTGCACTTTAAAGTATTAGTTTAGCATGTTTTCAGGTTATGATGTAGAAACAGAGATACAAGCTAAATCAAAAGTCACTAAAAACAAGGTGATTTAATATGGTATACAGTACATTCAGAATGTTGACACCAGAATGTCAAAATAGATGGGAGGTTATTATTATTATTACCAGTTATTTATATAGCGCACACATATTCCGCAGCGCTGTACAGAGAATATTTGGCCATTCACATCAGTCCCTGCCCCAGTGGATCTTACAATCTATATTCACTACCACATGTACACATTCACTCTAGGGTCCATTTTAGTTGGGAGCCAATTAATCTACCAGTATATTTTTGGATTGTGGGAGGAAACCGGAGTACCCGGAGGAAACCCACGCAAGTACGGGGAGAATATACAGTTAGGGCCATGGTGGGAATCAAACCCATGACCTCAGTGCTGTGAGGCAGTAATGCTAATCATTACACCGTCCATACTGCCTGCAACATGCTGACATTCACAATGTCGACAATGACAGAATGTCAACATGATTTAATGTCAACAGATGATTTTTACTGATTTTACGGTTAGGAGTCTGGGCTAAGGTTAGGCTGTGGTTAGGGGTAGTGAACGTAATTATAGAAAATTGCATGGTAAACATGCCTATTGCCTACATTCACAGTGCCGACATTCTAGCAATGTTGACATGTCAACAATCTGAATGCTGACATTCAGAACATGCTGACATTCTGGTGTCAACAGTCTGTGCACCACCATTTTATACCACAGCCATTTACTATGTCAATGCTAAATTTAATAAATTATTAATCTTATAAATTATGAAATTAAATGTCTTCATTCTATACTCCTATAGCAATAAAACAATGTTGCAATCATGAAGTGAACACATGCTCACAAAATCCCACTCCAAGTACTGATAGATTCTATGGTGTTCCAACATGTTCTGCTGGACCTCCTATCATGCTGACCCTGGTATTAAGCTCTCTTAACCAGACAAAATATGAATCAGCTACAGTAATCACAACCATGGCACTCACAGCAAAAATGGTTACATATAGTTTACTTAGGAACTCAGCTTGTTATCAACAGCCAGCTTCAATGGGGTGGTCTTCAGTATGCCGGCTGTCGGGATCCCGGCACACAGTATATCGGCGCCGGAATCCCAACAGCCAGCATACCTGACACTTATTCTCCCTTGTGGGGGTCCACGACACCCCTGAAGGGAGAATAAAATATCGTGGCGCGCGTAGCGCAGCGAGCGCAACGAGCCCGCAAGGGGCTCATTTGCGCTCGCCACACCGTCGGTATGCCGGCAGTCGGGCTCCCGGTTGCCGGGAGCCCCGACCGCCGACATACCATACTACACCTGCTTCAATGCAGTAAAGACTGCAATCTTCAGTATATTTACTCAGAATTTGTCAATTATTCCCACCCACTAATACATATGTAAACCATTACTTAAGCCATAAATGAAACAGACACACATATGGACAGAATAGGTATCAGCTTTATTTAATTATTATTTGAAAATAGTTGGAAAGAACGTCACTGCAGTTTGCTAGCCACAAACATTGTGCGCATAATTCTAGTCCCCATTGCTTAGCCCAGGGGCAAACGCAGGATTTGCACAAGGGGGTTTCCAAAGAGGGGTGGAGCCAACCATGGGGGTGGAGACTGAGGTGACCCAGTATATGCTGGGTCTGTTAAACTAGTGTAGATAGATAGACTTACATTAGATAGATAGATAGATAGATAGATAGATAGATAGATAGATAGATAGATAGATAGATAGATAGATAGATAGATAGATAGATAGACGCAGCGGTGCATATATAAAATTTTATAAATGAGCCAGCACAGGGTAATAAACGTGAGCTCCCGCTCCCCGTTACTTGTGTAGCGGGAAGGTGACAATACGCTCCGGCTATCATCGCAGGCTATGGGAAACAGCTGCGGGAGGCTGCGCTATGCGGTGACGAGTACAGCAACGCCACACTGTGCAGCCTCCCGCAGCAAGGATGTTAGAGGACGCTTTTGGATATATGTGTGTGTGTGTGGTGTGTGAATATATGTATAAGTATATATATTTTTATATATATATATATATATATATATATATATGTGTGTATATGTGTGTATATATATATATATATATATATACACACACACACACACACACACACACACACACACACACACACACACACACACACATATATATATTTTACAGGAGGAGCTACAAACACAAGTACTGTGTTTTGAAACAATCTTAACTTGTAATACTTACAAGTGACTGAGCCTCCAAGAATGGGATCTGGCACTCAGATAGAAAGCAGCAGCAAGTTGAGGGACTCAGGACTGAGACAGAGTTAAGGTTGCAGTGCCAAGATACACGGCAAACTTAGTGCACAGCCCGCGATTTGCGGGTCATTGGAAGGGGTGGAGCCTATTGTCAGGGGCGGGGCTTAAATCGCGGGCCGCGGCGACGGCTTTTACCTGAAAAAAAACAATCTGGTCTGTCAGGGGGGTTTCTGGGTACTCAGAAACCCCCCCTGCGTGCGCTAGTGTAGCCCCTTTGCTCAGGCCTCAGAAACACCATCCCCTTTTCCTGAACAGGAGCATCAATGAGGGTGAGATCATGACCTATATCCACATTGCCATGGGTGTGTCTCTTGAAGACCAAAGTGTACCATGCATAGTGGCTGGCCATAATCAGGGCTAAAAGTGGTCCTGGAGAGGACTAATTTCCCCCGCCAGCAGCGGTCACACTTGGATCCCAATGTGAATAACACAGGTGCTGCTGAACATACAGGTGCCAATTCAGGGCTTGGAGCCCAGAGGCAGGAGTCTCCATTGCCTCTGGGAGTTACGCCTCTGTCCACCCACCACCATCAGATGGTGCCAGGGCAAGGGTGTTCGGTGCTCCCCTGCAAACTATACATTTGTGCCCTACCACTCAAACATACTTTATAAAAGGATAGTGCGTACCAAAGGTGCTGGCCACAAAAAAGAGGGGTGTGATCTTGCAAGGAAGGGGCGTGGTCACACATTAGTGCACCCAATCAAATTACGCCACACAGTAGCACAATCTTATTCACATTACATCACATTGAAGTGCCCCTTATTCATATTACAGCACACAATAGTGCCCCTTTTCTCTAACGTCCTAGTGGATGCTGGGGACTCCGAAAGGACCATGGGGAATAGCGGCTCCGCAGGAGACTGGGCACAAAGTAAAAGCTTTAGGACTAGCTGGTGTGCACTGGCTCCTCCCCCTATGACCCTCCTCCAAGCCTCAGTTAAGATTTTGTGCCCGAACGAGAAGGGTGCAATCTAGGTGGCTCTCCTGAGCTGCTTAGAGTAAAAGTTTAAATAGGTTTTTTTATTTTCAGTGAGACCTGCTGGCAACAGGCTCACTGCATCGAGGGACTAAGGGGAGAAGAAGCGAACTCACCTGCGTGCAGAGTGGATTGGGCTTCTTAGGCTACTGGACATTAGCTCCAGAGGGACGATCACAGGCCCAGCCATGGATGGGTCCCGGAGCCGCGCCGCCGGCCCCCTTACAGAGCCAGAAGAGTGAAGAGGTCCGGAAAATCGTCGGCAGAAGACGTCCTGTCTTCAATAAGGTAGCGCACAGCACCGCAGCTGTGCGCCATTGCTCTCAGCACACTTCACACTCCGGTCACTGAGGGTGCAGGGCGCTGGGGGGGGACGCCCTGGGACGCAATGAAAATACCTTAAATGGCTAAAAATACATCACATACAGCTCCTGGGCTATATGGATGTATTTAACCCCTGCCAGTTTTCCACAAAAAGAAAGGAGGAGAAAGGCCGCCGAAAAAGGGGCGGAGCCTATCTCCTCAGCACACAAGCGCCATTTTTTCCTCACAGCTCCGTTGGAGGAAGGTTCCCTGACTCTCCCCTGCAGTCCTGCACTACAGAAACAGGGTAAAAAGAGAGGGGGGGCACTAAATTGGCATATTAATATATACAGCAGCTATATTAGGGAAAAACACTTATATAAGGTTATCCCTGTATATATATAGCGCTCTGGTGTGTGCTGGCAAACTCTCCCTCTGTCTCCCCAAAGGGCTAGTGGGGTCCTGTCCTCTATCAGAGCATTCCCTGTGTGTGTGCTGTGTGTCGGTACGCTGTGTCGACATGTATGAGGAGGAAAATGGTGTGGAGGCGGAGCAATTGCCTGTGTTAGTGATGTCACCCCCTAGGGAGTCGACACCTGACTGGATGGTCTTATGGAAAGAATTATGTGATAGTGTCGGCACTTTACAAAAGACTGTTGACGACATGAGGCAGCCGGCAAATCAGTTAATACCTGTACAGGCGTCTCAAACACCGTCAGGGGCTATAAAACGCCCGTTACCTCAGGTCGATACAGACACTGACACGGACACTGACTCCAGTGTCGACGGTGAGGAAACAAACGTATTTTCCAGTAGGGCCACACGTTACATGATCACGGCAATGAAGGAGGTTTTGAACATTTCTGATACTACAAGTACCACAAAAAAGGGTATTATGTGGGGTGTGAAAAAACTACCCGTAGTTTTTCCTGAATCAGATGAATTAAATGAGGTGTGTGATGAAGCGTGGGTTTCCCCCGATAAAAAACTGCTAATTTCTAAAAAATGATTGGCATTATACCCTTTCCCGCCAGAGGTTAGGGCGCGTTGGGAAACACCCCCTAGCGTAGATAAGGCGCTCACACGCTTATCAAAACAAGTGGCGTTACCGTCTCCTGATACGGCCGCCCTCAAGGAACCAGCTGATAGGAAGCTGGAAAATATCCTTAAAAGTATATACACACATACTGGTATTATACTGCGACCAGCAATCGCCTCAGCCTGGATGTGCAGTGCTGGGGTGGCTTGGTCGGATTCCCTGACTGAAAATATTGATACCCTGGACAGGGACAATATATTATTGACTATAGAGCATTTAAAGGATGCATTTCTATATATGCGAGATGCACAGAGGGATATTTGCACTCTGGCATCAAGAGTAAGTGCGATGTCCATTTCTGCCAGAAGAGGATTATGGACGCGACAGTGGTCAGGGGATGCGGATTCCAAACGGCATATGGAAGTATTGCCGTATAAAGGGGAGGAGTTATTTGGGGTCGGTCTATCGGACCTGGTGGCCACGGCAACGGCTGGAAAATCCACCTTTTTACCCCAAGTCACCTCGCAGCAGAAAAAGATACCGTCTTTTCAGGCTCAGTCCTTTCGTCCCCATAAGGGCAAGCGGGCAAAAGGCCACTCATATCTGCCCCGGGGCAGAGGAAGGGGAAAAAGACTGCAGCAAACAGCCTCTTCCCACGAACAGAAGCCCTCCCCCGCTTCTGCCAAGTCCTCAGCATGACGCTGGGGCCTTACAAGCGGACTCAGGCACGGTGGGGGCCCGTCTCAAGAATTTCAGCGCGCAGTGGGCTCACTCGCAAGTGGACCCCTGGATCCTGCAGGCAGTATCTCAGGGGTACAAATTGGAATTCGAGACGTCTCCCCCTCGCCGGTTCCTGAAGTCTGCTTTACCAACGTCTCCCCCCGACAGGGAGGCGGTATTGGAAGCCATTCACAAGCTGTATTCCCAGCAGGTGATAATCAAGGTACCCCTCCTACAACAGGGAAAGGGGTATTATTCCACGCTGTTTGTGGTACCGAAGCCGGACGGCTCGGTGAGACCCATTTTAAATCTGAAATCCTTGAACACTTACATAAAAAGGTTCAAGTTCAAGATGGAGTCACTCAGAGCAGTGATAGCGAACCTGGAAGAAGGGGACTATATGGTGTCTCTGGACATCAAGGATGCTTACCTCCATGTCCCAATTTTCCCTTCTCACCAAGGGTACCTCAGGTTTGTGGTACAGAACTGTCACTATCAGTTTCAGACGCTGCCGTTTGGATTGTCCACGGCACCCCGGGTCTTTACCAAGGTAATGGCCGAAATGATGATTCTTCTTCGAAGAAAAGGCGTCTTAATTATCCCTTACTTGGACGATCTCCTGATAAGGGCAAGGTCCAGAGAACAGTTAGAGGTCGGAGCAGCACTATCTCAAGTAGTACTACGACAGCACGGATGGATTCTAAATATTCCAAAATCGCAGCTGATTCCGACGACACGTCTGCTGTTCCTAGGGATGATTCTGGACACAGTACAGAAAAAGGTGTTTCTCCCGGAGGAGAAAGCCAAGGAGTTATCCGACCTAGTCAGGAACCTCCTAAGACCAGGCCAAGTGTCAGTACATCAATGCACAAGGGTCCTGGGAAAGATGGTGGCTTCTTACGAAGCGATTCCATTCGGCAGATTCCACGCAAGAACTTTTCAGTGGGATCTGCTGGACAAATGGTCCGGATCGCATCTTCAAATGCATCAGCGGATAACCCTGTCTCCAAGGACAAGGGTGTCTCTCCTGTGGTGGTTACAGAGTGCTCATCTCCTAGAGGGCCGCAGATTCGGCATTCAGGATTGGGTCCTGGTGACCACGGATGCCAGCCTGAGAGGCTGGGGAGCAGTCACACAGGGAAGAAATTTCCAGGGCTTGTGGTCAAGCATGGAAACGTCACTTCACATAAATATCCTGGAACTAAGGGCCATTTACAATGCCCTAAGTCAGGCAAGACCTCTGCTTCAGGGTCAGCCGGTGTTGATCCAGTCGGACAACATCACGGCAGTCGCCCACGTAAACAGACAGGGCGGCACAAGAAGCAGGAGGGCAATGATGGAAGTGGCAAGGATTCTTCGCTGGGCGGAGAATCATGTGATAGCACTGTCAGCAGTGTTCATCCGGGAGTGGACAACTGGGAAGCAGACTTCCTCAGCAGACACGATCTTCACCCGGGGGAGTGGGGACTTCACCCAGAAGTCTTCCACATGATTGTGAACCGTTGGGAAAAACCAAAGGTGGACATGATGGCGTCCCGCCTCAACAAAAAACTGGACAGATATTGCGCCAGGTCAAGGGACCCTCAGGCAATAGCTGTGGACGCTCTGGTAACACCGTGGGTGTACCAGTCAGTGTATGTGTTCCCTCCTCTTCCTCTCATACCAAAAGTACTGAGAATCATAAGAAGGAGAGGAGTAAAGACTATACTCGTGGCTCCGGATTGGCCAAGAAGGACTTGGTACCCGGAAATTCAAGAGATGCTCACGGAAGACCGTGGCCTCTACCTCTAAGAAAGGACCTGCTCCAGCAGGGACCATGTCTGTTCCAAGACTTACCGCGGCTGCGTTTGACGGCATGGCGGTTGAACGCCGGATCCTGAAGGAAAAAGGCATTCCGGATGAAGTCATCCCTACCCTGATCAAAGCCAGGAAGGATGTAGCCATACAACATTATCACCGTATTTGGCGTAAATATGTTGCGTGGTGCGAGGCCAGGAAGGCCCCTACAGAGGAATTTCAACTGGGTCGTTTCCTGCATTTCCTGCAAACAGGACTGTCTATGGGCCTCAAATTAGGGTCCATTAAGGTTCAAATTTCGGCCCTGTCAATATTCTTCCAAAAAGAACTGGCTTCTGTTCCTGAAGTTCAGACGTTTGTCAAGGGAGTACTGCATATACAGCCTCCTTTTGTGCCTCCAGTGGCACCTTGGGATCTCAATGTAGTTTTGGGATTCCTAAAATCACATTGGTTTGAACCACTCACCACTGTGGACTTAAAATATCTCACATGGAAAGTGGTAATGCTGTTAGCCCTGGCTTCAGCCAGGCGTGTCTCAGAATTGGCGGCTTTATCCTATAAAAGCCCTTACCTAATTTTTCATATGGACAGGGCAGAATTGAGGACTCGTCCTCAATTTCTTCTTAAGGTGGTTTCAGCATTTCACTTAAACCAGCCTATTGTGGTGCTTGCGGCTACTAGGGACTTGGAGGATTCCAAGTTGCTGGACGTAGTCAGGGCCCTGAAAATATATGTTTCCAGGACGGCTGGAGTCAGAAAATCTGATTCGCTGTTTATCCTGTATGCACCCAACAAGCTGGGTGCTCCTGCTTCTAAGCAGACGATTGCTCGTTGGATTTGTAGTACAATTCAGCTTGCACATTCTGTGGCAGGCCTGCCACAGCCAAAATCTGTAAAAGCCCATTCCACACGGAAAGTGGGCTCATCTTGGGCGGCTGCCCGAGGGGTCTCGGCTTTACAACTTTGCCGAGCAGCTACTTGGTCAGGGGCAAACACGTTTGCTAAATTCTACAAATTTGATACCCTGGCTGAGGAGGACCTGGAGTTCTCTCATTCAGTGCTGCAGAGTCATCCGCACTCTCCCGCCCGTTTGGGAGCTTTGGTATAATCCCCATGGTCCTTTCGGAGTCCCCAGCATCCACTAGGACGTTAGAGAAAATAAGAATTTACTTACCGATAATTCTATTTCTCATAGTCCGTAGTGGATGCTGGGCGCCCATCCCAAGTGCGGATTGTCTGCATTACTTGTACATAGTTATTGTTACAAAAATCGGGTTATTGTTGTTGTGAGCCATCTTTCAGAGGCTCCTCTGTTATCATGCTGTTAACTGGGTTCAGATCACAAGTTGTACGGTGTGATTGGTGTGGCTGGTATGAGTCTTACCCGGGATTCAAAATCCTTCCTTATTGTGTACGCTCGTCCGGGCACAGTATCCTAACTGAGGCTTGGAGGAGGGTCATAGGGGGAGGAGCCAGTGCACACCAGCTAATCCTAAAGCTTTTACTTTGTGCCCAGTCTCCTGCGGAGCCGCTATTCCCCATGGTCCTTTCGGAGTCCCCAGCATCCACTACGGACTATGAGAAATAGAATTATCGGTAAGTAAATTCTTATTATTTACATTACGCTGCACAGTAGTACCCTTTCTACACGTTATACCACATAGCAGTGCCCCTCAGACACAACGCCTGCAGTAGTAGTGCCGTTTCTACACATAATGTAATTTACCGCAATATATCGGGAAGCAGTTGAGATACCACCGCACGGGATCTTGGTAATCACAATGCCGACACTGGAATCCTGCACATCGGTACAATGCCGGTGCCGGAATACTGGTGAGACGCCCATAGAGGGAGAATATAATCTGCAAGGGGCTTACTAGCGCTCAAACCGCTGCCGACCTACTGGTGACCGTGATGCTGCTGTCGGTATACTGATGGCCGGCATCCTGGCCATCGGTATTTCATACCGAACCCAATATAACTAGTCACATCAGATACAATTAAGGCAACCTACAATATTGCTCTCTCTAGTTGGAGAGAAACTACAATGCTCACACAGAAATAAATATTATTACTAGTACGTAGTTTTCTTTTTTTTTAAATGGACATCTGCAGGGGCGTTTCTAGAGAGAAGGAGGCCCGTTTGCAGGCTCTGTCTGGGCCCCCTTCCCCCTAGCCGGCGGCAGCGCTTAGCTCTGGGCACTAGGGTTCCTAGGGAACTCTAGCACTGTCCCAGAGTCTAGAGCGCATGGACAGATCTCTGGGAAAATGGCACGGCGGAAATCTCGGCACTCCTGGAGAGATTCTGTCTGGGTGCTGCTGGGTCGGGGGTGTTGGTAGTAAGTACGCCTCTGCAAGTAAATTACTGTGGAAAAACAAACTCTCTGCTTCCATAACTCTGCTCTCTTGTTTTAATAAGCTAATATACCGTATTACAACATTGTGTGCTCCTGGCAAAAATATTCTGTACATTTAAATACATAATATACTTCAGCAAATTCCCACTTGATGTGCTAACTTTACACCTTGGCTCCTAAGGAATGCCCACTTGAAAGGATTCTCACACTTCTTCCCCAAGAAAGGTCTTTAACAACATTACGTGACTTCCAGGTAGTAACAGAATAGAGATTTTACTGTTTGCTTAATACAGTATCAACATGAATTCTTCTGTGTGTGTTGGACAGGGGGATATTGAATGCAGTTACAACCTATGGAAAATGGACTTTGCACATTTACTTTTCTATCATGTATTGTTGTCATTGAACAATTATACCATTCCCTCTCGGATCCCACCATCTACAATATTATATTAGGAACTACATTTTTCAATAGTGACCCAATATGTGCCCACATATTGGGCTGCAATTCTGCTTTCTTTTTACTATTTACCCTGTCAGAGCTGGTAGTATTATACCACCATTACATGTGCTGCAATTCCAATTACACCATCACAGTCTTCCATCCATGGTCCTATGGCATCCTTATTCACTGTCATTTTTAAAGAGAAGATACTTAGAAAGAGTGTCCAACAGTTGGGTCTAATATTTGCAGGAACAGAACTCTTGAGTTTTCCCTGTGTCACCCCCAGGGGCATTTTAAGAGAAGAGAGGGCCCATGTGCAGGCTCCGTGCATGCCCCCTCCCCCGCCTTATTCCCAGTTGTGCAAATCACCAGCAAAATGGCTACCCTGCTGTGCACACCTTTGCACCCATTATAGATACAACAAAGGGCACCTCGGTACCTACAGTGTTTTGCAGGGTTTCAAAGTCAGTTATTCTGGAACTTACCATGTAATCCTGAGCAAGGTTTTTTATTTTTTACTACAAATGTGCAGCAAAGGCCCCTTGAGTCCATTAATCCATCTCGCATTTATATATGCAGTTGTGATTGGTAAATGTTATTAATTTCATTTCTATTGCATATTTTACACCCACATGCTCTTTATGAAGTAACGCTGGCTGACGCATGAATAATCATGAGTCTAGTATAATCTCTCTTCTAAACTTGGTTCATAAGAGCAGTTACATAGTCTTTCAAGCATCTTGTTTCCAGATGTAGGCCCCAAGTGACCTGTCAATTGCTTCCTGTTCGGTTCCATGGTTTAGGAGCAGATGGAATTACACTCGATTTGAACTCTCAGTCAGCTCTCTCCATATTTAATTACTATTTTCAAGGTGTCTGCCCAGTTCCTAGCAAAGGTTTCATTGTGCTCTCTCCCCAGAAAGCATAAGCCTTGTTAAACCACCCAATGCCTAATGATTAAGTACTGGAATTAACTTTCTCTCATATAAATGTGTCACTGGCGCTTGGAATATAATTGAGTTTTCCATGGTGTTTGCTTCATATCTCCAGGAATGATTGCTACCTTGAAAGGTGAGAATCAAAGGTTAATAATGTTGCAAATCCATCTGATGTGTTTTCCAGATAATACAGTATATAGTAATACAGGTAATGAGCATTCTGCTGCATTATTATGTAAAAATCTTTGATATAAAAATCGGTAAATAAACCTTAACAAGACAATGGAGTTTAACCATTATTGTAATTAGAAACCTCAATCTGTATGGTTTTATTGCAGTGTAAGAAATAGCCAGATTTTTACTGGTTAAATTCTTTTTTATCTGAATAATAGGACAAATTATGACTTCTTTTTTTCTGGCTGTTGGTAAATATATGTGGTGACTACAGTACTTTGTGTAGCAGTTAAACATGGAAGCATAACATGCCCAATCAATTACTCTATCATTCAGTGATCAGGAGGAGAAAAGAATGAGGCCTATATATACACTGCTCAACAAAAATAAAGGGAACACTAAAATAACACATCCTAGATCTGAATGAATGAAATATTCTTATTAAATACTTTGTTCTTTACATAGTTGAATGTGCTGACAACAAAATCACACAAAAATTATCAATGGAAATCAAATTTCTTAACCCATGGAGGTCTGGATTTGGAGTCACACTCAAAATTAAAGTGGAAAAACACACTACAGGCTGATCCAACTTTGATGTAATGTCCTTAAAACAAGTCAAAATGAAGCTCAGTAGTGTGTGTGGCCTCCACGTGCCTGTATGACCTCCCTACAACGCCTGGGCATGCTCCTGATGAGGTGGCGGATGGTCTCCTGAGGGATCTCCTCCCAGACCTGGACTAAAGCATCCACCAACTCCTGGACAGTCTGTGGTGCAACGTGGCGTTGGTGGATGGAGCGAGACATGATGTCCCAGATGTGCTCAATTGGATTCAGGTCTGGGGAATGGGCGGGCCAGTCCATAGCATCAATGCCTTTGTCTTGCAGGAACTGCTGACACACTCCAGCCACATGAGGTCTAGCATTGTCTTGCATTAGGAGGAACCCAGGGCCAACCGCACCAGCATATGGTCTCATAAGGGGTCTGAGGATCTCATCTCGGTACCTAATGGCAGTCAGGCTACCTCTGGCGAGCACATGGAGGGCTGTGCGGCCCCCCAAAGAAATGCCACCCCACACCATTACTGACCCACTGCCAAACCGGTCATGCTGGAGGATGTTGCAGGCAGCAGAACGTTCACCTTGGCGTCTCCAGACTCTGTCACGTCTGCCACATGTGCTCAGTGAGAACCTGCTTTCATCTGTGAAGAGCACAGGGCGCCAGTGGCGAATTTGCCAATCTTGGTGTTCTCTGGCAAATGCCAAACGTCCTGCACGGTGTTGGGCTGTAAGCACAACCCCCACCTGTGCACTTCGGGCCCTCATACCACCCTCATGGAGTCTGTTTCTGATCGTTTGAGTAGACAAATGCACATTTGTGGCTTGCTGGAGGTCATTTTGCAGGACTCTGGCAATGCTCCTCCTGTTCCTCCTTGCACAAAGGCGGAGGTAGCGGTCCTGCTGCTGAGTTGTTGCCCTCCTACGGCCTCCTCTACATCTCCTGATGTACTGGCCTGTCTCCTGGTAGCGCCTCCATGCTCTGGACACTACGCTGACAGACACAGCAAACCTTCTTGCCACAGCTCGCATTGATGTGCCATCCTGGATGAGCTGCACTACCTGAGCCACTTGTGTGGGTTGTAGACTCCGTCTCATGCTACCACTAAAGTGAAAGCACCGCCAGCTTTCAAAAGTGACCGAAACATCAGCCAGAAAGCATAGGAGCTGAGAAGTGGTCTGTGGTCACCACCTGCAGAACAACTCCTTTATTGGGGGTGTCTTGCTAATTGCCTATAATTCCCACCTGTTGTCTATTCCATTTGCACAACAGCATGTGAAATTGATTGTCAATCAGTGTTGCTTCCTAAGTGGACAGTTTGATTTCACAGAAGTGTGATTGACTTGGAGTTACATTGTGTTGTTTAAGTGTTCCCTTTATTTTTTTGAGCAGTGTATTTACCAACAAGCTGCAGAGGTGTCCCAACCACCAATGTGTCCCAACCACCTTGCTCGGTTAACCCGAGCGCGCCCGAATGTCATCATCCCGCTGTCGGATTCTCGCGAGATTCGTATTCTATATAAGGAGCCGCGCATCGCCGCCATTTTCACTCGTGCATTGGAGATGATAGCGAGAGGACGTGGCTGCGTTCTCTCATTTTCTGTGTTTAGTGTGCTGCATATATCTGTGCTCAGTGTGCTGCAAATATCTGTGCTCAGTGTGCTGCAAATATCTGTGCTCAGTGTGCTGCAAATATCTACGTTCTCTGCCTGAAAAACTCTCCATATCTGTGCTGCATTGTAGTATATAGTAGGAGGACAGTGCAGAATTTTGCTGACCACCAGTGTATATATATATAGCAGTACAGTACAGTAGTCCATTGCTCTACCTCTGTGTCGTCAAGTATACTATCCATCCATACCTGTGCTGCATTTTAGTTGTGCGCAGTATATAGTAGGAGGACAGTGCAGAATTTTGCTGACCACCAGTATATATATAGCAGTACGGTACAGTAGTCCATTGCTCTACCTCTGTGTCGTCAAGTATACTATCCATCCATACCTGTGCTGCATTGTAGTTGTGCCTAGTATATAGTAGGAGGACAGTGCAGAATTTTGCTGACCACCATTATATATATAGCAGTACGGTACAGTAGTCCATTGCTCTACCTCTGTGTCGTCAAGTATACTATCCATATCTGTGCTGCATTGTAGTTGTGCGCAGTATTATAGTAGGAGGACAGTGCAGAATTTTGCTGACCACCAGTATATATATAGCAGTACGGTACAGTAGTCCATTGCTCTACCTCTGTATCGTCAAGTATACTATCCATATCTGCGCTGCATTGTAGTTGTGCGCAGTATTATAGTAGGAGGAGGACAGTGCAGAATTTTGCTGACCACCAGTATATATATAGCAGTACGGTACAGTAGTCCATTGCTCTACCTCTGTGTCGTCAAGTATACTATCAATATCTGTGCTGCATTGTAGTTGTGCGCAGTATTATAGTAGGAGGACAGTGCAGAATTTTGCTGACCACCAATATATATATATAGCAGTACGGTACAGTAGTCCATTGCTCTACCTCTGTGTCGTCAAGTATACTATCCATATCTGTGCTGCATTGTAGTTGTGCGCAGTATTATAGTAGGAGGAGCACAGTGCAGAATTTTGCTGACCACCAGTATATATATAGCAGTATGGTACAGTAGTCCATTGCTCTACCTCTGTGTCATCAAGTATACAATCCATATCTGTGCTACATTGTAGTTGTGCGCAGTATTATAGTAGGAGGACAGTGCAGAATTTTGCTGACCACCAGTATATATATATATATATATATATATATATACACACACACAGAGAGAGAAAACCACAGCACTCGCCACCCCAGAAGCGGGGTACAGCTATGCACTTACCACTCACAGGGTGGGGTGCATGTAACACAGCACTCTCCACCACAAAAGCAGGGTACCCAGCTGTGCTTACCACTCACAGGGCGGGGTGCATGTAGCCCATGACCACATCGCTCAAATAAATACAAACAAAAAAACCAGCACACACCAAAGTAAGCTCACTTATCCTCAACAATTCAATAAATAAATGATGGGGGTTTAGTTAGTGGATTGGCCAATGCACGGAAGCCTGCATACCGATCTCCAAGGTACCCCACCTTCATGCAGGTCCTACACTATCACAGAGTCTTAAAACCTGACTACTTCACTGCTGTTACACAACTCATCTGCCTGCTAGATTTAATGTGTACCTGCCACACCCTTTATGGCTTTTAAAGGTACACTAGTGACCTTGCACTGGCTCAGAGATGATTGCTAAGGAACAGCTGAGACAGGTTCAGGATAATAGAGTCCACACAGGGGTGCATGAGAAAGCTAGTGGCCACGGTTAATAAGAGTTAACCATAGATTAACCCCATCGTATACACACAAAGAGAAAACCACAGCACTCGCCACCCCAGAAGCGGGGTACAGCTATGCACTTACCACTCACAGGGTGGGGTGCATGTAACACAGCACTCTCCACCACAAAAGCAGGGCACCCAGCTGTACTTACCACTCATAGGGCGAGTGAGTGCTGGGTTTTTTGTTTGTATATATATATATATATATATATATATATATATTTATCTCTGCATCATGTGCTGTTTGGGTACTATTTTTTTAAGTACCATCCTGTCTGACACTGCAGTGCCACTCCTAGATGGGCCAGGTGTTTGTGTCGGCCACTTGGGTCGCTTAGCTTAGCCATCCAGCGACCTTGGTGCACCTCTTTTTTTCTTTGCATCATGTGCTGTTTGGGGACTATTTTTTTAAGTGCCATCCTGTCAGACACTGCAGTGCAACTCCTAGATGGGCCAGGTGTTTGTGTCGGCCACTTGGGTCGCTTAGCTTAGCCATCCAGCGACCTTGGTGCACCTTTTTTTTTCTTTGCATCATGTGCTGTTTGGGGACTATTTTTTTAAGTGCCATCCTGTCTGACACTGCAGTGCCACTCCTAGAGGGGCCAGGTGTTTGTGTCGGCCACTTGGGTCGCTTAGCTTAGCCATCCAGCGACCTTGGTGCACCTCTTTTTTTCTTTGCATCATGTGCTGTTTGGGGACTATTTTTTTAAGTGCCATCCTGTCTGACACTGCAGTGCCACTCCTAGATGGGCCAGGTGTTTGTGTCGGCCAATTGGGTCGCTTAGCTTAGCCATCCAGCGACCTTGGTGCACCTTTTTTTTCCTTTGCATCATGTGCTGTTTGGGGACTATTTTTTTAAGTGCCATCCTGACACTGCAGTGCCACTCCTAGATGGGCCAGGTGTTTGTGTCGGCCACTTGGGTCGCTTAGCTTAGCCATCCAGCAACCTCGGGGCAAATGTTAGGACTAAAAATAATATTGTGAGGTGTTCAGAATAGACTGGAAATGAGTGGAAATGATGGTTATTGGGGTTAATAATACTATGGGATCAAAATGATCCCCAAATTCTATGATTTAAGCTGTTTTTGAGGGATTTTTGTAAAAAAACACCCGAATCCAAAACACACCCGAATCCGGCAAAAAATTTTCAGGGAGGTTTTGCCAATACGCGTCCAAATCCAAAACACAGCCGCGGAACCGAATCCAAAACCAAAACACAAACCCGGAAAATTTTCGGTGCACATCACTAGTCTGTAGTATACATTACACTGTGGCACTATCACCTCACCACCATGTCTCTGATATTCAGAGACACTGATACACTGACACAGTACTGTATGCATCATTATAGGTCCCCGTGCAGTTACATGGCTCTCTGCGCTCACCAAACATTATTTAGGAGATGAGCGTAAAAAAACAAGCCCAGAGAATTACATCGCCGCCACTAGCTGCCCACCGCAGCGATGATAATCGCATATAGTACTAACATATGCAATTAACATCGCAATGCGGTGACAGAGGCCCCTCGTGATACCTGTCAGAAGGTGTGCGGGGGTCTCTGTCACCTCCCTGGGGTCTTTGTCACCTCCCAGACCGGCAAGCAGGCAGCAGTCAGTCCTGGGCTACTCCTCCTCCTCCCTGCAGCCAGTAGGACCTCCGGCTATATTGCTGGGTGAGGAGGAGTTTGGGTTCCGGGACCAGGACTGCCTGCACACAGGTATGCCGGGGGAAGAAGGGTCGGAGTGAGCAGGTGGGGCGGAAGAGGTGGCGGGATGCGTCGGTTGGCAGTAAGAAGCCCATAGGCTTCTATAGGGTATCGCCATCAAAAGATGGCGATACCCTCGGCATTGAAAACCCAGCAGCCGTGGTTAGTACATATGAAAATGCAGTAAAATCCCTGAAAACGGGGGTTTTACCACATTTTCCCTTTAGTACATCCCACCCAACGTGAGAGAAAGATGACAGACCTAAAAGAACAGGGAAAGCAAGAATTCCCCTAAAGTGCTGCCCAGTACTACTGCCCTGGATGAATGCCCTCTGAAGTGAACAAAGTAGCATATTGCCAAGATACAAACAGTGTTTCTGATAGGAAAAAAATAATTGAGTTGGACAGAAGCCCCATTATTTTTTGTATAAAAAAACCCTATTTGTGTACTAGAAATGCTTATTCCTGCATAGTAATACTTTTATTCCTACTTGTGTCTAAAAAGGCAGAACGGGAGGAGGGATGAGCATGTAAGTGTAAGTATAGCATACAGAGCCGGCCCTAACCAATATGATGCCCTAGGCAAGATTTTGGCTAGTGCCCCCTAGCACCACTGCTGGTTCTGCCTCTGACCTTGCACTTCTTTCCCAGAACCATCACCCCTCAGCCATAGCAGTCCTTATTTTGGTGTTTGTACCCCCTATATTTTAAATAGGAACAGTTCGCACATTTGGTGCACAGCCCAAAAAGGGGTGTGTTTTTGCTGGCAAGGGGCATGGCCACACAATAGTAACCCCAATTCCAAATACACCACACAGTACTGCACTTTATTCACATTTGATCATGGGATAGTTTCCATAATTCATATTACATCCCACAGTAGTATCACTTTACCTTATAAACGTTACTCCTCACAGTAGAGCCCCTTATTCACATTACATCACACTGAATTGCTCCTTATTCACATTACACTACACCCTATTGCTCTTTATTCACATTAGACGACACAGTAGTGCCCTTTCTATATGCAACACCACATAGAAGAGCACCTTAAACACATAATCCCACACAGTAATGCCCCTAACACATATGAGACACATTATTAATGTCCTTCTAAACATAATGTGCTTACACATTATGACAACCTTTATTAATGCCCTTTTACACATAATGTCCCTTACACATATGCCGCACATTATTAATGCCCTAATACACATAATGACACACATAGTGCCCCCTACACATTTGCTGCACATTGTTAGTGCCCCTATACACATAATGACACATACATTAGTACCCTGTTACACATACAGTATGCCACACATTATTAATGCCCTTATACACATAATGACACACATAGTGCCCCTTATACATATGTTGCACATTATTAATGCATTTCTACATGACACACATAATGCTCCTTACACATATTCTGAACACTACTGCACAACCAAACCACTCACTCACTCACACACAGCACTCACACTGCCACTAACACTGTGACCTCTGCCTCTGCTTGGATACAGATGTGTCCTCATAAATCTTGCCTCAGTGCTAACGTTGGGCACATTTTTTAATGAAAATGCATCTTATTTGCATTGTTATGTGGCTAGGATTCACAAGCAGCTTCTGCTGATTAAAATGATATACAGCATGCCTTTATACTGTGTGAGACTGTGACTGTATCTGCATATGAAATGCTACACACAGAATATAGGCATGCCGCATATCATTTTAATCAGCAGAAGCTGCTGATGCCCCTGGGCATATCAAATGCCCTAGGCAATTGCCTAGTTTGCCTATAGCTATGGCCGGCTCTGATAGCATACATAAAGTAAGGGCAGCTCAATGTAATCACTCTATACCAGGGGTGGGGAACCTCTTTTCTACCAAGGGCCATTTGGATATTTATCAAATCCTTCGGGGCCACACAAAAATTCTCAACTTAAAAATTACCCTGCCCCCCAGTAGGTCTGCCCCTTAGAGGTACTGAATTTGCGTGCCAAAAAATGGGTGTGGCCAATTAAAATGGGACGTGATACACATATGCCCCCAATAGTGCAGTGTCAGTGCAGTGCCAGAAACACAAATTCCCCCACAGTGCCAGATCCAAAATAGCCCCCACAGTGCCAGATCCACAAATGCCCCCACAGTGCCAGGTATACAAATGCCCCCACAGTGCCAGATCCACAAATGCCCCCACAGTGCCAGATACACAAATGCCCCCACAGTGCCAGGTATACAAATGCCTCACTGTGCCAGATATACAAATTCCCCCACAGTGCCCCCCCACCCCACCCCACCCCACTGTGCTGCACACCACTGCTGCTCCATCCAGCGGCGCGTCTCGGGTGTCAGGGGGTCAGGGCAGGGAGGAGAGCGCGGCTATGTCGGGTGGCGGCGGCAGCGTGTAGGACCTCAAACCAGCCGCCGGTTTGTGAGCCAATCAGTGCTCGCGGACCAGCAGCGGCGGCTCCTGATTGGCTGCCGGTCCACAAGCTCTGATTGGCTCATGAACCGGCGGCTGGTTTGAGATCTTACCTGCCGCTGACATGTAGCTGCGCTCTCCTCCCTGCCCTGACAGCTGAGACACGCCGCCGCCGGCCTGAGCGGCGGCGTGTCTCACTGACACAAGCGGGTGGGCCGGAACAAACGGCTTTGCGGGCCTTATACGGCCCGCGGGCTGGAGATTCCCCACCCCTGCTCTATACCCATGACTGCTGCTAATCTCAACGAGTTGACCTACCCATGCAGTTACCTGCCTTACCCAGTCTGTGGTGTTATTTCAATCTTTAATACTTATCTTATGTGCTTATGTTATGGGCTGCACTATATATTGTAATTACAGTATGCTCTGATACTCTGTTAATTTGAAATGTTTCTATGTTTGCAGGGCCAGATTACCAATGGGATGGATAGAGCTCCAGCTCCAGGCCTTCACATAAATATAGGCCCATCATCAATCATGATAGTATGATGATAACAAGCCACCTAGCTGGCCACACAGTCGGCCATAAATAAAGTATTAAAATTTTATTTTTATTTTTCTCACACAATTCTGCAATTTTTCATTTTTTTATGTATTTTGTGAGACAGTGGGACTGATAGGGTAGAGGGTATACACATCCACATGTCAGTGGCCACACCCACACAGCACTCAGACCCTCCCCTTCTCAGTATAGGCTCATAAAACATTTTCACCCAGGCCCATGTTATACATAAGGCAATAATAATAATGCTACCAGGACCTGATCAACCAATAGACCAGGAACGCTGGGTCCTGTGGCGGCGCAGCGCTAGCACCAGGGCCAGATTTCCCGCAAGGCAACCTCGCCCGCAGACTCACCCCAAAAATTCTCGCCCTGGTTCCGTTCCCAGAGGAGCACTGCGCCATTCCCACTCGCACACCCAGAGACTGCAGACACCGAGGGGGGAGGCAGGGTGGAGTGACAGTGTCTGCTGACACGCCCGGCCCCAGCAAGCACCATCAAGGCCAGCCCCAGCACTGCAGCCACCAGCCAGTAAGACCAACCGGACCCAGTGCCACTACTGCAATACAAAGGTGAATGCTGCTATGATGTTTGTGTATGTATATATATATATATATATATATATATATATGTGTGTGTGTGATGCGTGTGTGTATGTATATATATATATATATATATATATATACATATATACAGTATATACTGTATATACTAGGGCAGTGACATGCGGTGGGGTGAGGTAGGTGAGGCAGAGCCTTTCGTGTCATACTAACGTTTGTGCCAGAGTTTTCACTGTGTAAAATATATGAAAAATACAAATAATATGTTAGAAATATCTCCTTAGCATTATTCTTGTCATTTTTATAGCCAAAACTCTGGAGTAAAAAGTCTATGGCAGGTGAGGCAGTGCCTCACCTGGCTATCTTTTCCGCACATCTCTGATCAAAACTCACCAAATTTCCAGGAGTTTATACTGCTGCACCTGTGTATAATGCCCAGATGTGCCCTTTGGCTCATATATTGCATGTAAATCTGGCTCTGGTGCTAGCCATTGCCCCTTGAGCTATTTAGCTCACCACACGTCCCTGTCTAGGGTAACCACTGCTGGGTCACCGAAGTCTATGAAATAATGTGGCGTGGTGTGTTGCATTATGGTGTGGTGCATAATAGTGTGTAAGGTTTTTAGCTGAATATGAGTGAAAAAAGATGGTGGTGCGGAAGGGGAGGGGGGCGGCCACTTCTGTATTAGCCTAGGGCGGCTGGAAACCTTAATCTGGCCCTGGATGTTACAGATTGATACAGCAGTAGAAGATGAGCAGTCAGGTGTTCAACAACTGGAGCAAAGACTTGTGTACTGAAGATGAAGTAAAAAAGTTTGGAAATTTGCAGTGTGTGGTTCCCTCCCACAAAAGCTGCAACCACACCAGGCTATGACAAGGTGGGGTGGTGACACTATAACAGGAAAACCCACTAAGTGGTGTCACCCTGTCTTAATTTAACACAGCCCCAGCCTGTACAGTATTGGGCTGAGGACATATGTATCAATGCCAGGAGAGAGATAAAGTGGAGAGAGATAAAGTACCAACCAATCAGCTCCTGCCACTTTTCAAACATAGGGGTAAATGTATTACCCTGCGATATGGGGAAGAAGCAGTATCAGCGCACGATATGTGCGCTGATACCGCTTCTCCCCCATGCAAGACACCGGTGGTGCGGGGACAGTGACAGGTGCGCTCATATCGGTGCTGTCTATATTGGCACTGCTATATAATAGATAGCAGGCCGATATGCGCGGGCAATGTATGAACGGTCAGCATTGAATCAATTTTGACAGCTGCAGGTGGCGATGCCCATAGACCACAGCAGGGACAGAGCTGTCCCTGGTTGTGGCGGGTGCCACCTCCAGAGTGTGCAGCGGATCTCGAGTGAGTAGCGAGATCCCGTGCATGCGCACTTGAGCCGCCTGGAAAGAGACTTGCGTTGAGCGTTCAGGGGAGCATCGCCGGAGGTGGGAGCTTTTGCTCCCCCGCTTTGGCAGACAAGATATTAGTACATCTTGTCGATGTCCCTTCCTGCTTCGCCTCACTAGTGAGGCGAAGCAGGAAGTGTTATAGCGTCACGATGCGTCCCGTAATAATACATTTACCCCTTAAGGGTCTATTTACTAAGCCTTGAATGGAGATAAAGTGGACGGAGAATAAAGTGGACGGAGATAAAGTACTAGCCAACCTTCTCCTGTCATGTTACAGGCTGTGTTTGAAAAATGACAGTTAGAAGCTGATTGGTTGGTACTTTATCTCCGTCCACTTTATCTCCATCCAAGGCTTAGTAAATAGACCCATAAGGGGCAGATGTACTAAGCAGAGAAAAGAGTAGAGAAGTGAGCCAGTAGAGAAGTTGCCCATGGCAACCAATCAGCTGCTCTTTATAATTTTATAATATGCAAATTATAAATGTTACTTCAATGCTGATTGGTTGCCATGGGCAACTACTCCACTGGCTCACGTCTCCGCTCTTTTCACTGCTTAGTACATCTCCCCCATAGCCTGTAATGTGACCGTTAAGCTGGGTATACACTGGAGTGATGTGTAAATGGATAATATGGCAGCTGACTGGCAAACATATCGTATCCAGTACACATCAGAACAATGCAATGAAGAATAGAACAACATCTTGTTGCGTCCTTCACAACATCTCGTTCCGTTCTTTATTACACTGCGCGGCACCGCATGCAACATGCAAAATCTTCCGGTTGGATGTGCAGTATGGCCAAATGGTAAATATCGCTAGTGACCATGGGAGCGCACATTTTGACCATACACACTGAACGTTCCTGACAATACATTTTTTACAATTAGTCCGGAAACTACATATCGGCCCAATATCACTCCAGTGTGTACCCAGCTTAAAAAGCTGGTTTACTTTATCTCTCTCCAATTTATCTGTCTCCAAAGCTTAGTAGATAGGACCCTGAATTCTTTAGGAGAACTGGGGCAACAAAACAATGACCAAGAGGTGAAAACGTGGTTTTATACCTACTCACAGTAGTGTAGGTTAAAAACTATGTTGAGTTGTGATTATACATACAGTGTTACAACTTACATACCTGTTATTATTTCCTGAACAGAAGTTTGCAAACCTACAGTACTGTATGTGCAATTCTAAATAATATCTATATTTCTCTGACGTCCTAGTGGATGCTGGGGACTCCGTAAGGACCATGGGGAATAGCGGCTACGCAGGAGACTGGGCACAAAAGTAAAGCTTTAGAACTACCTGGTGTGCACTGGCTCCTCCCCCTATGACCCTCCTCCAGTTAGATTTTTGTGCCCGAACGAGAAGGGTGCACACTAGGTGGCTCTCCTGAGCTGCTTAGTGAAAAGTTTAGTTTTAGGTTTTTTATGTTCAGTGAGACCTGCTGGCAACAGGCTCACTGCATCGAGGGACTAAGGGGAGAAGAAGCGAACTCACCTGCGTGCAGAGTGGATTGGGCTTCTTAGGCTACTGGACATTAGCTCCAGAGGGACCGATCACAGGCCCAGCCATGGATAGGTCCCAGAGCCGCGCCGCCGGCCCCCTTACAGAGCCAGAAGACAGAAGAGGTCCGGAAAATCGGCGGCAGAAGACGTCCTGTCTTCAACAAGGTAGCGCACAGCACCGCAGCTGTGCGCCATTGCTCTCAGCACACTTCACACTCCGGTCACTGAGGGTGCAGGGCGCTGGGGGGGGGGGGGGCGCCCTGAGGCGCAATAAAAACACCTTGGATGGCAAAAAATGCATCACATATAGCTCCTGGGCTATATGGATGAATTTAACCCCTGCCAGAATACACAGAAAAACGGGAGATAAGGCCGCCGAGAAGGGGGCGGAGCCTATCTCCTCAGCACACTGGCGCCATTTTCCCTAACAGCTCCGTTGGAGGGAAGCTCCCTGGCTCTCCCCTGCAGTCACTACACTACAGAAAGGGTTAAAAAAGAGAGGGGGGCACTAATTACGATATCGATATATTAAATTCAGAAGGTTATTTACAAGTTATGTAGAGTGTTTTGGGTTGTGCCTTTAGCAAAGTCAGTTTGGCATTGTGCAGGTGTGAAGAAGAAACACGTTTATTATTTTTGATCTTGTTGTGTTGACCGGTGACTGTTCCATCCTGTGAGAGACTGTTCGTTGAACTTTCAGATAAGCCAGTATTTCTATATCTTCTGGTAAGTATATATATTTAAATTAAATGTTGTTGAATTGATCGACACATTACACTATAGTCTTACCTCATGTTTTTTTTTAGTGGAATCTAGGATAAAAAGAGGAGTGACAATAGGAAAATCTACTACTGTTTGTGGCTTAGAAAAGCCTTTATAATGGGGGTAATTCTGAGTTGATAGCAGCAGGAATTTTGTTAGCAGTTGGGCAAAACCATGTGCACTGCCGGGGAGGCAGATAGCATGTGCAGAAAGAGTTAGATTTGGGTGGGTTATTTTGTTTCTGTGCAGGGTAAATACTGGCTGCTTTATTTTTACACTGCAAATTAGATTGCAGATTGAACACACCACACCCAAATCTAACTCTCTCTGCACATGTTAAATCTGCCTCCCCTGCAGTGCACATGGGGGGTAATTCTGAGTTGATCGCAGCAGCAAGTTTGTTAGGAATTGGGCAAAACCATGTGCACTGCAGGGGAGGCAGATATAACATGTGCAGAAAGAGTTAGATTTGGGTGGGTTATTTTGTTTCTGTGCAGGGTAAATACTGGCTGCTTTATTTTTACACTGCAATTTAGATTGCAGATTGAACACACCACACCCAAATCTAACTCTCTCTGCACATGTTAAATCTGCCTCCCCTGCAGTGCACATGGTTTTGCCCAATTGCTAAAAAAATTCCTGCTGCGATCAACTTGGAATTACCCCCAATGTATTATATAGTACAGGACCACCTCTCATATTTTTGAAGTGTGGTTCATGGAGATGTACTGAATTTATTTCTCTAGGAGGCGCTCTTGTTATCTATTTTCCGACAAAGAATGTTTACCATCTGAGAATATTGTTCATTTTGAATTATTTAGGTATTTCATACAATATATTTACAGTTTATAGTCAATTATTAATTTATGTTTTTTTTTGTTGTGCAGTTTGTAAAATAATTATTGTTTCTCTAGTTAACTTATATAATTTATTTTTTAGCAGTAATACAGTGTTTACATCTTGAATGACTAACAGCATTAATGTTTCCATATTTCTATGTAAATTATATGAAAAAAAATCTGTATTTTTTGTGTTCAATAGAACATTTTTTTATGCAGTTTACATTGCTTTGTTATATTATGGATACATGTTATTTTTTATTTATTTTGAGTTTCGGCTCGTGCTGTATACTATTTTGTTGATGTATTTCAAAAGATTATTAATTTAGCTGAGAAAAAAAAATTGTGCTGAGAAAAAAACAATTGCACTTCTGCGAGGCAAAAACAATTCCAGACAGACAGAAGTCAATATTTTGCCATACTGTGGGCTCATGACTGCCAGAAGGAGTATTTAGCTCATCATTGTAGAAAGAGAAAATGGTTAGAAAGAATTTTAAGTGTTTTTCCTAGTGTAAATGCTCTAAATAACCTTCTCTATATCAAAATCTGCCATTCCTGTTACTATCCGCTTCCAAGGTAACCCTACTGTTCAACCTCCAAATGGACCTAAATTAGCAGGGACAGTTTTTTCTGACCCAGTTGGGTCGGAATGTTAGGAGGTATGTCCACTGGTGAATTTCCCATTAGGCAAGTGAGGCACGTGCCTAGGGGCAGCACTTGTTGGGAGAGACAAACCGAAATGTATCAGTAACTGCAAAATATTTCTACTATACTGTACTGTACCATACGTCATCGACTTGAGTGTAAATGGGAAGGACTGCACCTTTAAGGGGTTTGCTGTCAATCCTGCCTTATGGATGGAGTCCAACACTGATTGTACTCTGGGTAAGTGAGACTGCCAATCAGGACTATAGATGATTACATCATCCAGATAAGCAGCAGCATACTTTCTTTGGGCCCTTAGAATTCTATCTATAATCCTCTGAAAGGTAGCAGGTGCCCCATGTAACCAAAATGGCAACATCTTGTATTGGAACAACCCTACTGGTGCAAAAAAAGCTTTCTTTTCTTTAGCATTCTCGGTTACCTGCACTTGCCAATACCCTTTGGTTAAGTCTAGAGTGGTCAAGTACCTTGTTGTTCCTAACTTTTCAATAAGTTCATCCACCCAAGACATTGGGAAGGTATCGAACTTTGACACATTATTTAACTTACGGAAATCATTGCAGAAGTGCAGATTCCTATCCAGCTTCAGAAAAAGCACAACGGGACATGACCACTCACTATGTGACTCTTCAGTTACCCCCAACTACAACATGTTTTTCATTTTTTTTTTAGACACTGCTATCCGTTGGGCTGTATTCTCTAGGGCTTAAAGTTAATTGTAACCCCTGGGTCAGTGATTATGTCATGTTTAATGACTGTTGTTTTACCGGGTATGTCTGAGTAAAGCTCTGTTTCTTATAAAAAAATATTTAGCCTCCTGCTATTGAACAGTTGAGAGGGCTTTAGCTATTGTTACTTTGGGAACCAAAGGCACTGGGTTTACTGGAGGGTCTGGGTGGCTGACATAGCCTATCTATCCTTCCAAGGCTTTATAAGATTTGTATGGTAAATCTGTTCTGGCTTCTTTTCCCAGGCTGGTACACTTTATAATTAACCTCCCAAACTTTTTCTAGGATTTCAAAGGCTCCTTTGCACTTAGTCAAAAATGTACTTTCCACAGTGGGAACCAAAGCAAGCACTCTGTCTCCAGGAGCAAAGATGTGTAACTGGGCATTGCGGTTGTACACCCGATGTTGTGCCTGTTGGGCCTGTTCCAAGTGCTCTCTCACTATTGGCACCACTGCAGCAATCCTCTCCTGCATCTGAGAAACATGCTCAATAACAGTTTTATATGAACTAGATTACTGTTCCCAGATTTCTTTGGCAATGTCCAGTAATCCCCTTGGGTGTCTTCTGTACAACAAATTAAAAGGTGAAAACCCTGTGGAGAATTGGGAACCTCTCTTATGGCCAGCAATAAATCATGTAGTAAATAATCCCAGTCTCTTCCATCTTTATCCACCACTTTCTCTAACATGTGTTTTAAAGTTCTGTTAAACCTCTCCACTAACCCATCAGTATCGGGGGTGATACACAGAGGTTCTTAACTGAGCAATTTTAAATATGCAGCATAATTCTTTCAAGATTTTTTACTTAAATGGAGAACCCTGATAAATCAGGATTTCCTTAGGTATTCCCAATCTGCCAAATACATATACTAGATCTCTAGTAATGGTCTTTGTCGATGTATTGAGCAATGGTATTGCTTCCGAGTATCTGGTAGCGTTATCCACCAAAATATATTGATGGCCCAGGGCAGCTTTTATTAGAGGCCCAACCAAATCCATAGCTATTCTTTCAAATGGAACCTCAATAATGGGTAATGGGACAAGTGGACTTTTAAAATGTGGCCTTTAAGCATGATATTGACATTCAGGACATAATGCACAGTATTCAGATACCTCTTTATGGATCCCAGGCCAGAAAAGCCTCTGTAAAATTCTCTTAGTGTTTTTTGTACCCCTAGGCTGCTATAATGTATATATATGGTGACATGCTGCTATTGCTGTAATGAATGTATTGCTGTAATGTATGTATATGGTGACATGCTGCAGCTGTTATAATGTATGTATTAGAGATGTGCGCTAGATCATTTTTTGCTGGATTTGGATTTGGCTCTGATTCGACGTCTGGCTTTGGATTTGCCAAACTGCATTTTTATTTTTACAAAAAAAGCTTATGGGGGATATTCAATTAAAGTCGGATCCATTCCGACATGCATTTTTTGGAATGGAACCAACAAGGGCTATTCAATGAGCGGCCAAATCCGACTGTCTGGTTTGGCCGTTCCCGGGGTCCCCTCCATGCTGCTGCTCACAGCTGAGTGCTGTCAGTGCTGTCAGCTGCTGTCCCATCCTCCTCCCAGCTCGTCGTCATCATTGCTGCCAGGAGTGAGTAGCCTGGCCGGGGGAACGCCATCGCGGGTAGTGCCCTGCAGCCCGCCGTCCCGCTCCCCCGGCTAATGTTCTCAATCCGCATTTTTTTAAAGTCGGATTGAGATTGTTGGAAAGGGGACCAAAACCTGTCAGATTTGGCCCCGTTTCCGGCAGAAGCACGCGGATCGGTGGCTATTCTGCTGATCCACGTACTTTCTGACAAGTCGGAAATTCCGACTTGTCGGAAAATTCTGGGGTCTTTTGAATAGGTCGGAACCCGTTCCAACCTAAAAAAGTCGAAAACTGCCGTCTTTCCGACAGACAGCAGCTTTCGACTGCAATTGAATATACCCCTATATTGCATACAGTAATTTGTGCCTTTTTTTGTTCTTAGAGTGTTATTAACCTCAATAACATTAATATCCAGTCAATTATGACCCCCTCACAGCTCACAATATTGTTTTCACCAATATTGGCTAAAGTCTGCAGTAAGCTGGTGGTTACTAAGTGACAGAGCAGTGGGACAAGCACACGGCAAGGTTTTCACTGTAAAAAAACTAGTGGACCTTTTGCCCAATTTTGGTTTACCATGGGTATGTACTAGAGATGAGCGCTGGAAATTTTTCGGGTTTTGTGTTTTGGTTTTGGGTTCGGTTCCGCGGCCGTGTTTTGGGTTCGACCGCGTTTTGGCAAAACCTCACCAAATTTTTTTTGTCGGATTCGGGTGTGTTTTGGATTCGGGTGTTTTTTTCAAAAAACACTAAAAAACAGCTTAACTCATAGAATTTGGGGGTCATTTTGATCCCAAAGTATTATTAACCTCAAAAACCATAATTTACACTCATTTTCAGTCTATTCTGAATACCTCACACCTCACAATATTATTTTTAGTCCTAAAATTTGCACCTAGGTCGCTGGATGACTAAGCTAAGCGACCCTAGTGGCCGACACAAACACCGGGCCCATCTAGGAGTGTCACTGCAGTGTCACGCAGGATGTCCCTTCCAAAAAACCCTCCCCAAACAGCACATGACGCAAAGAAAAAAGAGGCGCAATGAGGTAGCTGTGTGAGTAAGATAAGCGACCCTAGTGGCCGACACAAACACCGTGCCCATCTAGGAGTGTCACTGCAGTGTCACGCAGGATGTCCCTTCCAAAAAACCCTCCCCAAACAGCACATGACGCAAAGAAAAAAAGAGGCGCAATGAGGTAGCTGTGTGAGTAAGATAAGCGACCCTAGTGGCCGACACAAACACCGGGCCCATCTAGGAGTGTCACTGCAGTGTCACGCAGGATGTCCCTTCCAAAAATACCTCACACCTCACAATATTATTTTTAGTCCTAAAATTTGCACCTAGGTCGCTGGATGACTAAGCTAAGCGACCCTAGTGGCCGACACAAACACCGGGCCCATCTAGGAGTGTCACTGCAGTGTCACGCAGGATGTCCCTTCCAAAAAACCCTCCCCAAACAGCACATGATGCAAAGAAAAAAAGAGGCGCAATGAGGTAGCTGTGTGAGTAAGAGAAGCGACCCTAGTGGCCGACACAAACACCGGGCCCATCTAGGAGTGTCACTGCAGTGTCACGCAGGATGTCCCTTCCAAAAAACCCTCCCCAAACAGCACATGACGCAAAGAAAAAAAGAGGCGCAATGAGGTAGCTGTGTGAGTAAGATAAGCGACCCTAGTGGCCGACACAAACACCGGGCCCATCTAGGAGTGTCACTGCAGTGTCACGCAGGATGTCCCTTCCAAAAAACCCTCCCCAAACAGCACATGACGCAAAGAAAAAAAGAGGCGCAATGAGGTAGCTGTGTGAGTAAGATAAGCGACCCTAGTGGCCGACACAAACACCGGGCCCATCTAGGAGTGTCACTGCAGTGTCACGCAGGATGTCCCTTCCAAAAAACCCTCCCCAAACAGCACATGACGCAAAGAAAAAAAGAGGCGCAATGAGGTAGCTGTGTGAGTAAGATAAGCGACCCTAGTGGCCGACACAAACACCGGGCCCATCTAGGAGTGTCACTGCAGTGTCACGCAGGATGTCCCTTCCAAAAAACCCTCCCCAAACAGCACATGACGCAAAGAAAAAAAGAGGCGCAATGAGGTAGCTGTGTGAGTAAGATAAGCGACCCTAGTGGCCGACACAAACACCGGGCCCATCTAGGAGTGTCACTGCAGTGTCACGCAGGATGTCCCTTCCAAAAAACCCTCCCCAAACAGCACATGACGCAAAGAAAAAAGAGGCGCAATGAGGTAGCTGTGTGAGTAAGATAAGCGACCCTAGTGGCCGACACAAACACCGGGCCCATCTAGGAGTGTCACTGCAGTGTCACGCAGGATGTCCCTTCCAAAAAACCCTCCCCAAACAGCACATGACGCAAAGAAAAAAAGAGGCGCAATGAGGTAGCTGTGTGAGTAAGATAAGCGACCCTAGTGGCCGACACAAACACCGGGCCCATCTAGGAGTGTCACTGCAGTGTCACGCAGGATGTCCCTTCCAAAAAACCCTCCCCAAACAGCACATGACGCAAAGAAAAAAAGAGGCGCAATGAGGTAGCTGTGTGAGTAAGATAAGCGACCCTAGTGGCCGACACAAACACCGGGCCCATCTAGGAGTGTCACTGCAGTGTCACGCAGGATGTCCCTTCCAAAAAACCCTCCCCAAACAGCACATGACGCAAAGAAAAAAAGAGGCGCAATGAGGTAGCTGTGTGAGTAAGATAAGCGACCCTAGTGGCCGACACAAACACCGGGCCCATCTAGGAGTGTCACTGCAGTGTCACGCAGGATGTCCCTTCCAAAAAACCCTCCCCAAACAGCACATGATGCAAAGAAAAATTAAAGAAAAAAGAGGTGCAAGATGGAATTGTCCTTGGGCCCTCCCACCCACCCTTATGTTGTATAAACAGGACATGCACACTTTAACCAACCCATCATTTCAGTGACAGGGTCTGCCACATGACTGTGACTGAAATGACGGGTTGGTTTGGACCCCCACCAAAAAAGAAGCAATTAATCTCTCCTTGCACAAACTGGCTCTACAGAGGCAAGATGTCCACCTCATCATCATCCTCCGATATATCACCGTGTACATCCCCCTCCTCACAGATTATCAATTCGTCCCCACTGGAATCCACCATCTCAGCTCCCTGTGTACTTTGTGGAGGCAATTGCTGCTGGTCAATGTCTCCACGGAGGAATTGATTATAATTCATTTTAATGAACATCATCTTCTCCACATTTTCTGGATGTAACCTCGTACGCCGATTGCTGACAAGGTGAGCGGCGGCACTAAACACTCTTTCGGAGTACTCACTTGTGGGAGGGCAACTTAGGTAGAATAAAGCCAGTTTGTGCAAGGGCCTCCAAATTGCCTCTTTTTCCTGCCAGTATAAGTACGGACTGTGTGACGTGCCTACTTGGATGCGGTCACTCATATAATCCTCCACCATTCTTTCAATGGTGAGAGAATCATATGCAGTGACAGTAGACGACATGTCCGTAATCGTTGTCAGGTCCTTCAGTCCGGACCAGATGTCAGCATCAGCAGTCGCTCCAGATTGCCCTGCATCACCGCCAGCGGGTGGGCTCGGAATTCTGAGCCTTTTCCTCGCACCCCCAGTTGCGGGAGAATGTGAAGGAGGAGATGTTGACAGGTCGCGTTCCGCTTGACTTGACAATTTTCTCACCAGCAGGTCTTTCAACCCCAGCAGACTTGTGTCTGCCGGAAAGAGAGATCCAAGGTAGGCTTTAAATCTAGGATCGAGCACGGTGGCCAAAATGTAGTGCTCTGATTTCAACAGATTGACCACCCGTGAATCCTTGTTAAGCGAATTAAGGGCTCCATCCACAAGTCCCACATGCCTAGCGGAATCGCTCCGTGTTAGCTCCTCCTTCAATGTCTCCAGCTTCTTCTGCAAAAGCCTGATGAGGGGAATGACCTGACTCAGGCTGGCAGTGTCTGAACTGACTTCACGTGTGGCAAGTTCAAAGGGCATCAGAACCTTGCACAACGTTGAAATCATTCTCCACTGCGCTTGAGACAGGTGCATTCCACCTCCTATATCGTGCTCAATTGTATAGGCTTGAATGGCCTTTTGCTGCTCCTCCAACCTCTGAAGCATATAGAGGGTTGAATTCCACCTCGTTACCACTTCTTGCTTCAGATGATGGCAGGGCAGGTTCAGTAGTTTTTGGTGGTGCTCCAGTCTTCTGTACGTGGTGCCTGTACGCCGAAAGTGTCCCGCAATTCTTCTGGCCACCGACAGCATCTCTTGCACGCCCCTGTCGTTTTTTAAAAAATTCTGCACCACCAAATTCAAGGTATGTGCAAAACATGGGACGTGCTGGAATTTGCCCATATTTAATGCACACACAATATTGCTGGCGTTGTCCGATGCCACAAATCCACAGGAGAGTCCAATTGGGGTAAGCCATTCCGCGATGATCTTCCTCAGTTGCCGTAAGAGGTTTTCAGCTGTGTGCGTATTCTGGAAAGCGGTGATACAAAGCGTAGCCTGCCTAGGAAAGAGTTGGCGTTTGCGAGATGCTGCTACTGGTGCCGCCGCTGCTGTTCTTGCGGCGGGAGTCCATACATGTACCCAGTGGGCTGTCACAGTCATATAGTCCTGACCCTGCCCTGCTCCACTTGTCCACATGTCCGTGGTTAAGTGGACATTGGGTACAGCTGCATTTTTTAGGACACTGGTGAGTCTTTTTCTGAGGTCTGTGTACATTTTTGGTATCGCCTGCCTAGAGAAGTGGAACCTAGATGGTATTTGGTAACGGGGGCACACTACCTCAAGAAATTGTGTAGTTCCCTGTGAACTAACGGCGGATACCGGACGCACGTCTAACACCAACATAGTTGTCAAGGCCTCAGTTATCCGCTTTGCAGCAGGATGACTGCTGTGATATTTCATCTTCCTCGCAAAGGACTGTTGGACAGTCAATTGCTTACTGGAAGTAGTACAAGTGGTCTTCCGACTTCCCCTCTGGGATGACCATCGACTCCCAGCAGCAACAACAGCAGCGCCAGCAGCAGTAGGCGTTACACGCAAGGATGCATCGGAGGAATCCCAGGCAGGAGAGGAATCGTCAGAATTGCCAGTGACATGGCCTGCAGGACTATTGGCATTCCTGGGGAAGGAGGAAATTGACACTGAGGGAGTTGGTGGGGTGGTTTGCGTGAGCTTGGTTACAAGAGGAAGGGATTTACTGGTCAGTGGACTGCTTCCGCTGACACCCAAAGTTTTTGAACTTGTCACTGACTTATTATGAATGCGCTGCAGGTGACGTATAAGGGAGGATGTTCCGAGGTGGTTAACGTCCTTACCCCTACTTATTACAGCTTGACAAAGGCAACACACGGCTTGACACCTGTTGTCCGCTTTTCTGTTGAAATACCTCCACACTGAAGAGCTGATTTTTTTGGTATTTTCACCAGGCATGTCAACGGCCATATTCCTCCCACGGACAACAGGTGTCTCCCCGGGTGCCTGACTTAAACAAACCACCTCACCATCAGAATCCTCCTGGTCAATTTCCTCCCCAGCGCCAGCAACACCCATATCCTCCTCATCCTGGTGTACTTCAACACTGACATCTTCAATCTGACTATCAGGAACTGGACTGCGGGTGCTCCTTCCAGCACTTGCAGGGGGCGTGCAAATGGTGGAAGGCGCATGCTCTTCACGTCCAGTGTTGGGAAGGTCAGGCATCGCAACCGACACAATTGGACTCTCCTTGTGGATTTGGGATTTCGAAGAACGCACAGTTCTTTGCGGTGCTTTTGCCAGCTTGAGTCTTTTCAGTTTTCTAGCGAGAGGCTGAGTGCTTCCATCCTCATGTGAAGCTGAACCACTAGCCATGAACATAGGCCAGGGCCTCAGCCGTTCCTTGCCACTCCGTGTGGTAAATGGCATATTGGCAAGTTTACGCTTCTCCTCCGACAATTTTATTTTAGGTTTTGGAGTCCCTTTTTTACTGATATTTGGTGTTTTGGATTTGACATGCTCTGTACTATGACATTGGGCATCGGCCTTGGCAGACGACGTTGCTGGCATTTCATCGTCTCGGCCATGACTAGTGGCAGCAGCTTCAGCACGAGGTGGAAGTGGATCTTGATCTTTCCCTAATTTTGGAACCTCAACATTTTTGTTCTCCATATTTTAATAGGCACAACTAAAAGGCACCTCAGGTAAACAATGGAGATGGATGGATACTAGTATACTTATGGATGGACTGCCGAGTGCCGACACAGAGGTAGCTACAGCCGTGGACTACCGTACTGTGTCTGCTGCTAATATAGACTGGATGATAATGAGATGAAATCAATATATATATATATGTATGTATATATAATATCACTAGTACTGCAGCCGGACAGGTAGATAATATATTTATTAGGTAATGATGACTGATGACGGACCTGCTGGACACTGTCAGCTCAGCAGCACCGCAGACTGCTACAGTAAGCTACTATACTATAGTAGTATGTACAAAGAAGAAAGAAAAAAAACAAACCACGGGTAGGTGGTATACAATTATGGATGGACTGCTGAGTGCCGACACAGAGGTAGCTACAGCCGTGGACTAACGTACTGTGTCTGCTGCTAATATAGACTGGATGATTGATAATGAGATGAAATCAATATATATATGTATGTATATATAATATCACTAGTACTGCAGCCGGACAGGTAGATAATATATTTATTAGGTAATGATGACTGATGACGGACCTGCTGGACACTGTCAGCTCAGCAGCACCGCAGACTGCTACAGTAAGCTACTATAATCTATAGTAGTATGTACAAAGAAGAAAGAAAAAAAAAAAACACGGGTAGGTGGTATACAATTATGGATGGACTGCCGAGTGCCGACACAGAGGTAGCTACAGCCGTGGACTAACGTACTGTATCTGCTGCTAATATAGACTGGATGATTGATAATGAGATGAAATCAATATATATATGTATGTATATATAATATCACTAGTACTGCAGCCGGACAGGTAGATAATATATTTATTAGGTAATGATGACTGATGACGGACCTGCTGGACACTGTCAGCTCAGCAGCACCGCAGACTGCTACAGTAAGCTACTATACTCTATAGTAGTATGTACAAAGAAGAAAGAAAAAAAAAAACCACGGGTAGGTGGTATACAATTATGGATGGACTGCCGAGTGCCGACACAGAGGTAGCTACAGCTGTGGACTAACGTACTGTGTCTGCTGCTAATATAGACTGGATGATTGATAATGAGATGAAATCAATATATATATGTATGTATATATAATATCACTAGTACTGCAGCCGGACAGGTAGATAATATATTTATTAGGTAATGATGACTGATGACGGACCTGCTGGACACTGTCAGCTCAGCAGCACCGCAGACTGCTACAGTAAGCTACTATACTCTATAGTAGTATGTACAAAGAAGAAAGAAAAGAAAAAAACCACGGGTAGGTGGTATACAATTATGGATGGACTGCCGAGTGCCGACACAGAGGTAGCTACAGCCGTGGACTAACGTACTGTGTCTGCTGCTAATATAGAGTCTAGACTGGATGATAAATTATTGATAATGAGATGAAATCAATATAATATCACTAGTACTGCAGCCGGACAGGTACTATATATATTTATTATGTAATGACTGATGACGGACCTGCTGGACACTGTCAGGTCAGCACAGCACCGCAGACTGCTACAGTAAGCTACTATAGTAGTATGTATAAAGAAGAATGAAAAAAAAAAAAACCACGGGTAGGTGGTATACAATATTATATATATATATATATTATATACAATTATATATATATATATATATATATATATATTAAACTGGTGGTGATTGATTATTAAACTGGTGGTCACTTCAGGTCACGTTGCAACTTGCAACTAGTACTCCGAGGCCTAAGCAGACAGTCACAAAATATATTATTATACTGGTGGTCAGTGTGGTCACAACAATGGCAGTGTGGCACTGACTCTGGCAGCAAAAGTGTGCACTGTACGTTATATGTACTCCTGAGTCCTGCTCTCAGACTCTAACTGCTCCCCACTGTCAGTGTCTCCCCCACAAGTCAGATAATACACTTACAGTCACACTATCTAATCTATAAATATCACTTCAGCAAGTAGTATAGTAGTATACAGTATAGTAGTACTCCTCCTAATAATGCTCCCCAAAATACTGTGTCTCTCTCTTCTCTAAACGGAGAGGACGCCAGCCACGTCCTCTCCCTATGACTCTCAATGCACGTGTGAAAATGGCGGCGACGCGCGGCTCCTTATATAGAATCCGAGTCTCGCGATAGAATCCGAGCCTCGCGAGAATCCGACAGCGTGATGATGACGTTCGGGCGCGCTCGGGTTAGCCGAGCAAGGCGGGAAGATCCGAGCCTGCTCGGACCCGTGTAAAAAACCTGAAGTTCGGGCGGGTTCGGATTCAGAGGAACCGAACCCGCTCATCTCTAGTATGTACGCTTCCAATCCCTGTCTAAAAAAATGCATGCAGGGTTTTCAGCTTTGAAACCCCCAAGGTGCAAGCAAAAAAAAAAGTTATACTCACCAGTCCAGTGGTTTCTGGTAGTATCCCCTCTGGTGAGGGGAGGTGGCTATTTTGAATTGTAGTTCTACCAGCTGCTGCACACTGGGGGTCACATCAGGGGTTGGCTGGCCACTGAACACGGCTGCTGCCGACAGTCAATGTCAGAGCGCAGCCACGACTATAGCATCAGTATATTGCAGCAATGAACCCAGTATAAGCTCATGTGACCGCGGCTGCCACCGACAGTCAAAGTCGTAGCGCAGCTGCGGCTACAGCAGCAGGTAACACTGGCCACCAGGGCCTTTTGGATTGTGAGTAGGCGGCCCATGACACTCGGCCATAGCACGGACCAGGGGGCACATGGCACTCTGCCCCCCTGGCCAGCCTGCCACTGGGTCACACACGCACTCACACACACACATACTGTACTTACACACACACACACACACACACACACACACACACACACACACACACACACACACACACACACACACACAGTCCGGATCCCTACACTAGATAAAGAAGCTTTGAAAGGTGAGTAATTACTGACTAATTAACCTAATTAGAAACTTCCAATTGCTTAATTAGTCCTGTAGAGAGTGCTATAGGGGTGAAACTGATTTTTCCTTAAAACAACGATTTTAGGAAAAATCAGGCTTGCTCTGGGGATGTGTGAAAGAAGACATGGTGATTTATATAAAAATCACTGCATCTCGTCCTCACTCTTTTAATTGAATAGCAAAACCCCATGGCTTAGGGAAAACCCCCATGCTGTAGTTTTTTTTATTTATTTTTGTAATTGAAACTGGGATGCTACTGAAGAAGAAGATCAAATGTAGCCTGGGACGCCTTCTGGACAAGGGGACCGACCTGCGCCAGGAACAAGGTGAGTATGTACAGTGAGTGTGTAATAAAGGACTACAACAATCGGTGTGAATACTGTGTTTATTTTAATATTTCCTTTACAGAGTAACTATAGGTAACAGGGGGCACTTAATGCCGCTCATGCTTGTGGTTCTCCAAATGAACGCATGCAGGGCAGGTTTGCTGTGACCTGTAGTCCCACTGTAAAGGGCTATACTTTAAATCTTACTTTAACCACTATAAAATTCTCACCCACTAAGCAGGGGTGCGGGGGATAGCCCCAGGCTTCGGCCCAGATCTGGGGTATACTTGAGAGATGGGACTCCTTTATTGAGTGGTCCCCACTTCCACAAGGAATTTCCAGTCTGGGCTGACTAGTTGGAAGCAGGGCTGGACTGCCCATCCGGCACTTCTGGCAAATGTCAGAAGGGCCAATGGTCTGGTGGGCCGGTGCAGTCACATAAAGAGCAAAGAAGAAAGAAAGAAGAAAAGAGTGTGCGCTGTCAACGGCAGCCTGTAGAGGGAGGTCAAATCCCTTCTAGATATGCAACGATAAAAATGGAAAAGGTACTGGCGCTGGCTGTTATTTCAGATAATAATGGACAGTTAAACCAATACTTCTCTTAAAAGATGCACATATAATTTATTACACATTCATAAAAGGAAAAATTTGTTCAGCTCGTAATTAGATGGACCAAATCAACTGCTAAAATGGCTGGAGAAATTAGTTAAAATATAGGATACCACTGGTTGTCCCTTCTAAGTGCAATGTCCACATATGCCCGACTAGGGCTCTTATTCCACAAAGCTCACAAGTTCAATTGATGAATAAATGGTTTACCAAACTTATTCCGGAAAAGTCCACTAGGTATCTCCTTGTAGCGAAGATCCAAATGGCAAACAGGGATGGATCCGAGTTGGTGAAGAAGCTTGTGTTGGAATTTTATCCAGTGGAAGCAAAAGAGTCCATGAATGATGTCGGGAGTGTGGAAGAGGGGATGCCGCACTTGTGGTCCTATAGAAGAAAGCTCAACGCATTTAGCTGGTCTGGTGACTGCCAGCTTCCTCAGGATCATGAGAGAGCAAAGAAGGCTGTGCACAGGTTCTCTGTTTTGCCCTCCTCCACCAAAAGTGCCTGTTTCAAAAGAAAGATGGGGGCGAGCCACCAGTGACCAGTGTCTGTGCTCCCTTTCACATACGCAAGTGCACATAAATGCCAGGGCAGATAATACTCTGGCCGGGGTGAATCTGTCAAGCGTGTCCCCTTGGTGTGACATTACCTCCTTGATAGTGGTACCTGGTGCCGGTTCTTAAAATACGCCATGTTTTCCCCATATTTTAGGTGTATTTTGGTCAGAGTTTGCTCTGATAAACATGATTTTTTGTTAAATTCTGTGTTGTATTCTTTTCTATAGATAGTATCAGTGCTTAAAGTGGTCCTAGAGAGGAGGTGGAACTCACCCCCCCCCCTCCTCCTCCTTCGAAACAAAAGGGGCATGGTCTCAAAACTGGTTATGTAGTAACCAAGGAAGGGGTCAAGCATAAGTGTGATCAGTGGCTGGTACTGGTACATTGGGGGTAATTCCAAGTTGATCGCAGCAGGAATTTTGTAAGCAGTTGGGCAAAACCATGTGCACTGCAGGGGAGGAAGATTTAACATGTGCAGAGAGAGTTAGATTTGGGTGGTGTGTGTTCAATCTGCAATCTAAATTGCAGTGTAAAAATGAAGCAGCCAGTATTTACCCTGCACAGAAATAAAATAACCCACCCAAATCTAACTCTTTCTGCACATGTTATATCTGCCCCCCCCCCCCCCCCCTGCAGTGCACATGGTTTTGCCCAACTGCTAACAAAATTCCTGCTGCGATCAACTTGGAATTACCCCATTGTACAAATCCCACCGATGCAAGGTACTCTTTTTACTTTAATTGAATAAATATAAAACTCTAAAATTCCTGTATGTCTAGTTTTACATACTCAACCAAAACGTAACATTCCTGTTATATTTCCCCATTTTTCCCAGATTTCCATTTGTACAACCAGATTTGCATGTGCACTGTTTTGTTTAGGCAAGAAGCCAAATGAACTCAGGCTGCTCTTTACTTTTATTCCAAACCTGTATTATTTCACTGCAAAAGACTCCTGCAAAACTAATTTTACTGTTTCCAGCAAGTCAGTGGAGCCAAGTGGTAGACAAAGAAGGAGTCACTTATTTTCTTCTGCTAAATGCATATTCCCCCTTCTTAAAGGAAGCTTCATTCCTTTACACTGTACGATGGAAGTAAAACCATCAGCTACTATTTCTACAGCCGGAATGTGTACTGTAGATAGAAGATAACGGCACTGTCCGCATTAAGAAGTAAAAACAGAAATCTGAGTGACTGTTTACTGGAGAAATAACAAAACAAAATACCTACACAAGTTATAACTTATATTATGGCAGGGAAATCTGGGACAAATTCCTTTCTCTCAGTTTTCCAACTAAAAATCATGAGGTAACTCAGTCTGTACAGACCATGTTAAGAGGAAGATTTACTAAAAATGGTTCTAGGTGCATCAATCATATCGCATTATAATTGATCTATTTGGTTGGTATAACTTATCTTTCTTCCAGTGTCTTATCTATAATGACTGCAAACCCTGCACCCAGAAAAGGCTTCTGTTGTGCCATATCCACCCACTACACCAGCTGCTGGTGGCACCTTCTGCTAGTACAGGAGAAAGCAAACACTCTGGCACTGGGGGTAATTCCAAGTTGATCGCAGCAGGAATTTTGTTAGCAGTTGGGCAAAACCATGTGCACTGCAGGGGAGGCAGATATAACATGTGCAGAAAGAGTTAGATTTGGGTGGGTTATTTTGTTTCTGTGCAGGGTAAATACTGGCTGCTTTATTTTTACACTGCAAATTAGATTGCAGATTGAACACACCACACCCAAATCTAACTATACCCTGCACAGAAACAAAATAACCAACCCAAATCTAACTCTTTCTGCACATGTTAAATCTGCTTCCCCTGCAGTGCACATGGTTTTGCCCAACTGCTAACAAAATTCCTGCTGCGATCAACTTGGAATTACCCCCACTGTTCACAAGGGTTTTGTTCTCGTCTTCGCTTGGCTGTGAGTGTGGGTTTGGAAGGAGGTGTCGGGGAGGGGGGGGGGGGGGGGGTGTTGGCATCTCACAGGCCCTGCTGGCTTCCAGGTGTTAAAATGCAGAGCCGAAACTAGGGTGGTGCATATGCGCATCTGCTTTGAAGGCGCACCATCCCCATCCACCCCAAAGGGAAGCTTGGACTGTCGTTGCAGAGGTCAGGATCTGGGTTGAATAGAGAGGAAGAGTGATCTCCAGGGGAGGTGGGAGAGGTTAGTACAGGTCCGGAGTCCCGCTGCAATTGCCTGTATGTTAGTCAGCAATCTTCGGTGGTGTTGCGTCTGCGGGGTCAGCTGTGAGCTGGGACACTGGAGGGGGAGGCAGCGTGCAGCAGCTAGGCTCTGGAGCCATGATGGGGTGAGCATTGATGGTGCTGGTAGCTGTGAACGCTACAGGCCAACTGATCATGGCAGCGGGGGAAGGGGAGGGGTTGTTCACACACACACACACACACACACACACACACACTACTTCTTGCTCTCACACACACACACACACACACACACACAAACACTCTGCTTAATGACACTGCACCCTGTGGGGCACTACTGTGATATAACGTGCATAAGTGGTACTAAGGTGTGGCGTAATGTGAATAACGGACGCTAAATGCTATGTAGTTTGAATGGTACTATTCTGTGGCCACGCCCCTTCCCCATGCAGCCAAATCCATTACATTTTGCCACATACCTTTTGCACGCAATGTCCCTAATTTGCTGTGGGAGGGGCACAAATTCTCTTTTTGGCACAGGACACCAAAATGTCTAGTTACGGCTCTGTTAAAATGCATCAGCTTTGTTCACATTTTATTAAACACATCTCATTGTCTTTAAATGACTCGTTAGTACTGCTGTGATTATGTTATGGCTTATTTGCATTGACACAGAAAGACAAGGAAAGAAGGATGTCTGTGTGACAGCACAGGCAGGGTAAATACTATCTCCCACAGAAAGAGGTGTACAGTTCTTGGGAAGCCAGTCTAACAATGAAAATTCCTACATCTTCTTGCACCTCCCTGAAACAGATTCATGCAAATAACACTGTTCATTGTTAACTCTTTTTGTTTATAAGAAAAGTATTTGCCTATGACTATCTTTGTACAGTATATCATGCTTATTAATTATTTTTTTGTTTATACTTTAAGAATTGTGACACTCTTTGTCATATTAAACTTCTTTTAAAAATAATGGTCTCTATGATTGTTATCGAATCCATTTTGCCTCTGTATTTGGCTAACTCATGCTACATACAGTATAGTATCTGTATTACAGGTTATTATTTTGGTAGTAATAAATAACTCTGACTTAATTGTAGTTGTATGGAGCATTGAAGACTTCCCAACAACCTTTAGTGGTTTTTTAACTCTGTGTCAGGTTTGTGACACGCAGGCTCAAATGAGTACTGATGGACAGTGGACAGTGGTTAAATGTTGCGGTATCTTGGAACCAGGTCCATGACAAGTATGTTCTGGTCAGACCTTGTGTTTCAGCAGATGGTAATTAAAGTGAGATAAAGGGATGGAGAGGGCAGATTTTTAGGAATGATCTTATTGGAGTACATAATGCACCTTCCATTTTCATATTGGATAATTGAGATACTGTAAAAAAAATGCAATGAATTGCAGGCCCATTTTAAAATGTACATTATCCATGTTAGTTTTATTTTTCACAGCCCTTTATGTACATTATATGCCACAACCTAACTCACACTTTGCAGCCAGTGTATAATTAGGCAGTTGGATTCATTTATATCCAAAATGTATATATCAAATGCATGCCATAAACAGGGTGCATTTACTATATATATCTATTCTGAGCTCCATGAATTTTACTAGCATAAGCCAGTAAGTGGGATGCAGTTAGGTTGCCGGCAGTTGAGATCTCGGTGGTCAGGTTACTGATGCCGGAATCCTGACCGCTGACAATGCCACTACCCGGAATCCCGGCTAACAAGGGCTATTCCCACTCGTGGGTGTCCACGATCCCGGGCACGGGCTGATTCCGAGACAAGTGCTAACTTTGACAACAACCTAATATTTAAATAAATGGGGTAAAAAAATGTTTACGCAGGGCAAACTGGATTGAACAGGACCACTACCACTTACTTGGTCTAGCACTGTCTGCTACAGTGCTACCTGATCCTTGTCCTTCCCTGAGAAAGACACAATCTCGCCGTTCTCAAAAGGGAAATGCCAGCCAACTGCTATTGCGCTACGAGAGCCCGATGAGGAACATTGTTTTTCCCTGGGATGGTCTCCACCTGTTGGTAGGAAAACACCAGAAAGGACTTTCCTACAAAAATATAAAAGGATACAAACCAATATATAACAAGACAGGTGGGTGGGTGATGATCTCTGCTGGATAAGAGGAAGGCTACAGTTCCTTCAATTATACTTTATATCCTAATAGGTAAACACACCGCTTGACCCTATAGACTGGCTGTACTGTCATTAACACAATCCTTTATACTACCGTCTACCAACTTCTAAACCCAGAACTAAAAACCTTTACAAAAAAGCCCAGTCATTTATATAGCCTCACACTTAACTTCGTATTCAACTACTTACAGTATATGGTCAGGGCCGTCTTTTCGTATGGGCTCAATGAGCTCTTGCCCAAGGGCCCCAGGAGTCTAAGGGCCCTAGACTGGTAGCTGAGGGTCCCCTCTTTCCAGGGGTTCCAGATTTTTTAAAATCAGCACTGGGGAACCAGAGATATCTGACTTCGAAGCAGTGGTCCCCAGCCAAGACTGTTAATTGCTCTTCCCAGCCAGATATTTCGGGTTCTGCCTAACTTATAGCTTTTCTGAGGGGATTCTCCAAAATATGGGACCCCTTCCCTTTCAGTGGACACTGGCAGATTGACTCTACTATGCCCAGAACTGGAGATATAAGCCTTCAAGCAGCTAGTCCCTGCTCCAGCTCCACACATCTGGATTGCAGTTTTATATTTTCACTGGTGGATTGCTCTGGATCCTTAATGCTGATCCCCAAGTCCCCAGTACCTCCTGAAAAGTGGGACTCTAGTTTTTTTATCACATTCAAAGCTAAGAAATCTTTTTCCAGGAACTGGAGATATCTGCAGTCAAGCAAGCTGCCCTCCCACCGGAAAATGATGAATATTAAGCCCACTCCACTATCCACCACTCCCCTGCGTATTACACCCCCCACCCTGGAAGTCATATACCGGGGCCTATTCATTCAACCCAATGCCTCTTCTACAGTTTAGTGTTCTCTCTCCCACCCCATCTTCCACCATCTGTGCAGTAAAGGAGTAATTAGCAGAAATTACTGCTCCAGGTCCAACATGCCTACCGCCCACTGATAGCATCCCCCACACCTACCACTGGAGGATGGGTAGGGACCCAGTACATTGCTGATCCCAGGGGCCTACACTGCTGTTAAGATGACCCTGTATGTGGTTTGATAGGGTTCGGCCATCCACTAGCTGCATATTAAGTGGATATTGTCCCTGGATCTAGCTGAGAGTCACCCCAAAAGCAGATAGTCTATAATTAAGGATCTGACAGAATCTAGTCAGTGCTGATACACGGTTATAGAACTATATAGTTACAGTACCTGGGGTACCTCAGTGTCATTAACATATGGGTGAACTTCTGAGTCAAGAATAACCTCTGATTAGACAAGGGAACTGCCAACCTAACTATCGCTGAAACGAGAGGACATTAGACTATAGTTACTATAGCTTTCTCTGGGTAAAGGTAATACAAGTGACGACACAGAGAGGTCTAGGTACCTTCAGGGCTATACAACTGGGGAAAGCATATATATATGGAGAGTGGTGCCGTTTGAGGGAAGAGTAAGGTGAAATCGCAATTGCTCAGAACTATTTATGACTTTTCAGTGTTGGTTTTATGTAGTGTTGTGACCTACGCCACTTAGGTTAACGGCCCCTTTGGAAGATATCATCCATTATATAATAGTAATGTGGGTTACTGACTAAATATTGCTGGTAGATAATACCTATAGTTCAACGCTAAGGGCCTGAATGGCTGTAATAATATTATAGCTTCACAAAGACAATTGTTACTGACAATATCTGAACCAAGATTAGTAATAACTTTCTCTTTCCAAGTATCTTGTGGTATATTTATCTAAACCAAGTTAGTTGGACTCTCTATATCATCATCGGAACTTGACATGTACACAGTCCTTGGTACAAAGTGGGAAAGGAATTTCAGTGACTATCCCAAATTTCAGTTTGAGTTCAGTTAGGAGAACGAATTGACAGAATAGGAGAGGAGTGGGTTAAACCTCAGCTAGTCTGGGGGTAGGACGGTAAGGCATTATGGGAGTTTTATTGTTAGCCAATAGGAATGAATGTTGGGGGTAGGTGGAATGGGTTCTTAAGCCTGAGAAAGAGGCTGGGTCAGCCTCTTCTGCTTTTGTCGTCCCACCCTCCCTCCCTACTGGTGGTGTTTGTTTTATGTTGTTTCATTGGCTATTTTCGTGCTGTGGGTTGTCACGGTTTGGTTGTGGCGGGAAAGAACGCCAAGTTAACATTTGTTGTATTAAAGAGTGGATTGGAGGTCGTTTGGTTGTTGATTTTTAGGTGCGCTCTCCTTCGCTGACTGGTTTTACATCTGCTGGACCGCCTTCACGGGTGGCAGCCTCATCTCCTTCACGGGTGGGTAGTCAGGATGGAGGTTGAGCGGATACTAGTGATGAGCGGATTCGGTTTTACTCGGTTTTACTCGGTTTTACTCGGTTCTCAAAACGGCATCTTATTGGCTCACGGATGTCACGTGTTTTGGATAGCCAATAAGATGCCGTTTTGAGAACCGAGTAAAACCGAGTAAAACCGAGTAAAACCGAACCTCGCTCATCACTAGCGGATACCTATTGTTTGTTGGAAGGTTTACGTCAGTTCTTTTTTATAAGATAGTTATCTATGGGATAGGGTTGTTTAGCCGTTCTTTCTGGCGACCATACTTTAGTTTAATTATTCACAGTTAATGGTTCACTTAAATAAATAGCTAACAATTTCTGCCAAATTCAAGTCTCTGTGTCTTTATTTATTATAATTAAGTGTTAAGATGTTATAGTTTATGTTACGGACAATCCTCAGACTATATGAGGTTTATAGAAATGAAATACAGAGATACAGCGAAGTAGTGCAACTGCGAGTCTAAAACGGAGATCCAGATATACGATATACTGTAATTACAGAAGTACTATAAGTGAAGTACAGATTGTTGCACTACATATAAAAAGGAAAGGATAAGACAAAAGAAATCCTTTTTGGGAGCACTCTTATTGAAATTAGTAATGATAATCAGTCAATATACAGTGAAGTAGTGTAATGATGGATGATCTAAAACTTAACTTTTATTCTGTTCCATTTAATGGAACAGAATAAAAGTTAAGTTTTAGATCATCCATCATTACACTACTTCACTGTATATTGACTGATTATCATTACTAATTTCAATAAGAGTGCTCCCAAAAAGGATTTCTTTTGTCTTATCCTTTCCTTTTTATATGTAGTGCAACTACAAAAGTTTTTTTGGGAGCACCACCAATAGACAAGGTGCTATCCAAAGAATTGGGTATTAGCACTATTTACATTGGTTATTTTCAGATTCTAATATATTTAACAGCTAGTGCGGAACTGACAAACTTTCTCTTCACAAGTACAGATTGTTGTCAGAGTCCAGCAACTACTAGACAGGTAGTTATCAACCAGAGAGGGTAGAAGATTGCACATCACTAACCCCCCTCTCTGGCCCGATTTGGAGGTCCCTATATGGTAACTATTGACTCAAAGGGACAAACCCCAATGGTAATAGTTAGTGTCTTATCTATGCAGTGATCACTGAGAGCATTAGAGAGGATTAAAACTGTGCAGAAGATATAAGGTAAATTAGTAAAACATTAGTAAAACCCCGGGTCCATAGTCATACTGACTGTGGGTGATTTTTTTGTGTTGCATGCAGTGTTATTGTTATATAGGCCTAACTGAGTATTACTTTTGAAAGTGTCTGAGATATGTACGCTGCTTAAACACTGGAAAGGGCGTGATTATTAATTCCTGTTGCAAATAAATTTACTTACCTGTTATAGTCGGTCTGGAAGTGAAAAAAAAAACATCGACAGCTAAAGAATTCTGGTTTTAACAAGGTGAGAATTCTACCATATCTGTACAACACTATCATTAACATTATTAGTAACACATAGCTAGGGTTACAGCTGTGTCTGTTCACCTTAGTGACAGGAGTCTCCCAACTGCACCCCCCCCCCCCCCCCACACACACACCCCGCGGGACACAGTGGCCCTCGGGTGGGACACAAAAATGGGACTGTCCTGCGAAAATTGGGACAGTTGGGAGGTATGCTGCAATTGTACTCAGCCTATTGTAATTTTCCAACGTTTTAAACCTAGATTTTATTTAAACATATGGTTTTGATATGTTAAGAAAGAGTGAAAATAATTTCTCATCTTCCTTTCCAGGAAGGAACAAAAACCTTCATAGTATAAAATTCATCTGGATTCTAATTCAGCAGTCTCATAAAAAGTGTTGCCTTTAGCAATGGTTTATTAGGTTTTGTGCACATGATCAAACAGATTAAACAAGCATGGATGGGGGTTAATGTAAGATGAATAACATAATTTGAGACTTTATGTCGGTCTGGCATCCATCTGTTCTTGTAGAAAACATATTTATTAGCCGAATGAAAGCTTAACAGAATGAAACCTGCCACTTTACGGTGAAAAGAGATTGTGGCTGTCAGCGTGGATAGCGACATGTAAACTTGCAGTATGCTATTTTACACCTACAGTATTTAGCTATCAGGTTAAAAATTCATATTTAAAAATTCACTACTTTCTATATATACATATGTACAAAATATGTATATATACAAAATATGTATAGCCTCCAAAGTTTGCTGATATGCACATTGCAAGCCCAATGTACAGTAAATCCTCCTACATTGCATCTATGGTAAATGCATATATTCACCCGTATACAGGGGGTGATTCAGACCTGATTGTAGATGTGATAAATTTAGCACATCTACGATCAGTTACTCTGACATGCAGGGGGGACGCCCAGGACAAGGCTAGTCCGCACCACATGTCAGGCCCTGCCCCCCCCTTCCCCGCCCGCACAGGTGCGCAAGCATTGCACAGCGGTGATGCTTTTGCACCCGCCAAGTAGCTCCCTACCTGCACACCTGCAACCCTGCTACGTTCTGGGTTGCATCAGCTGCATGTGTCGTCATGCAGCTGCCGTGGCTTGACCCCGCAACGGTCCGGACACGCCTGTGTTGTCTGGACCGCACCCCACCAATGGCGTTCTAATGACGCTGACACGCCCCCTCCCTCCCCGCGACCACCTCTGCCTGTCAATCAGGTAGACGCAATTGCAGCAATGAGATTGTTTCACATCTCACTAGGTGCGCACGCGCAGTGTGGCCACTGCGCATGTGCACCACTAAACAATGGGCATCAGGCTACGATCGCTGCCACTGCACACAGTACACTGTTGTATGCATGGCTGCAGCCTACACTTGGCTTCTTACCCATAACATTTGTATCAGCACTATACCTGGTGCAAAAGATCTGACCACAACATCATATTTATGCTTATGCACATCTCTGCATCATTGGCAATACTAACTTTGCACACTCAACATATCTCATTAACGTAAGGTGGGTACACACTAGGTGATGTGCTCTATGAGCAACGTCGCCTAGTGTTTCCCCTCCCGGGCTGGGGCAGTCAGCAGCAGTGAGCACTGAGCAATATGACGACCATATCGCTCAGGGACGTCATGACGTGGGTGGGCCATGTATGCAGCTTTTGGACAATAGTCCAAATTGAGCTGCTTGCACGGCCGACAGCGGGGCCGCACATCGCTCATCGGCGGAGGTATACTCACTTGCAGAGAAAGTAAACAACGTTGCTTAAGAAGGGTGAAAATGAGCAACGTCGTTTACTTTTTCGGCAAGTGTGTATGCACCTTTAGTCTACACCCAGTGACATCCAAGCTCCAGGGGAGTTTACAGAGGAGCAGGAAGGTGGTGGTTGAGTGCATCCTACTGACATGCCTTAAAATTTTCTTGTCACTGGGTGCCTCCCCGGGCATCTTTAAGGTACAGTAGAACAGTGCGCGGGGTGTCATCGGGCTAGCAGGCATTAGGCTAGCGTCCCCTCAGACTTTGGCCTGGGTGGTGGCACCATTTAAAGACTCCAGGTTATGGCCCTATATGAATCAGCATCAACCACAGTGTGAAAACACATAAGATATGTGATCAAAACTGAGACATACTGCGTCAGTCCCATGACCTCACAGAATCTAACCCAAAACTGATCTAGAAACAACAGCACAATTGGGAACTCTATGTTATCTATTTTTGGAAAAGTAATAAATACACTCACTGTAAGATGTCCATAGAGAATACTGAATAGGGATTATTATAGGCAGTAGCAATAAAGGCTAATTGCTAAACATGAGATGCACAATATTGTAGTGAAAATTAAAAAAATAAACTGAAAAAAACAAAAAATGACAGAACTGAAGAAACGTTAGTAAATCCCTTACATCATTAATCAACAAGAGCATGTTTTTCCACCTTGTATATTTACTGAGGAACTCCACATTCATGTTTAATAAGCCTCTATCAACAATTACATTTCCACTGTTTGTGTTTCATTATCCTTTATGACAAACAGGACTACGCAGGATTATCAGCTCTTGCTCATTGTACTGCATATAATGGATGCCTTACCTGTTCTGTAGCCAGTCATGATGTTAATAATTGATAGAGGACTATAAGGGCATCTGTTTTTTTATTGCAATAACACTGGTATATATTACATCATCTGTTCTATTGTCAGTTAACATTTGACAAAATTATAGCAAGCCCAGCTTTATGCTAAACGATCATTGAGGCTCATTCAGATGCGGTTGTTCTTGCTGCTGCTGTTGCTATCCTTTGCCGTACATAATTGCGGTTATATGGGCAGAAGCTAACCTAAGTATAGGGACGCCCAATGCTATCGCATTATTCCCATCCAACAGCGTATAATTGCTGACACATCGGTACCATCGTCGCAAATCGGAACATGTCATTGAGTCTGAGTGCCTCTGTGGATGCGCAGGCTGAGCTGCTCTCCAGGGACGTTGGGGGCTCTCCAGTAGCAAGTAAGATTGCAACTGCTAATTTATGCACGTGCAGAAAATGCCATTTGAACGGCCATGACACGCCTGCATTTTTATGTCCACTCCCCGCTACCACCCATAAACGCTGTCTTCCAGTCACTCACTTCGCGACTAAGTACTCCTTGGAACCGTTATAGCAATTCAATCACTGGGTATGTGCACTGCGGATCAGAAGCATACACAGTAAGAAAACATCGACCAATGTGCGTATAATAGCCGCAAGGCGAACGCCCCTGAATGAGCCTCACTGTGCCACTATAGCCATAGAAAGTGAAAATCATTTACTCTCAAATCACCCCAGGTTTTGTTTGTTTAACAATAAGTGAAACATACTATAAATTGAAACCTATGTACTGTACACAGATGTAGCCATGCTCATTGTGGCTTCGCCGCAGCAATACGGCTGTGCCTAGCTGCGGAAATTGGCACTCAATGCTTTCTTAATGGGACAAGCGCAACTAAGGTCCATGTACATGCCGGGCATGCACGCGGCAAACAAAGCGCATTTGCGCCAAGATGTAGCCAAGATGAGCGTTGCTGTATCTGTATGTCCCACCTCTCATACTTTGTAGTAGTCAATAGCCCCCACTGTTACTATATATACATAAGAGGATATACTGTTTGACGACACCACACTTAGGGCCCCTTTTAAAAACAATCCTTATTACAGTAACTAGTAGTGGATTGGATTGAAAACAAGCCCAGGAATTATCTGAAAGTAGTCCTAATGAAGGTGAGGTCGGTTGAGGGAGTGGGATTTGACAATGGGGGGCAGGATTCTTTCTCCTCATCAGTCGGAAAAAGTCATATAGGTATATGCAATTACTGGCGAATCGCGGCAATTTTTCGCCCGTTTTTTAATTCGACACAATTCGACCGTTGAATTCCGCCAAGTGGGTGCCGGAATTCAACATATTCAATAAAAAACGTATTCGACAGTCCCGCTGTCGAAAAACGGCCGATTTGACGGATTTTGATTAGATTTTTTAAAAATGGGAAAAAACGGTAAAAAACCCGAAAAAAAATTGCGTGGGGTCCCCCCTCCAAAGCATAACCAGCCTCGGGCTCTTCGAGCCGGTCCTGGTTCTAAAAATCCGGGGAAAAAACTGACAGGGGATCCCCCGTATTTTTAAAACCAGCATCGGGCTCTGCGCCTGGTGCTGGTGCAAAAAATATGGGGGACAAAAAGAGTAGGGGTCCCCTGTATTTTTTACACCAGCATCGGGCTCCACTAGCTGGACAGATAATGCCACAGCCGGGGGTCACTTTTATACAGCGCCCTGCGGCCGTGGCATTAAATATCCAACTAGTCACCCCTGGCCGGGGTAACCTGGGGGAGTGGGGACCCCTTCAATCAAGGGGTCCCCCCCCAGCCACCCAAGGGCCAGGGGTGAAGCCCGAGGCTGTCCCCCCCATCCAAGGGCTGCGGATGGGGGGCTGATAGCCTTGAGAAAATTGAAAGAATATTGTTTTTTCCAGTAGAACTACAAGTCCCAGCAAGCCTCCCCGCAAGCTGGTACTTGGAGAACCACAAGTACCAGCATGCGGGAGAAAAACGGGCCCGCTGGTACCTGTAGTTCTACTGGAAAAAAATACCCAAATAAAAATAGGACATGCACACCGTGAGAGTAAAACTTTATTTCACACATGTCGACACACACATACTTACCTATGTTCACACGCCGACCTCTGTCCACTTGTTCAAGTAGAATCCACGGTGTACCTGTGAATAAAATTATACTCACCTGATCCAGTGTCCTGTGGTTTTTTATTATAATCCACGTACTTGGCAAAAAAAAAAAAAACGAACACCCGGACCAGGCGGACTGAAAGGGGTCCCATGTTTACACATGGGACTCCTTTCCCCGAATGCAGAGACCCCCCCGGGACTGCTGTCACAGAAAGGTCTCTTCAGCCAATCAGCGAGCGCAATGTCCTGGCACTCTGCTGATTGGCTATGCGCGTCTGAGCTGTCAGACAGCGCATCGCAAAGCCTCTCCATTATATTCAATGGTGGGAACTTTGCGGTCAGCGGTGAGGTCACCCGCGGTCAGCGGCTGACCGCGGGTAACCCCACCGCTGACCGCAAAGTTCCCACCATTGAAACTAATGGAGGGAGCTGTGCGATGCGCTGTCTGCCAGCAGACGCGCATACAGCCAATCAGGAGAGTGCCATGAAGTGGCGCTTCCTGATTGGCTGAAGAGACCTTTCTGTGACAGCAGTCACGGGGGGTCTCTGCATTCGGGGAAAGGGGTCCCATGTGTAAACATGGGACCCCTTTCAGTCCGCCTGGTCCGGGTGTTCGTTTTTTTTTTTTTTGCCAAGTGCGTGGATTATAATAAAAGACCACAGGACACTGGATCAGGTGAGTATAATTTTATTCACAGGTACACCGTGGATTCTACTTGGACAAGTGGACAGAGGTCGGTGTGTGAACATAGGTAAGTATGTGTGAGTCGACATGTGTGAAATAAAGTTTTACTCTCACGGTGTGCGTGTCCTGTTTTTATTTGGGTATTTTTTTTCCAGTAGAACTACAGGTACCAGCGGGCCCGTTTTTCTCCCACATGCTGGTACTTGTGGTTCTCCAAGTACCAGCTTGCGGGGAGGCTTGCTGGGACTTGTAGTACTACTGGAAAAAACAATATTCTTTTAATTTTCTCAAGGCTATCAGCCCCCCATCCGCAGCCCTTGGATGGGGGGGACAGCCTCGGGCTTCACCCCTGGCCCTTGGGTGGCTGGGGGGGGGACCCCTTGATTGAAGGGGTCCCCACTCCCCCAGGTTACCCCGGCCAGGGGTGACTAGTTGGATATTTAATGCCACGGCCGCAGGGCGCTGTATAAAAGTGACCCCCGGCTGTGGCATTATCTGTCCAGCTAGTGGAGCCCGATGCTGGTGTAAAAAATACGGGGGACCCCTACGCTTTTTGTCCCCCGTATTTTTTGCACCAGCACCAGGCGCAGAGCCCGGTGCTGGTTTTAAAAATACGGGGGATCCCCTGTCAGTCTTTTCCCTGGATTTTTAGAACCAGGACCGGCTCGAAGAGCCCGAGGCTGGTTATGCTTAGGAGGGTGGACCCCACGCAATTTTTTTTCTGATTTTTAACATTCCATTTAAAAAAAAATATATATATTTTTTAAAATATATAAATAATACTTGTGCCTCCAAAATAGACAAACCAAGTACCTAATCCCTTCTAATATAAATAGATATGCTATTACCAATAAAAAAAACACAAAAAAAAACATGTTTTTTAAATTTTTTATTAGATTCCGCCAGCAAAGTGTGGCGGATTGAAAATGACGAATTTACTGTCTAAAAGCACTGTTGTCGAATTTACAAACTTCAATTGAATATACTTTTGTCGAATTGCCGCATTTGTACCATTGCAGAAATGTCGAATTTGACAAATGTCGAATTTCAAATAGTCGAATTTGGAAAGTCCGTTTTTTTGACGAAAAGTACTGAATTGCATTGTCGAATTTTTTTTTGGCGAAAATGTCCCGTTTTTCGACATTTTCGGGAATTCGACCGCAATTGCATATACCCCATAGCCTTCCTTGCATCTTTTGCAGCATCTGATATTTTATGCTAATACCATTACAAAGCCCTTCCCTGGTGTGCAAGCGTGCATCTGAATGTGTAAGGAATGAGACACCCACTTTCACACACATTGTCCAACCAGTGGAATTTTATTTATTTTTTCCAGTGGCCCTCATAGGAAAAAACAAAGTCCCCCACAAGCAAAAAAAAAACCCACCTTGGGCCCACAGGACAAAAAACAAACACATTGGCCCCCACAAAAAAAACACTGGCCTGACAATAAAATTAAATAAAAAATGTATTGTTCTCACACAGGAAAAAAAAACAAAAAAACAAATTGACCCCCACAGGAAACCCACAAAAAACCTACATTCGCCCTTACAGGGGATAAAAAACTAATGTATTGGCCTCAGCAGGAAAAAACAAAACATACTTGCCCCCACAGGAAAAAGCAAACAAACACATTGGCCTCCTCACTCCCTCCCCCTGCGCTGTATCACACTGCTCCCCCCTGCAATCTGTGCTATACCACACCGACATACTCCCTTCCCCTACGCTGTATCACTCTGACACTCATGCCCCCTCCCCCTGTAGTCTGCGCTGTATCACACTTGCAGCATTCACACTCCCTCCCAGTGTGGCCTGTGATGTATCACTGTCACAACTCTACTTTCTATGCTGTATCACTCTGACACTCACACTCCCTCCCCCTGTTCTGTATTAAACTGACTCACAATCCCTCCCCCTGGGATGTATCACACGAACGCCCGTACCACCACCACCACCCTGTATTACACTGACACACACACTCCCTCTCCTTGTGCTTTATCAAACTGATACCAACACCCACCTCCCTATGCTGTATCATACCAACATTGCCACTACCTCCTCTCTGCACTGTATCACACTGACACCCACCCACTCCCCTACGCTGTGTCAGAGTAACACTCCCTCCCCTCTGCACTGTATCACACTGACACACCCACACCACCCTATGCTGTATCACACTAACACTCCCTCCCCTCTACACTGTATCACACTGACACACCCACTCACCACCCTATGCTGTATCACACTAACACTCCCTCCCCTCTGCACTGTATCACACTGACACCCACCCCCCCCCAAGATGTATCACACTAACACTCCCTCCCCTCTGCACTATATCACACTGACAAACACACACACATCCTACGCTGTATCACACTAACACTCCCTCTCCTTTGCACTGTATCACACTGACACCCCCCCCCCCCCTCCCCTTCCCTACGCTGTATCACACCAACACTCCCTTCCCCCTGCTGCCTGGACTGTATCACACTACCTCCCCCTTGCACTATATTAAACTCTACCTCCTGCTCTGACTGTACATACACAATCCTCCTTAGTCAAGTCCTAAACATAACTGCAAGTAGCAGCCACCCCTGTCCTTACCAGTAGCTCCTATGTTTGCCGGACATGTCTTGTGGTCACAGTGACTGGCTGCAGTGCAGGAGGCAGACCGGCGCTGCCCAATCGGAGCTGTCAGCTCTGACTGCTGTATCTGCTGTCTGTTCCAGCAGGTGGTGTGAGTCAACCCAACAGAGCTGTAGCTGCCAGTAGCATATTTCATTTAGTAATGCAGTGATACGAACGAATATGCCATTAGTATTTAACATTACTTTTCCATCCAGCGACATCCCCCTCCTTGATGGTATCTTCCATGGTGATGCTGGCATCCTATCACTGCTGCTGTTCATTCGCATGCGCAACTGACAGCTGCATTGCAGGTGGGGCAGATATAAAATTAGATTTTCATATGTGTTCCAACTTCTCATACATAGTTGCCCAAGTTGCACCAAAAAGCCCCTCCCAGCACGCCAGATCTCGGCTGAGGATCTTTTTCACTCCAAGTCTTATCTGCATAAATAAAACTACCAGTAGCAAGAAAACTTCATTGCTAGCTTGCACTGATCAACTGATGTGCGCCATTTGTATATCTATATTTGTATAAATCTGGGTACAAAAGGCTCTGATGTGAGCACCCATGGCTTTTTCTCATGCCAAGTTCCGCTGTGCTTCACCGGTGACATCCCCCCTCCCCATAACACACAGCTTCGCTGCTGGTATACACTGGGAGATGGACACAGTGGACATGGGCAACTGCTGAGGTAATAGGGATGGGGCTTGATGCTGTCTTGTTGTGATTGGCTGCATGAGGCATTAGTGATGCATCATGCAGCAAATCAGTGTCCAGCATTGCTGTGCTGGGTGGGGCAGTAGACAGCGTGACATTGTCGCAGTAACTTGGTGATGCTGAGCTCAGGGCTGGAGCTGGACATGGAGATTTGAGGCAGGAGCAATGCCGAAGACTAACTGCAGATCTTTCTTTCTCAGGTAATGGTGCCCTGCTCATTGTACTACTCATTACATTAGGGTTTGATTTAGTGGGTGGGGGCAATCAGTGCAATCGTCTTCACCTGTAACACTTCTCCTCTGCCCACTATTCCCACTGCCCCCTTCCCTAGAGCCACCCCTATGAACGCTAACATGGTATTTATTTGGTTACATTTTGGCGGGGAAGGTGGCTCCTCCAATTTTGTCACGCCCCCCAGTACTTCACCCCTCAGAACTCTCAAAGGCCCTGCACATCTGTAAATGTCCAGCATTTGTGGGCTACATGCAACAGCAGTCAATATTTACCCTACATACAAAACTAATACATGTATTTGCACCCATTGTATTTGCTTTGGTCCAAACTCAGAGTTAGCCCCAATGTATTTTAAGACAAACTCATTTTGTTTACTTTTGATATTTCTGCATTTCATTTTAGTTATATAATACTGATGAATAAATATACTATAGTTTTAATGTTTACCTCTAAATGCCAATTAATTATTAAACTATTGATGGCCGTTGATGCACTACAATAAGAGACTGTTGCTGCTGTTGTCTTTTCTCTGTAATATATACTGTAAGTACCGTCATACATGAGTTTCTTATGGAGTAGCACTTCCTAAGAATGAAGTTGCATATACTGTATGTATGCCATAGATAGGACAGAGTATATCAATTGACGGTAATCTTTCCTGTGTTGCTCTACTCCCCTCTTCCCTCTTTTTATTTCTTTTATTTCTTTTATTATTTAAATAAATAACTTTTTATTATTTATTTCTTTTATTTTCATCTAATGTATAGGTCGGAGCAACGTTAGCAGACAGTGATGGATCACAGCACAGCAACAATTGACTTCATCTGAAACAATCTTTTTGCAAAGATGCTACAAAAATATGAATTTTATAGGGGCAAAGTTTCATCGGGATACGGTCGTTAGGTCGACACAACTTAGGTCGACAGTCATTAGGTCGACCACAGAAGGTCGACGTGCATTAGGTCGACGTGGTCAATATGTCGACGTGGTCATTAGGTCGACATGTACTAGGTTGACAGGTCAAAAGGTTGACATGAGGTTTTCACATATTTTTTGGGGGGATTTTTTCATACTTAACGATCCACGTGGACTACGATTGGAACGGTAATCTGTGCTGAACGAAGTGGTAGCGGAGCGAGGCACCTTGCCCGAAGCATGGCGAGCGGACACGGTGCACTAATTGGAGTTCCCCGTCACTTTACAAAGAAAACGACGCCAAAAAAAGTTTAAAAAAAACAAAATGTCGACCTTTTGACCTGTTGACCTAGTACATGTCGACCTTCCATGGTCGACCTAATGACTGCCGATCTAAGTTGTGTCTATCCAACGACCCATACCCGTTTCATCAGTTCAGAAAAGAACCTTGAAGCTTCTAGACTAGTGAAGTTCACAGAGACAAAAGGGACATTTTAAAAAAAATTTTTTGAAATACTGTAAATACCTTTGTGAGGGCATAGTTTATATCAACAACATTTCTAGGAGTAAAAAGTCATCAATGTGGTCATATAAGAAATTATTGTTTTTGGAGGTAATAAGGGGAATAAGTCCGATGGGACTTAAAATTCATACAAGGAATCCAGCAAAATGTTGAAATAAGCACGTTAGTAGAGTGAAACAGATAGCAAAATATAACAAGCCCATATAAGTACATAAATAGCAACAGAAATTAAACCAAAATATTGGAGAATTAAATAAAGTAGAAAATGTAACTGTAAAAAATATAGACAAAACTCACTAATACACTCCATTAATACCACTTTCACATCGCTGTTAGCGGGTCGCAATCGGGACTTGTGCACAGGTCCTTCCCGGGTACGACCCGATTGAGAACCCTTTCAGACTGGCGGCCCTGACACAGCATATTCCTGCATCGATAAGGTCACCATGTCGTGTGGAGGCGGAGCGCGCCACCCGCTCCGATACATTGAATGGGTAGTGGGTCGCATCGACCCGGCAACCCGTTCACACCGCACAGCAACCTGGATCCAACCCGTCTTTAACCCTGCTTTAAACACAATTTGTTTTGCTCGCCCAGGGATATTTCCCCTGGCCCCTTTCACACTGCACAAAATCCCAGGTTACTGCGCATTCATGTGCAATATCCCAGGTTATTTTTGGCAGTGTGAAAGGGGAATTAATGATATTTGTCTAGCACAGTATTATGGCCTGAATTTAGAGATGGATGCTTTTACGACAGCTGCTACATCTTGGTACGTAGCAGCTGTGCGATAATATGCTAATGCCACAGGAAACACCATCAGATTATCTGCTTGTATATTGGTCATCTGAGTAACCCATGCCACTGGATTCAGCACTCTCATAAAACGAGGCCAACACACCCTGTCTACTGTAGCACTGGCCTTTGTCACCCCCAAACTCCAGCAGCATATCACATTGTAGCCACATATCTGCACATGTGCAGTGTGCTTCTGCACTTATTCACATTGACAAACATTGGAGACAGAGATGGATTAAGAAGGGCACAGGGAGTAAGTACCCCCAGGCCCCCCTCTATGACAGCAACCCCCACCACCCGCCACAGATGGGATCTTAATCGTTGATCTGCAGCACTGCACTGGCAGTCACCGACAGCTGTCTTACTGAAGGCGCTACAGTACAAATCTGGACTGTGGACTCCAGTGGCCATTTACTGTGAAGGATGCAAAGTGAAAGCTTGTAATCAGAGATTTACAATTATATAGCTGAATAATTGTTCTGAGTGGTAGAATATCGCTATATAAGAAAAGGGCAAGTGCAGCCCTACTTATCAAACTTTCAGAGCCCTCTGATTTTGTATGGTATATTTTGGGTTGGAACCCTGACTAACAGAGGGTTCATCTAAAGGTGCAGCTTCCTCTCTAGCGCAGATCAGAGGCAATTTTTTGTTTGATATATAAATATATATATATATATATATATGAAATGGTAGTTGTAAGGGGAGCGCTCAAACAACAGTTTCAATATTTCTTCAGATTGAATATCCACATTCGACGAAGGTTTCTTGAAAAAACCCTCTCACCAGAAAACACCCAGACAGCAAAATCACTAATTAGTCCATTTCCTTTAAAACGGTAGAATTTATTAAAACTTCATGTATTAACAGCTCTTACATTTGTCTTGACATTCATGGGATAAGATCTTAATTGGATTCGCTGTCTACCCCAGCTGGGGGGAGCTCCTAAAACAGCTTGTCCACCCACTATGTCTAAGACCGTCATCCAACGCGTTTCGTCTATACAAACTTCCGCAGGGGTGTTTTCTATAGATAAGAGCAATAAGTTCTAGCATGCAGTATTTAGCTATAAATAATAGAGGAAATTATAGGTATAGTAATCCCAAGGATAGTAACCAATTCCTGTATCTGAGTCAGAATGGATTTTTTTTCTCTTGTGAGACTAAATTACCAAATGTCACCCTAGGGGGTTTGTTTTGTCTTGATAAATACCATTGGAATCAATGAAAGATTGAACTTGATGGACTCGTCTTTTTTTTCACAAACTTACTAACCATATAACTTTATCTGGTTAATTGTCAGAATGAACTATTGTTGATAAATATACAGTATACCAGTATATTTTTCAATGTTATAGAGAATGCACAAAAGCAAACACTTGACATACTAATAATGCACAAGTATGTACATGTTCTCTCCAGCAAAATGTTCCCATGCTGCCTCTCAAATAAAGAGCTGTAGTGCCAAGTACTTAAAGCACAGAGAAGTCTTTCTTTACTTTCTTCTCTGCATTAATTGCTGCCCGTGAAGCTACAACAAAAATGTTAGCCACAAAATGTCACATTTGCATTAAGTGACCTTTTGTTGTTAGATATATTCCATGTTCCTGCTGTCCAGGGCAACCCGGGGAGCAGGTCACAGGAAGAGCAGATGAAGGGTTACGGAGAGAGAAGGCCTACAGACTTGTAAGGATGACAAACCTCAGATCACGTCAGTAGCTGAAGACAAGTTGCAGAGAGGTCAATGGGACTGTAAATGGAAACAGCCCTAAATATTCAAAACAACAAAAAAGCTTATTTGACTCAGAATAGATGTGTATCAGCACAATTTAATTAAAATATTAATATGGCACAGCATATAAAGAACACTTATATTGTGAAACATTTATGTTCCATTTAGACCACCATTAGCTAAGGGATGGATTTCTGATTTTAGACAACAGTGCATTATATAAATAACTGGTAGTAATAATAATAATAATAAAATAATAATTGTCAAACACATTCACAAAAACACTTAGAAATCAGTCTGGTCCAATGCATGAAATGCCACAGTCTATATTTTCCCAATTCCAACTCCACTTTTGCTCAATTGATATTAAAATAGCTTAAAGATAAACTTTAAAAAAAAGATTGATATGCAGTATATAAGATAAAACATTATATACAGTAATATATATATATATATATATATAGAGAGAGAGAGAGAGAGAGAGAGAGAGAGATAGAGTTGCTATTCTAGTTTGCTAGAGGCTGAAAATGCTTTTTATTATGCTTAAGTGTTTGTTTATTATCCAATCAGAGCTTCTCTGAGTAGTAGCTGAATTTCAGCACAGTGTTTAATCTCAGAATTACTGCCGACTACAGTATGTAGACATACTGCACCTATGTGTCCATAAAGCTAGTACATAAATGCACATCCTGCTTTTGGTACAACCCAGGTAAAAGAAACTGAAGGCTGTAATACAGTAACTTTAATGACGTTTCAATCCGAGTTAGTGGTGCTAACGGGCTGGTGATTGATAATTGTGCATAGCCTATGTTGTTTAAGGTTTGTTGATGGGGTGGGTTATTTGCTGGGGTGGGTTATTTGCAGGGGTGGGTTATTTGCAGGGGTGGATTGACCATAGGGCCCAGTTGAAAGATCCCCAGTGGGCCGATGTGCATGTGGGGTCTGTTTTGTTTGCTGGCATGTGAGGAGTGGCTGGTATTCCTCATGGTATACCTCTGGTGCTACCCATGTTGGTCCACTTCTACAATTTTTTCCAGAGCCACTTTCAGTTCCCAATCCGCCCATGCCTGACTTTGAAAGAAAGTGTAATGGAATAGGCTAGCGCTACATAAAGAGACCGTTGTGTCTTCTGAAGCTTGATCTTCTCAAACATACTATACTTAAATTGAGAAAGTTAGGAAATATTGAAATACCAATATTATTAGAACATTTATGTGGTTAAAGAGAAAATTGTGAACCATATTAATATATATATATTTCTATCTATGTGCGTATTATTTAATCATATTAATTTCCCCTAATAACTTTACTATAGATTCACAACAACGATATATATTATACAGTCGGTTGATTGTATAATGCGTTTGTATTATGGTTAAGGGCAAAATTGCCCATACTGTTAATGGTGTGAACGTCTAGTGTTTCCCTTTTGATGGACCAAGAATCCTTATTTGGCATCTATTGAGGGTTGGCTGAATCCCGTTCACGTGACCGCCTACATTTTCGATCCCAACCGTGTCATCCATCAACAATGGTTGGTTAACACCTGATCATGTGGTCAAGTGATTGATCGGCCCTGGCCACACCGTCATCATTGCCAGTCAGGTGGTGGTCCGGACATGTGACCGGACATGTGACTGGACACATGACCGGGTGCAATCACATGATCGCCCAGCCCGGTATTTCATAGGCTGACGGACGGTCACGTTTTAGACATTACGTCACATGGAAAAGGCAAATAATACCATGTGATGGAAATGAACCAATGGAGTCAATGAGATGTACTTACAACTGTGGAACTCCGATCACGTGATCGGGATCTATTATGAATAAAGTTGAAATATAACATCCTTCTTTGCACTATCCAACCGGTTCTATTAGCTTTCATTTGTATTTTTGCCTCCTCTTTGTTTTTGGATTATTGTATAAATGATTATACAGTATAGTAAATTGATTGACTTATTAGCAAGCATCCAATAGGATGAGGGTATGGTTATCTATACCATATATAAAGGGGATCAGGACAGTTAACATACACCAGTGACAAAGCTGCCTGGAGCAGCGAAACGCCTCAGGAGAGACCATATACGCTGCACCTAAAAAGACCTGTGTGACCATTGCCTACTTGACAGGAGCATGGAGAATCTTTGCCAGTCATCTATTAATCCGGTTTATGTTTACAAGCTATCCCAAGCCTTATTGTGGACCAAGGATACCACCAATATTGCATGGAGTCCCGTTGCCATCAGGAACTATTGCTACGGATACCACTATCAGGAACACAAGGCTGGTAATTCCATTTATTATGGACATCCACGCATCTACTTGCTCACATTTGTGAACTAATTGTTTCAATTAAGGAACATGGTCTTAAGGTACTGCTCAGCAGATACAAAGTATCAAATTGAACTTTTTACTCATCCCCAACTTGCTGTCAATTGACAAAATATATTTATACACGTAATGTCTTTTAGATTTTTCTATATATGTTTTATTAAATATAATAAATTGTGTTTTAATTTTATGAATTGTTAGCGCTGTTTTTCCCTTTCTATTTTCCATTTGCAGGGAGACTGACTATCTCCCATTATACAGCAACTAGAAAGGCACCCCATTCTAGCGCCCGACAATATACAGTGGTATATCTTTCTGCATAAAAGAGAAATATAACTCTGACAAAGCAAAAATAATATTTTTTTAAGAAACAGGATCATTGGCCTGCCCTCTAAAAGATGTACTGCTGGAAGATATTCTGTTGATATTACCATCAGTAAATATGGAAATTAAACCTATGCCTATAGCTCATATAGTGGATTTTTCAGAATTGGCTCTTTGTAAATGAAATGATGACTTATGAAGGCCGTGGATTAAAGGTTTCAAAATATTTTTGTCTGCAAGCAAGTTACTATTACATTCTGTGGCACTTTACACAGTCTTTAGTGAAGGTGTTTGTGGCAGTGAAAGGTTTATGTTCCCATTTTAAAAACCCTTCAGGAGGAAGTGGCTCTTCCATTAAGCACCTGGTAAAACAGACTGTTACAACCATTACTGAAACAGTTTTGCCAAAGTTAAATTACGGTGGATCTCCCTCTGGATAGCACAGCCATGTGGAATTGTAATTCATGACATTTAACATGTTTTCCACCTGCATGCTACATATTAAAAACCATAAACATTACAAGATTAATGAATGATGTCATACAATGTGAAAAACACATTGAACATCCACATATGTAGATATTAATTTTAAGCAATGTCTAATATTCTGGCTACATAGAGACTAGTTTTGGGGTAATAATTGAAGAAATACAAGGCTTAGGTAACATTATGAACAATCATTTTCCATATTTCTTTCCCTACTCCCTTTACTGATCTTCATATACAGTACTGTACATTTATGCTGCTGGATCTAGTGACAGATCACATGCAGCCAGATGACTGCTATTATAGGCCACTCAATATAGACTGAGGGGTCTTTATACTAAAACTTAAAGAGAGATAAAGTACCAGCCAGTCAGCTCCTAACTGCCATGTTACAGGCTGTGTTTGAAAAATGACAGTTCGGAGCTTGTTGGTTGGCACTTTGGGGTCTATTTACTAAGCCTTGGATGGAGATAAATTGTTTGGAGATAGTCCAAGCCAATCAGCTCCTAACTGACATTTTTCAAACCCAGCCTATGGCATGGCCGTTAAGAGCTGATTGACTGGTACTTTGTCTCCGTCCACTTTATCTCCATCCAAGGCTCTATTGTGACCTTCGGGTATGAGTTGACAAATAATTTTCTTTATTCTCTATAACTTGGTTCCATTCGTTAAAGAGCATACTGTCATTAAGCAATTTGCATTGCCAGTAGGGAAGTTACTCTCTTGCCCATTTACGCAATCAATCTTGCAAGTCATAATTATGGAAGTAAAAAATGTATGGTAATAGTACTACAAATATATAAAAAGGAATTGCAGCATAATATATTTGACAACTAAGCTTTAGTTGAAGAAAAGCATTTTACAATACTACCATATACTGTGTTTTTGAAACATCTTGCACAACTAAAGTGTTTATTAACTGTTAGTTCTACAGATGGTCTGTTAATGTTCATTCATCTTGAATTCTGTTAGTTAAGATGAATTACATTACATGGAGTGGCCTATTTATTAGTACTTTGTTATGCCCTTAATACTGCTTGCATTCTTGTTAGTAAAATAAAAAAAAACATATTGTCTCCCACTGGAAAAAAATTAAAACGCAATGTCCCCCACTGAAATAAAATAAAAACAACTTGTACCCCACTGGAGTAAATAAAAACACATTGTCCCCTACTGGAATAAAATAAAAACAACTTGACCCCTACTGGAATAAAATAAAAACATATTGTCCCTACTGGAATAAAATAAAAATACCTTGCCCCCTACTGGAATACAATAAAAACACATTGTCTCCCACTGGAATAATATAAAAACACCTTCTCACCCAGTGGAATAAAATAAAAACACAATATCTCCCACTGGAATAAAATAAAAACACCTTGCCCCCTACTGGAATAAAATAAAAACACATTGTCCCCACTGGAATAAAATAAAAACACCTTGTCCCCCACTAGAATAAAATAAAAACACCTTGTCCACCACTGGAATCAAATAAAAACACATAATACCCCACTGTAATAAAATAAAAACACAATGTCCCCCACTGGAATAAAATAAAAACACAATGTCCCCCACTGGAATAAAATAAAAACACCCTGTCCCACACTGGAATAAAATTAAAACATAATGTCCCCCACTGAAAAAAAAACTCCTTGCCACTCACTGGAATAAAATACAAACACCTTGTCCCCCACTTGAATAAAACAGAAACACATTGTCCCCCACTGGAATAAATAAAAACACCTTGCCCCCCACTAGAATAAAATAAAAAAAGCATTGTCCACCACTGGAATAAATAAAAAAAAACAGTGTACCCAACTGGAATAAAATAAAATCACCTTGTCCCCCACTGGAATAAAATAAAAACACAATGTCCCCACTGGAATAAAATAAAAAAACAATGTCTCCTACTGGAACAAAAATTTAAAAAAATCTTGCCACACAGGAATAAAATAAAAACACATTGTCACCCACTTGAATAAAATAGAAACACACTGTCCCCCACTGGAATAAAAAAAAAAAAACACTGTCTCCCACTAGAATAAAAAAACACATTGTCCCCCACTGGAATAAAATAAAAACACCTCGTCCACCAATAGAATAACGTAAAAACACCTTCTCCCCCACTGGTATAAAATAAAAGCATCTTGTCCCCCACTGGAATAAAATAAAAACACCTTGTCTCCCACTGGACAAAAATAAAAACACCTTGGCCCGCACAAGATTAAATAAAAACACCTTGTCCGCCACCAGAATAAAATAAAATCACTTTGTCCCCCACTGGAAAAAAATAAAAAACAGCTTGCCAACCACAGGAAGTCAGGCAGCGGCATGACCTATGATGTCACACCACCACAGGTCACAGCCCAGGCTGCATCTGAAAAGTTATAACTGGCGGTGAGGCTGGCATTGAGGTTTCTACCAGCACTACCAATCTTGATGAGTAGAGAGTCTGGGCCAGAACTGAAATAAGACTTCATGAGGCACTAAGCAAGATTCTTGCGATTAGCCCCACTCCTCCTCAATCCATTTATGTCGGTAATAGAGCTTTTTGTCCTGTGATAATTCATCCTTTAGTGGATGTGTCTTCAATGAGGAGTCCCCTACTGTCATTGCATGAACCCCAATTAGTACATTTGCTAATGCGGTTTTGAACTTATAGAAGAAAAAAGAGTTCCTGTTTGATGACACTTTTTTCTGTTCCTATATATCGTATCTGCTAACAATTCTTCTAGGTATGGATTCTACTAAGTGTTGTTAATGTTCATGGGGAATATTGGCCCAAATGTGATTAACTGCATCGCCATAATGTTACCTCTGTCTGGTATGAAGAGTCGTGATGATGCTAGAAGGATCCATGGTTTTGTGCTACTGTCGTCACATCCTCATCTTATCATCTGCATGGTGTCATTAAGAACATGAATCTTCAGACCACATGGCTCATTTCCAATAATTCACTATCCCATTCCTGTGTTCCTGTCAAATTGGATAATTTTACTCTGTTTGCAGTAGATAGCAATGGTGTACAGACAGGTCTTCTGCTTCGGTAGCCCATATCATGTAAAGTGCAGCAAACTGTTTGTTGAAAGGCCTTCTGAATTGGTCCCTGATTCAGATTATCCATAATTTGATGCACTGTTGCTTGACTGAAGATGTCTGCCCGCTCTCTGTTCCGCTTGAGCATCCAGAAGCCATTTACAAACACAGGCCTTGCACTCAGACCCAGTTTTTGTCTGCAGATACACTTTGTGTACACTTTAGCAACTGTCGCCCTTGAACAATTCACCAGTGTAGCTGTTTTGCAAATTCTCGCACTGCTGCTGTGATCGCCAACATAATAACATAATAATGTTGGCCTTTAAGTGTATAATAAATAGCATCTAGACTTCTTGTAAGTACTGTATGTCATTTGGCTGTTACACCACTTTCATACTGTATGATTAGGTAAAGTACAGCTAGTTGTAGAAGCAATAACTATGCAGATAATATACAGTATGATTCTCCTTCCCTGTTTTTTTGCCACAAGTTGTACCCCCTCCCCCCACCCCTATGACACATGTAGCCCACACAGGTACATGTCCCTTCTTACACCTCTTACCTATATATACAGGCGGTGTCAGAGGTCTCTTCTTTCACATCATTTCACAGAGCACAGCACTGGCGAGGGAAGGAGACTACACTCAACTGAAAGGCAAATATTCACCTTCCATTCAGTACTCATTTACTTTCAGGATTTTCAATTTGGAAACACGGTGTAACAAGGAGATGTGTTGCTGGAAGTGAGCACATGCTGTGGCATCCCCTCCAGTACTAAGGCACCTACAGTATAGGCAAAATAGTCCCTACTTTTTTTACACAAAAGTAGGCAGCTTAATTCAACACTGAAATGTACAGCTGAGAGCACTTAGGCATAGCCGGATGATGAATGGGTGAATGTGAACCTCAGTGTTTACAGAAGCATTGAAACAGGATAAAGGTATACCACGTACAGTACAATATCAGTAGTATATAATGCAAAGACCTTACTGTACGTGCTTTGCTGACTGACAAAGCAAATCATATGAAAGCAGCACAGAAGTCTTTATTGGATAATTATCTACATATTACAGCAATAGCAACCCATGGGATAAACCTAATTTATGACATTTTAAAGTTGAACACTGCTATTTATTATACATGTTGTGATTTATTTATTGCACCAGAAAATCGCTGTACAGTAGTGAAACAAACTATAGAATATACATGTAGCAAGCAGATATAAAATACAGGACATATGAGAAAAACAAATGCAAAAATAACAAGACATGAAGCATAAGATAGAAGAAGTAATAGCTAAGATATGTAATAATAAGTGTCATACATAATTTGCAATAGGCATTATACAAGGAAGCTCAGGTGGACAAGGTGAGTGCAGACAAAAAGACAGGAGGTCTGAGCCTGATTTGTGAGTGTTTACAGTCTAATACAGCAGTCTCCTACATGGTATTGTAGGGGGCAGATACCAAGTGCCCCCTGGGCAAGACACCTATTAATTGGGCATTCAGCATGCACAGTAGTATGACTGTAGCTTATGAGTCTGCATTATTTACTATAACAGAACTGGTCCTTCAGTAGTCCAATAGGACCAAAGTTATTATAGCAAATGACACAGCCGCATCGGTCTCAATCAACGTCATCTTGCCAGCTAGATGCCGACCTGAGACATGCAATTGTACCCTGTTTTTTTTGGCAGTGGTAAGTTCCTCTGTGCAGGCCATTTTTGTTTAATGCTCTCTGTCTATCGGAGCTTGCTACTTAATAAAGGCAGTACATTAAAATACAGAACATGATGATGCCTTTTGGATTCACATGCAGAGATCTTAAACAAGGCCAATTTCTAAAGGAATAACTGCATCTGCCAGACATTCCTCATCATAAAGTCAGCTGCTGTTGGGAATCTAAGTGCATATCTGCCTACTGTACAACTACAGAACACAAAAGGTAAAGACTTTTTTTAACAAATATGAAAGAGTTTTTTTCAGATCAATTCATATTGCAGTAGATCTGGCTCCAAACTTCAGAGGAATTCATTTAGTGATGATAGCATTGCTATTGCATTCAACTTCATTCTAAAACAAATAAAGCACTTAGGTCTTGATGTTACATAGAAACATAGAAACATAGAATTTGACGTCAGATAAGAACCACTTGGCCCATCTAGTCTGCCCCTTTTTTTTATCCTTTAGGCAATCTCAACCCTTTTTGAACCTTAATTCTTTGTAAGGATATTCATATGCCTATCCCAAGCATGTTTAAATTGCTCTACAGTCTTAGCCTCTACCACCTCTGATGGGAGGCTATTCCACTTATCCACTACCATTTCTGTGAAGTAATTTTTCCTTAAATTTCCCCTGAACCTCCCCCCCCTCCAGTCTCAGTGTATGTTCTCGAGTTCTGATACTTATCTTCCTTTGAAGAATGTTTCCCTCCTGAACTTTGTTAAGACCCTTGATATATTTGAAAGTTTCTATCATGTCCCCCCTTTCCCTTCTCTCCTCCATACTATACATGTTAAGATCTTTCAGCCTTTCCGGGTAAGTTTTGTGATGTAGGCCATGCACCATTTTAGTTGCCCTTCTTTGTACACTCTCTAATGTATTTATATCTTTCTGGAGATATGGTCTCCAGAACTGGACACAGTATTCCAGATGGGGACGCACCAATGACGTATACAGTGGCATTATCACTTCTTTTTTCCTGCTACTGATTCCTCTCCCTATGCAACCAAACATCTGACCTGCCTTCCTCATTGCTTTGTTGCATTGCTTTCCTGACTTCAAGTCACTTGAAATAGTGACTCTTAACTCCCTTTCCTCCTCAGTAGTTTCCATTATAGTACCCTTGATACTATATTTAGCCTTTGGGTTTTTGAGACCCAAGTGCATGATTTTGCATTTTTTTAGCATTCAACTGTAGTTGCCACGTTCTTGACCATTTCTCAAGCCTACCTAGGTCATCAATCATTTGTTTTACACCTCCCGGTGTGTCTACCCTGTTGCATATCTTTGTATCATCTGCAAAAAGGCATACCTTCCCTTCAATACCATCTGCAATGTCACCAACAAAGATATTAAAGAGAACTGGACCAAGTACAGATCCCTGGGGTACTCCACTGGTAACATTTCCCTCCATAGATTGAACTCCATTCACTACAACTGTCTTTTTCCTATCCTGTGACAAAGCCTATATGTTTATCCTATTTAAAACACTTTAAAAGGTTAAGAGACACAGTACGCAATTGGCGCAAAAGGTACCGCAAGGGTACGCCCTTAGTGTAGCAGACGCTGTGCACAGGGTGTGAGCACAGGCGTCGCAGACACTTACAGAATTAAAGTTTTATAACTATACCATAAACAATGTACTTATACTGTAAACCCTTGTGCAGTGATAAGGTGTAAATGCAACACAGTGTAACCTTGTTAGTTTAAAAGCTGTATGAGCGTATGTGACGCTCTGAGAACCCCTTAGCAATATAATAAACACTCAAATACCGGTCTAAGGGTCTAATGCCTTTTAAGGAAATGAATGAACGTTCAATTGCAAAAGAATAATACAATACAAGTTATACACTACCAAGATAACATAAAATACCTAACCGAATCACTACACATAAAATACAATAAAGATACAAATACATTTAAGGGGGAATGAGAGAGAGAATGGCTTATAACATTAAAATAAGAGACAATATGGTTGCAGAGAATTTACACATGTGGGAGCGATCGCTGCGCAGTTAGTCAATGTTGAGAACCCTTGTGTTGAGAAACTTGTGCTCACCCAGGCTGGCTGTCCCTATATGTTAGGGTCTCCTGCCCTGTGCTGCCACGTCGTCATGGCAACCGGGAGACAAGTGCTAGCGGAGTAACCTGAGCGCAGCTGATACTCCGGTTCGGGTCTTGTGCTGTGCAGTGGTCACATGCTCTGTGCACGGCAGGGGATCCGGTGCTGGTTTTTGTGCTCACAGTCTGTGAGGTCTGAGTGGGGCGTGGACAGCACCTGCTTTATAAGGCCTCTTCTCAGGTTAAGCAGATGCTGCTGAATCTTTGTTGGTTAGTCAGTTCCTGAAAGTTAGCCAGTACTGTGTAGCTTTGTATTTGTTGTTGCTTACTGCAAATAGGCCTGGGGATTTGGTACTACACTCTGCCAATCCAGACCTAGCAGTAAGACTGGAGTCAGTCGTTTAGCTTGCTGGTGTTCTTTTACTACTCTGTGAACTTAGCAAGTTTGCGGCTGTATTCTAAGACTTGCCTGCCTAAATCCTGTCTCACTGTGCAAGGTGTCAGGTGTCAGTTTAGAGCCAGTAAGCTGAACCTGTGCACTGCAAGTGAGAATTAGGATTGTGGAGACTCTCCTTGTGTCTATCATTCCATCTCTGACCAAGGAGTTTACTGCCACACCCGTTGGTAACCCTTTAGGGTTTTGCTGTTGCCCTTAGCAACAGCATTTCGGGTTCTCTACGTATTAAAACACAACATCTTGCTTTTCCCATCTGAGCATTACTAATACTAGGGAGACACCCAGTTCCTTAGCCTCTGGGCTTCTCTGTTCACTTTGTGTGTATTTTGTTACCCTATCACCTTCTGTGTACGTAATGTCATATTCCCCAGTCTGTCTGTGAGTTCATTTGTTTTGCATACCTATCCGTTCAGACACCAGTACATTCCTGCAGGCACTGGTGTGCATAACAGTTCAAACACCAGTGCATTCCTGCAGGCACTGGAGTGCATAACAGTTCTGACACCAGTACATTCCTGCAGGCACTGGTGTGCATAACATATTCAGCAGCCTAATACTCCTGTTGAAATTTTGTGGGAATATGGAGCATACCCCTCAAAATACGTTGCAACAGGTGGTCGATCAGGTGCAGGTCCTGACTCGACAATTTAATGATTTGTCCATTAAAATGCACACCTCCCAGGCCGCTGGCGGAGCTCCCGCAGCAGCAGCACATTCAGGGGTTAAGGAGCCGAAAGTAAATCTCCAGGATCGTTTTTCTGGAGATCGCTCGCAGTTCTTTTGTTTCAAGGAGAGCTGCAAGCTATACTTCCGGCTTAGGCCTCAGTCTTCTGGGTCGGAGATTCAGCGGGTGGGCATAGTGATTTCCTTGCTACAAGGAGACCCACAGGTCTGGGCATATGGGTTGCAGCCTGACTGTCCGTCGCTTAAAAGTGTTGATGCTTTTTTTACGGCACTGGGCATGTTGTATGATGACCCTGACAAGACGGCCTCAGCCGAGGCTCAGATTTCGATCCTTAAGCAAGGGCGAAGGCCAGTTGAGGTTTACTGTACGGAGTTTCGGAGGTTGGCCCATGATACCCAGTGGAATGACCCAGCCCTGAGACACCAGTACCGAAGAGGTCTTTCTAACCAGATAAAGGACCAACTGGTACAATATCCCTTGCCTGATAGCTTGGATCAGCTCATGCAGTTATCCATCCGGGTGTATAGATGGCTGAGAGAGCGTAGGCTTGAAAGGGAGACTGAGGTTTCCTTCTTTCCCAAGGGAACCTCAGACTCTGAGGAATTTTCCGAGGAGCCTATGCAGATTGGGGCTACCCGCCTCTCCTCGCATGAGAAGACGCGGAGGAGACAGCAGGGGTTGTGTTTGTACTGTGGGAATAAAGGTCATGTGGTAGTATCATGCCCAGAAAAGCCGGAAAACTTCAGGGCCTGAGGGTGATGGGAAATATCCTGTCAGGCCAGAAGTCAGAATTTCCCAAGAAGACTTTTATCATCCCGGTGACCTTGAAGATCCTCGGTCAAACTGTTAAGACTGAGGCCTTTGTGGACAGTGGGGCCGACGGGGTTTTTATGGACCGCCAATTCGCCCTGAAACACTCTGTTCCCTTAGTACCCTTGGCATCGGAAATTGAGATTTGTGGGTTAAACGGGGAACCATTATCCCAAGGTAAAATTACCTCTTGCACTAGCCAGATTTCTTTGTTTATTGGAGCCACACACTCTGAAAAATTGTCCTTTTATGTGACTGTCTGTACTTTTGCCCCATTGGTGTTGGGGTTACCCTGGTTAAGGGCCCACAATCCTCAATTTGACTGGGTCTCTGGGGAGATTCTTAGTTGGGGTACTGATTGTTTCAGGAGTTGCTTGAGCCTTCCAGTCAGGCTCTCGCAGCTAAGTTTGCCAGGATTGCCAGGGTGTTATGCAGATTTTGCGGACGTGTTCTCCAAAAAAGTTGCAGAGGTACTACCTCCCCATCGCCCCTATGACTGTGCCATTGATTTGTTGCCAAATGCTAAGCTTCCCAAGAGCAGGTTGTACTCCCTGTCACGTCCTGAGACTCAGGCTATGGCAGAGTACATTCAGGAGAACTTGGCTAAGGGATTTATCAGACCTTCACAGTCTCCAGTTGGGTCGGGGTTCTTCTTCGTGGGTAAAAAGGACGGTTCGTTGCGACCCTGCATTGACTTCAGGGAATTGAACCGTATCACGATTAAAAACTCATACCCACTGCCTCTCATTTCGGTCTTGTTTGACCAGCTTCGTACTGCCACCATTTTTTCTAAGATTGACCTACGCGGTGCGTACAATCTAATCCGAATAAGAGAGGGGGATAAATGGAAGACTGCCTTTAATACCCACTCAGGGCATTATGAATATTTGGTGATGCCTTTTGGGCTCTGTAATGCCCCGGCAGTCTTCCAGGATTTCATGAATGATGTGCTCAGGGAATATTTGGATAGATTCTTAGTTGTATACTTAGATGACATCCTAATCTTCTCCCATTCCCTGGAGGAACATCGGAAGCATGTACGCCTAGTCCTCCTGAAACTCAGAGACCACCGGCTTGGGGCGAAGCTGGAGAAGTGCGAATTTGAAGTTCAGCAAATCGCATTTCTAGGATATATTATCTCCCCAGAAGGTTTCCAAATGGAGGGTTCCAAGGTACAGGCAGTCCTGGATTGGGTGCAGCCCACTAGTTTGAAGGCGCTTCAGCGTTTCCTGGGCTTTGCGAATTTTTATAGACGATTTATCGCTGGATTTTCGTCTATAGTGGCGCCCTTGGTGGCACTCACTAAGAAAGGGGCGGATGTTGCTCACTGGTCTTGTGAGGCTAAAGCGGCTTTTGCCCGTCTCAAAAGGGCATTTGTATCGGCCAAGGTGCTGCGACACCCAGATCCAGAGCGTCCTTTTGTGGTGGAGGTGGATGCCTCTGAGATGGGTATTGGGGCAGTGCTTTCTCAGATGGGAGTGTCTGATAATCGCCTTCATCCCTGTGCTTACTTTTCCCGTAAATTTTCGCCTGCCGAGATGAATTATGACGTGGGTAACCGGGAATTGTTGGCTATTAAGGATGCACTCGAGGAGTGGAGACACTGGCTTGAGGGGGCTAAGTTTGTGGTCTCAATTCTCACCGACCATAAGAATCTGGCATATTTAGAGTCAGCGAAGCGTCTCAATGCCAGGCAGGCACGATGGGCTTTGTTTTTTGCTCGCTTTAATTTTTTGATAACATATCGCCTGGGTCAAAAAACATCAAGGCTGATGCGCTCTCGCTGAGTTTTGCTCCAATCCAGGAGACCACCGAGGAGCCGTTGCCCATTGTGTCCCCATCATGTATTAAAGTGGGCATTACCCAGGACCTCTTATCATTAGTCCTTAGAGCACAGGAGCAGGCTCCTCCAGACCTTCCGGTAGGTCTTTTGTTTGTGCCTCCTAGGTTAAGACAGCGAGTGTTCCTGGAATTCCATGCCAAGAAGTCGGCAGGTCACCCGGGTATTGCCAGAACTCGGGAGTTGCTATCTAGGGCGGTGTGGTGGCCCTCGGTGGCTAAGGATGTGGATCAGTGGGTTCGGGCATGTGACATCTGTGCCCGAAATAAGACTCCTAGAGGGGTTCCTGTTGGCCCATTACATCCACTCTCTATCCCATCTAAGCCATGGACCCACATTTCAATGGATTTTGTGGTGGACTTGCCCAAATCCTCGGGGATGACAGCCATCTGGGTTGTCGTTGACAGGTTTTCGAAGATGGCGCACTTCGTTCCACTGGTTGGGCTGCCATCGGCCAGACGCCTGTCTGAATTATTTATGCTGCATGTTGTGCGTCTCCACGGGTTGCCACTTGATGTGGTCTCTGACCGCGGATCCCAGTTTGTGGCCAAATTCTGGAGGGCATTTTGTTCCGATCTCCAGATTTCTGTCAGCTTGTCGTCAGGCTACCATCCGCAGTCTAATGGGCAGACTGAAAGGGTGAACCAGTCCTTGGAGCAGTTCCTCAGGTGTTATGTCTCCAAGTGTCAGACTGACTGGGTTGCTCATCTGTCCATGGCGGAGTTTGCCTATAACAACGCGGCTCACTCTGCTACAGGGATCTCTCCCTTCCTTTGTGTGTATGGGCATCATCCTAAGGCCAATTCTTTTGACCCCCTGGACTCCACGCCTGGTGGTTCCTCTGTGGTTTCGGTCCTTAGAGGTATTTGGCGGAAAGTGAAGAAAGCCCTTGTGTCTGTGTCATTAGTGACCAAAAGGGTTTTTGATAAGCGGAAAAGACCCTGCAGCTTCAAATTAGGAGACTTCGTCTGGTTGTCTACCAAGAATTTGAAGTTGAGACAGCCATCTCATAAGTTAGGCCCCCGGTTCATCGGCCCTTATAAGATCACCAGGGTTATCAATCCGGTGGCATTTCAGTTAGATCTGCCCCGTTCTTTGGGTATCAATAAAACATTTCATTGTTCCCTTTTAAAACGGGCGATTAGTAATCCTTCTTCCAGTGGAAGACCTTCCCCTCTTCTGATACGTGGCCAGAGGGAGTTTGTTGTTGAAAGTATTCTTGACTCCCAGATGGTTCGGGGTCGGCTGTCATTTTTGGTGCACTGGAAGGGGTATGGCCCGGAGGAGCGGTCGTGGGTGCGCAGTTGTGATCTTCATGCCCCCAGACTGATACGCTCTTTCTTCTCACAGTTCCCCGATAAACCCGGTGGTAGGGGTTCTTTGACCCCTCGTTAGAGGGGGGGTACTGTTAGGGTCTCCTGCCCTGTGCTGCCACGTCGTCATGGCAACCGGGAGACAAGTGCTAGCGGAGTAACCTGAGCGCAGCTGATACTCCGGTTCGGGTCTTGTGCTGTGCAGTGGTTACAGGCTCTGTGCACGGCAGGGGATCCGGTGCTGGTTTTTGTGCTCACAGTCTGTGAGGTCTGAGTGGGGCGTGGACAGCACCTGCTTTATAAGGCCTCTTCTCAGGTTAAGCAGATGCTGCTGAATCTTTGTTGGTTAGTCAGTTCCTGAAAGTTAGCCAGTACTGTGTAGTATTTGTTGTTGCTTACTGCAAATAGGCCTGGGGATTTGGTACTACACTCTGCCAATCCAGACCTAGCAGTAAGACTGGAGTCAGTCGTTTAGCTTGCTGGTGTTCTTTTACTACTCTGTGAACTTAGCAAGTTTGCGGCTGTATTCTAAGACTTGCCTGCCTAAATCCTGTCTCACTGTGCAAGGTGTCAGGTGTCAGTTTAGTGGCAGTAAGCTGAACCTGTGCACTGCAAGTGAGAATTAGGATTGTGGAGACTCTCCTTGTGTCTATCATTCCATCTCTGACCAAGGAGTTTACTGCCACACCCGTTGGTAACCCTTTAGGGTTTTGCTGTTGCCCTTAGCAACAGCATTTCGGGTTCTCTACGTATTAAAACACAACATCTTGCTTTTCCCATCTGAGCATTACTAATACTAGGGAGACACCCAGTTCCTTAGCCTCTGGGCTTCTCTGTTCACTTTGTGTGTATTTTGTTACCCTATCACCTTCTGTGTACGTAATGTCATATTCCCCAGTCTGTCTGTGAGTTCATTTGTTTTGCATACCTATCCGTTCAGACACCAGTACATTCCTGCAGGCACTGGTGTGCATAACAGTTCAAACACCAGTGCATTCCTGCAGGCACTGGAGTGCATAACAGTTCTGACACCAGTACATTCCTGCAGGCACTGGTGTGCATAACACTATATACACAACACACAGCAACAACACAATGGTCCCTACAATACCGCATGGGACAGAAGCTAGACTCCATTTTGGGAAAAACTCCCATGATTCCAAAGTCTGTAACATATGATTTAAAAGGGAATGCTAGCAGCCATTTTAGATTTGCAAGTCCAAACACATGGCATTCTTTGCTTTACCATAATCACATAGCAGAAGACATAAGACTCCACTATATTCCAAAATGTCTAAGCTTCAATATAATGCATATGTTCTGATTTTACAATTCCAAACCATCTAAATCACCTTTCACAATTTCAAGCCAACACAGTATCTCAATAACCAGAGCATATGAGCCATCACAAGACCAGATCACCAGGTACCCACAAGTATCTGCCTGCTATTGCTACAAGCACATGACTACAGTAACAAAAGGAAGTATGTTTTGACTTCTAACCTTCAGCAAGATGTATCATGTAAAACTACTATAATCTGTTATAAATCACCATCCATAAATGTATACCAGAGATGCTATGCTACAGATTGTCTACTGTTTCAATTCATTACAGATTTCATAGAGTATCATCCCAAACACCCAACAATCACACAACTGCACAAGCATCATTAACCTTAAGCCATTTGTATCTCCAAACTAACTATTCTATGCCAATCATTTCACAACTACTTTACCACAAACACATATTTAAACTATTCTATGCCAATCAGCCATGTGCATACAATACTTAGCCTTTAGTAAGGAGGTCAGTCCTGGTGATGAGCCAGCCATGCTTCTGGGTGCTAGCTTGGTTCTGAGTGAGTGTGCCCTGTGATTTCCAGTGGATATATCATACCTGCATTCCAGCTGTGGGGGTGTGTCAACCACAGGAAGTGTGTGTCTTTCACAGCATGTGGGCTAGCTGTATCAGTGAGCTGAACTGGCCATGTGATCTTGGTTATGCAAAACGTTGGGTGATGACTAACACATTCCTGTCTTGTGGGAAGCTATTGTTTGGCGGATACTGTCTCACTGTCCACTTTCAGTTGAGACAATGACATCTCAGCAATCATTCCTCTGGAGAGAAACCCAGCCCCATTCGTATACACAGGTGTTGGCCCTCTTCATTGAATCTCAAAGCTTAGTGTAATTTATTCGGAATACAATTAATCTTCAATTACTATTCCTGTGCTTAACTATGCATAAGAACATGTGAAGCCCTCCCAACATGAAAGCTATTGTTTGGGGAATCTCTAAGGTCAAAGAGCCATCTTGAGACCCACTGATACCTGTTGAACTCAGGGGAATATTAACTTATAAAATACATTATTTTGATTAAATATGCAGCGTGCACACGCATGAAGTGCATATATGGCAACGTGCAGCGTGATATTTTTCTGACTTTGACAGTCCACCCTTTGGCAGTCACCAATAACTGCCACTTCCTAAAACATTTCAAAAAGAGAAAAATATATGTCATATGTAAATACATTTCTATGATTGGGTAAGGGAGGAGAGAAGAAGGTGGGAAAAGGGTATGACCTAGTGAGATAGCAGAAGCATGTGTGTATGAATCCATGTTTGGGGGGTCATGTATCATCGTGCTGTACGTGTTTTAAAATCAAGCTTCGAGGTATTGCGAAGTATACATTTGAATTCCTTCTTATCCCGTATTAAGGGTCTGTGGATGGGCTGTCAAACTTTACCGAGCTCTTTTCGGCTTTTGGTTGCAACAAAATGGGGGAGCACATTTTAGTTGATGATACATGAATGGGGGGATATGTAAGTGCTGATATCTGTGCCTGTATTCCCTATCGACTATGTGTGTCATTACCTGAAGGTTGTAGAAATGAAGATAAGGAGCAATTATGGTAAATGCAGTCATAAACTATGTGAGTTTAATATACATTTGTTGATTGAAGTCTTGTCTGGTGTCTTGTCTTGATGTACATGTTGACTGTAGTCTCTTTGGGCTTTTGCCAAAATGCAAGCAAAAAGCTTTCTCAATGTCCATAGACTTACAAAAAAGTGTTGGGCTAGCGTAAAATTAAAGTCACTAGGGATATCGGGGGTCTATGGCATAGTCCATCAGTTGTCTGTGTAAAAGGTTGTCAAATTCTTCTTCCAAGCGAGTCCTTGTACCTTGGAGGAAAACAAAGGAGAAACGGGTGAAAGAAACAGGTCGTGGAATCACCTTTTATCACAGCGTGGTTTCAATGGTTGGGTCGTAAGTCAAATCAATTTTGTTATGCGATACAGTCATTACTTCAGGCGGTACTTTTTCAATATAACATAATCCCTCTGAGTTTGGGGCAAGCCGCTCATACGCCTTTCTCCCGCATATGAAATATGCATCATCGGGGAGAACATATGGGACTGAATATGTCATTACCATGTTACACATTTTCCATGTGGACTCTCCTAACCCTAATTCTCCCATCTGTCTGGTACACGTATCCGATTGTATGATATGTGCACAGTATCCTGGTGATACTTCTCCAACTCTCATGATCCTACTTCCTAGGGTATACCTATATCGGAAATATTTTCCACTATCGGCTATGTGGCGTATAAGCTCTGTATCTGTAGGCATTCTATCGGCTCTATATGAAAAGGTCATGGTTTTGTTATTCCATGACACTTCCCAATTTCCCGGCTTTCGGGGATTGGAAATGTTAAAACACACTAAGGACCTATCCACATGATATTGGTGGAGCTTCAAACTAGGAGGACTAGAGATATTAAACCTCTTGTCCACCGGTCTCCCACCACTTAACTCAAGTACATCTCCTATAGTTAAAGGGAATGGTACTAATCCTGATTTGCTATGGCCTGGAGGTACTTGAGAGCATACCCAACAGTCTGTTTGGTTTAACACCTTACCCACTAATGAGTGATAGTCACCCAATGGATGCCGGTCCATGTTAATGTTAAAACTGGATTGACATTTCTTGATGCACCTATCCTCAACTAAGTTATCACAATGCCTACAGATGCAATTTTCTTCAGCTAACAATCCTTCACAATTCCTTCTATGGTCAATGCTACCAGATTGTTTTCTGATACTCGCCTTTGCTTGGTGATTATGTTGTTCTTGGAAATCTATGCCTCCATCTTTGTCATCAGAACCTTTCTGGATCCTTTCTCGACCTCACTGGTACTCTCACCGAAACAGACTGCTCTGGTCAACATCAGGGTCGACATGAAAACACGGATCACAGTCTCTTGAGGCGAGTCCATCTTACAGGAGGAGAAAGGAGAAATTTGTAATGGGGGTACAGGAAAACAGTTTGAGGGGGAGAGAAACTTGTTACGATAATTAGTTCTCTAGTCTTGTTGTTCTTCTTGTTCTGCTGTCATCTCAAAGGTGCCGTCTCTCAGTCTTCCAACCGAACATTCTGGTGATACAATATTTCTTCCAAACCAGCGCTCTTTCTGTAAGGAGAATAAATCTTGCATCACCATTTGTCTAACTGATGTGTGACATACCATCTTTAAAACATGAAAACATGAGTGAGAAGAGAGAAAACAATAAAAAAAAAAAAGAGAGAGAACAATTCATATACATATATATTACATAAACCAACAATAAACAACAACAGGAAAAAAAAACATTTTTCAAACATTTTAGAACATTGTCAGATCTGCCGTTCATCATCAGGCTGTCATATCTACATGTCCAATGGTATCCTTGCTCAGTCCCTCCCACCAGCACCTCCATACTCCACCCTTTGTATCTGGCCAGGATACATTGATGAGGGTAGGTCATGCTGGGGTTTGGTAGACTTCTGCAAAGACCAAGTAGCTATGCAATGTTTGAGTCCTACCGATGACCGTCAGAGATGGGGAAAAAGAAAACATTTCACAGATACATTACAAATTTTACCCAGTCATTCCTGTGTCTTCAGGGAATGACCTCCCAATTTATTAACCGTTACCTCAGGCTTACCATCAGTCCTAATGATCACCTTTCCTGACTACATATCATGAGTGTGGCCCAAACTCCTTCCTATGTGATCTCTGATTACAATTTGGTGTGTCATAACTTTGCTCATATCTTTGTCTAGGGGAGTTTATATGAATTTGGTCTACTTCTTGATCTACAATCTCTTGCAAAATGACCTTCCTTCTGGCAATTATAACACCTTTTCACCTTTGACTTACCCACAGGGATCAGGGGCTTCTTTGTTTCCCTGTGCTTGATGATGTTTTGCTCATGCCCAACAGCGTAGTTCCTTAATGCAGTTACTGAGTTATTTCTCCAGTTAGGTAGAGAGGCTTGTATACTCGTTCTTAATACTTCCTTTAAACCATTTATTAACACCTAAACTGCTACTTTCCTGTAGTGTACATTTGTTTTAATATATTGTGTTCACCCTGACAGGATTTTGTTCCATTATGCTATTTTGTGTTAACTCTTTGGTGTAAGATGCATTTGTCTGTGAGTAACATACAATACCGTACTTACCTGTTGACACGACCTCACCTGACCCTCCGTTAGGGGGTTCTGCTATTGCCTTTACCAACTTGGCCGTGTCCCTCTGGGTGTCTCGTATGATGACTGCTGGGTAGAGTGTTGACATCGTGTTGGTTTCACCTTCTCGCTGGTAATCCTGAGGGTAGTTTAACATGGGGTGCGACTTGCACAGGTTAACATTTGTAATTTTGACACTTTCATTTTTATAAACATTATTACATTTGTTACTTTCATTCTTAATACAGTTACTAAGTGCATTTTTATCGTACACCATCGCGCCATTCTCTGCAGCCATAATCCTCTCCATTGCCATGTCTCTCTTCCCAAGATGAGAGTCAGATATGTAAGTTAAATTTCTTTGCATTTCACTTTCCTGTTGCCACAATTTTAAATAATCATAATGTCTAATACGCCTTTTTGAAGACTTAACCAGGCACACTCTTCTCCTTAAATTCTGTAACACTTCTGGGTTAAAAGTACCTACCCGGGAAAACTTTTCCCCGTCATGCACAGTCATCCTTTCCCATTCATTGCATAATATTTCTGTGTGATGACCATCTTGGTCTGATTTCTCACACATGACCTTGCCGACCTGATTGATCGGTTTCAAATCAACCTGAACCAGGGTTGATCGCCCCTTACCTGAACAAGCGGCCCCCATCTCTGCAGGCGTTGCTTTCACTACCTCTGACTTCCAATCAGGGTCTCCGGCAACCCTCACAGAAAACCAAAATGTCCGGGGTAAGGCTGCGGTGGGGGTTTTGCAACGAGGTCCGCCCACTTAACTCCGCCCACGTTGGCCAGTACTGCAATCACTGTTCCCAGAGCTGCTGTACCCAACCTAGGGCCCCTATGAACCTTTATTTACTGGGGCGTGTTGGACCTTCCAGTCCCCAGCAAGTATCGGTTGTTGGAATGTACCCGAGTGATCAGGCTACTTCCCTTAAAATAAAAAAAATTACACAAATCACGTTAACAATGTGCAAGTAGCGTTCTTCTGAATTCAAGACACGCTAATGCACACAATCACATGCGGTACAATCGTATCTGCACACAAGCAACTAATCTTATGTGCGGAACGATCAGTGGAATCGAAAATTTCTGCTGCGAATTCCTTCAGCGATGAGCTTTGTTGGCCTATATGGGTTTCGCACCAACCCTCTTCGGTTGTGCTCTCTACTTCTAGTCTGCTGTACCTGAACCTCTTGTTCTGTGACCTCCTGGTCCGTGACCTCCTGGTCTGTGCCTGGTCTGTGACCTCCTGGTCTGTTACCTCTTGGTCTGTGACCTCCTGGTCTGTTATGTACAGCAGACTCTACTGCTCATTAATGTGTCGAGTCTAACAAGGGACGCCTCCCAAGCCACCCCACGATATCACTCTCGCTGGTGTATCTCTTTCTACTGGCCTATGGTTCCCGCTTCCGTAATAAAAGAGAATTCTTATATATACACACACTCTTACCACATGTACACTTTAATTTTTATTTCTGCGCATAAATCCTTTCATTCAGTATTAGCCTAACCCAGAAGAATTGCAATAGAGAAGGTTTTTTTTCCTTTTAACTTTAAACTATTGGATTTGAGATAGATCTGTGTTATTATCGCGTTATTTCCTTATCACCTACTAGAACAATACTATCGTGCGGTTTGAATTATGTGGGCGTATCCGTACGCTCCGTGCGTCGACCCTTGCGTCGCGTACGCTCTGTCCTTGTAAGGACACGTGTACACAGACCAAGTACGTTCACAGTAACACACTACACGTTTATCAATGTGAATGATCTTTAACTGTAATCATTCACTATACACCACCCAAATCTCCCTTGTATTCTTAGGCGAGACTGTGTGCGTGCCTTTTACAATTATACCCTTAAATATTACTTTTTATCTTTTAACTATTAATAACAACAAATGTCTCAGCGCTGTACCAATGGTATGTGGCAATCAGGAGAATGAGATGTGAAAATACACAGATGAACATGCAATTCTAAATTAATCTAATAATCACTGCTTGCAATAGTATGATTCTCATTGTATAGCTATCCTGTAGAACATACATTGATGTCACACACATATAGATATTACATCTATGAGACCCATTCACTTCTCTAATTTGCATATGAATGTGCCCTTGACTGTGTGTGTGAGGGTGATTTTCTTTACTGCTTGGAGAAAAAAAAAAAAAAACAGTCACACAGGTTCATTTTCATTTCAATGGCCATCTTACAAGTAGCAGAGTTAAAACAGGTTCTTGAAGAGAGACAGTGACCAAAAAAAAAACTACTTTGTTTTATTTGTGTATTTATTAAATCAAATATTTAATGTATTATTAATTTTTTTATTAAACTCTATCTGAACCACTTATGATTGACTATGATATGGACTAAACGAATGCATAAACAAAAAAAGTCATTAAATGATGATTTCTTTTTGACAATGGATGGCTGATTATTTCCTGAAAATCAGCCATTTTAGAAAAAAATTTTTTTTTGACCTTCCCAAAATGGCCGCTGCTCCTCCCCCTTCCACATCCATGAGGTTTGCACAAAATGGGGGACAGACCTTTTGTCACAAAGAAAATCATCATGCCAGCTCCTTTTAGTTATCACGCTATGCAGAGCGATTAAAAATAATTTTTAAACCTATTTAAACAGACACCATCCAATCTGCGTGTGTAGTTGGCACCAAATAGAAATAAAAACCAGATTTACAAAGACAATAACGTACTGTTCCTACCTTCCGGTTCCAGACTCCCTCAGCACTCATTACTAAGTGAAGCAGACGCTTATCTGGTCAGCACTGCGAGGGATAGCACCTTCCCGCCTTTTGCTGATCGATAATGTCTGCTAAAGTTACCTAGTGCAGATATGTGAAGACCGGAGGAGCCCTCAATTGACAAAGCCTATATGTTTATCCTATTTAAAACACTTTAAAAGGTTAAGAGACACAGTACGCAATTGGCGCAAAAGGTACCGCAAGGGTACGCCCTTAGTGTAGCAGACGCTGTGCACAGGGTGTGAGCACAGGCGTCGCAGACACTTACAGAATTAAAGTTTTATAACTATACCATAAACAATGTACTTATACTGTAAACCCTTGTGCAGTGATAAGGTGTAAATGCAACGCAGTGTAACCTTGTTAGTTTAAAAGGTGTATGAGCGTATGTGACGCTCTGAGAACCCCTTAGCAATATAATAAACACTCAAATACCGGTCTAAGGGTCTAACGCCTTTTAAGGAAATGAATGAACGTTCAATTGCAAAAGAATAATACAATACAAGTTATACACTACCAAGATAACATAAAATACCTAACCGAATCACTACACATAAAATACAATAAAGATACAAAATAAGAATTTACTCACCGGTAATTCTATTTCTCGTAGTCCGTAGTGGATGCTGGGAACTCCGTAAGGACCATGGGGAATAGCGGGCTCCGAAGGAGGCTGGGCACTCTAGAAAGATTTATGACTACCTGGTGTGCACTGGCTCCTCCCACTATGACCCTCCTCCAAGCCTCAGTTAGGACACTGTGCCCGGACGAGCAGACATAATAAGGAAGGATTTAGAATCCCGGGTAAGACTCTTACCAGCCACACCAATCACACCGTACAACTCGTGATACTATATCCAGTTTGACAGTATGAAAACAACTGAGCCTCTCAACAGATGGCTCAACAATAACCCTTTAGTTAACAATAACTATTTACAAGTATTGCAGACAATCCGCACTTGGGATGGGCGCCCAGCATCCACTACGGACTACGAGAAATAGAATTACCGGTGAGTAAATTCTTATTTTCTCTAACGTCCTAGTGGATGCTGGGAACTCCGTAAGGACCATGGGGATTATACCAAAGCTCCCAAACGGGCGGGAGAGTGCGGATGACTCTGTAGCACCGAATGAGAGAACTCCAGGTCCTCCTCAGCCAGGGTATCAAATTTGTAGAATTTTGCAAACGTGTTTGCCCCTGACCAAGTAGCTGCTCGGCAAAGTTGTAAAGCCGAGACCCCTCGGGCAGCCGCCCAAGATGAGCCCACCTTCCTTGTGGAATGGGCATTTACAGATTTTGGCTGTGGTATGCCTGCCACAGAATGTGCAAGCTGAATTGTACTACAAATCCAGCGAGCAATAGACTGCTTAGAAGCAGGAGCACCCAGCCTGTTGGGTGCATACAGGATAAACAGCGAGTCAGAGTTTCTGACTCCAGACGTCCTGGAAACATATATTTTCAGGGCCCTGACAACGTCTAGCAACTTGGAGTCCTCCAATTCACTAGTAGCCGCCGGCACCACAATAGGCTGGTTCAGGTGAAACGCTGACACCACCTTAGGAAGAAATTGGGGACGAGTCCTCAATTCTGCCCTATCCATATGGAAAATCAGATAAGGGCTTTTACATGATAAAGCCGCCAATTCTGACACTCGCCTGGCTGAAGCCAAGGCCAATAACATGACCACTTATCACGTGAGATATTTTAGATCCACGGTTTTTAGTGGCTCAAACCAATGTGATTTTAAGAAAACTCAACACCACGTTGAGATCCCAAGGTGCCACAGGGGGCACAAACGGGGGCTGAATATGCAGCACTCCTTTCACAATGCCTGAACTTCAGGTACTGAAGCTAATTCTTTTTGAAAGAAAATCGACAGAGCCGAGATCTGTACTTTAATGGAGCCTAGACTTAGGCCCATATTCACTCCTGCTTGCAGGAAATGTAGAAATCGACCTAGTGGAAATTCCTCTGTTGGGGCCTTTTTGGCCTCGCACCATGCAACATATTCCCGCCACATGCGGTGATAATGCTTTGCCGTAACATCTTTCCTGGCTTTAATAAGCGCAGGAATGACTTCTTCCGGAATACCCTTTTCCTTCAGGATCCGGCGCTCAATCGCCATGCCGTCAAACGCAGCCGCGGTAAGTCTTGGAACAGACAGGGCCCCTGCTGAAGCAGGTCCTGTCTGAGCGGCAGAGGCCATGGGTCCTCTGATATCATTTCCTGAAGTTCCGGGTACCAAGCCCTTCTTGGCCAATCCGGAACCACGAGTATCGTTCTTACTCCTCGCCATCTTATTATTCTCAGTACCTTTGGTATGAGAGGCAGAGTAGGGAACACATAAACCGACTGGTACACCCACGGTGTCACTAGAGCGTCCACAGCTATCGCCTGAGGGTCCCTTGACCTGGCGCAATATCTCTTTAGCTTTTTGTTGAGGCGGGACGCCATCATGTCCACCTGTGGCCTTTCCCAACGGTTTACCAACAGCAGGAAGACTTCTGGATGAAGTCCCCACTCTCCCGGGTGTAGGTCGTGTCTGCTGAGGAAGTCTGCTTCCCAGTTGTCCACTCAGGGAATGAACACTGCTGACAGTGCTAGTACGTGATTTTCCGCCCATCGGAGAATCCTTGTGGCTTCTGCCATTGCCATCCTGCTTCTTGTGCCGCCCTGTCGGGTCACATGGGCGACTGCCGTGATGTTGTCTGACTGTATCAGTACCGGCTGGTTTTGAAGCAGGGGTCTTGCCTGACTTAGGGCATTGTAAATGGCCCTCAGTTCCAGAATTTATATGTAGGGAAGTCTCCTGACTTGACCATAGGCCCTGGAAGTTTCTTCCCTGTGTGACTGCTCCCCAGCCTTGAAGGCTGGCATCCGTGGTCACCAGGACCCAGTCCTGTATGCCGAAACTGCGGCCCTCTAGAAGATGAGCATCCAGCATCCACCACAGTAGAGACACCCTGGTCCTTGGAGACAGGGTTATCATTTGATGCATTTGAAGATGCGATCCCGACCACTTATCTAAGAGGTCTCACGGGAAGGTCCTCGCATGGAACCTGCCGAATGGAATTGCTTCGTATGAAGCCACCATTTTTCCCAGGACTCGTGTGCAACGATGCACCGATACCCTTTTTGGTTTTAGGAGGTCTCTGACTAGAGATGACAGCTCCTTGGCTTTCTCCTGCGGGAGAAACACTTTTTTCTGTTCTGTGTCCAAAATCATCCCCAGGAACAGTAAGCGAGTGGAAGGAACCAGCTGTGACTTTGGAATGTTCAGAATCCAGCCATGCTGTTGTAGCACCTCCTGAGATAGTGCTACTCCGACCAGTAACTGCTCCCTGGACCTTGCCTTTATAAGGAGATCATCCAAGTATGGGATAAATAAAAACTCCCTTTTTTTTGAAGGAGTATCATCATTTCTGCCATTACCTTGGTAAACACCCTCGGTGCCGTGGACAGTCCAAACGGTAGTGTCTGGAATTGGTAATGGCAATCCTGTACCACAATCTGAGGTACTCCTGGTGAGGAAGGTAAATAGGGACATGCAGGTAAGCATCCTTGATGTCCAGGGATACCATGTAATCCCCCTCGTCCAGGCTTGCAATAACCGCCCTGAGCGATTCCATCTTGAACTTTGTTATGTAAGTGTTCAAGGATTTCCATTTTAAAATGGGTCTCACCGAACCGGCTGGTTTCGGTACCACAAACAGTGTGGAATAGTAACCCCGTCCTTGTTGAAGTAGGGGCACCTTGACTATCACCTGCTGGGAATACAGCTTGTGAATTGCCTCTAGCACAGCCTCCCTGCCTGAGGGAGTTGTCGGCAAGGCAGATTTGAGTAAACGGCGGGGGGGGAGACGCCTCGACTTCCAGCTTGTACCCCTGAGATACTACTTGAAGGATCCAGGGATCCACCTGTGAGCGAGCCCACTGATCGCTGAAATTTTTGAGGCGGCCCTCCACCGTACCTGGCTATGCCTGTGGGAGCCCCCGCGTCATGCGGTGGACTCAGAGGAAGCAGGGGAAGAATTTTGATTCTGGGGACTGGCTGCTGGTGCAGCATTTTCCCTCTTCCCTCGTTTGACCCGCCTGCTTTTTTGAAGCCGAAAGGACTGTACCTGATAATACAGTGCGTTTCTTAGGCTGTGAGGAAACCTGAGGTAAAATATTTTCATCCCAGCTGTTGCTGTGGATACGAGGTCCCAGAGACCATCCCCAACCAATTCCTCACCCTTATAAGGCTCTATGTGCCTTTTAAAGTCAGCATCACCTGTCCAGTGTCGGGTCTCCAATACCCTCCTGACAGAATGGACATTGCAATAATTCAGGATGCCAGCCGGCAAAATATTCCTCTGTGCATCCCTCATATATAAGACGACGTCTTATGTTCGCAAAATAGTATCTGAAAGGGGTACAGACCACGCTGCAGCAGTCTGCAGGTCTCAGTCTAGTACCTGAGTGTGTAATTACAGACTTCAGGATAGCCTCCTGCTATTTATCAGCAGGTACCTTCAAAGTGGCCGTATCCTAAGACGGCAGTGCCACCTTGACAAACGTGTGAGCGCCTTATCCATCCTAGGGGATATCTCCCAGCGTAACTTATCCTCTGGCGGGAAAGGGTACGCCATCAGTAACTTGTTAGAAATTACCAGTTTCTTATCGGGGAAACCCACGCTTTTTCACACTTCATTCACTCATTTGATGGGGGAACAAAACACTGCCTGCTTTTTCTCCCCACACATAAAACCCTTTGTTTTTAGTGGTACTTGGGTTAATGTCAGAAATGTGTAACACATTTTATATTGCCGGGATCATGTAACGGATGTTCCTAGTGGATTGTGTATATGTCTCAACCTCGTCGACACTGGAGTCAGACTCCGTGTCGACATCTGTGTCTGCCATCTGAGGGAGCGTTGATGGCCTTTGAGACGTCTGGGCAGGCGCGGGCTGAGAAGCCGGCTGTCCCATAGCTGTTACGTCATCCAGCCTTTTATGTAAGGAGTTGACACTGTCGGTTAATACCTTCCACCTATCCATCCACTCTGGTGTCGGCCCACAGGGGCGACATCTCATTTATCGGCAACTGCTCCGCCTCCACATAAGTCTCCTCATCAAACATGTCGACACAGCCATACCGACACACCGCACACACACAAGGAATGCTCCAATGAGGACAGGACCCACAAAAGCCCTTTGGGGGGACAGAGTGAGAGTATGCCAGCACACACCAGAGCGCTATATAATGCAGGGACTAACTGAGTTATGTCCCCTATAGCTGCTTTTATATAATTTATACTGCGCCTAAATATAGTGCCCCCCCTCTCTGTTTTAACCCTGTTCTGTAGTGAAGACTGCAGGGGAGAGCCAGGGAGCTTCCCTCCAACGGAGCTGTGAGGGAAAAATGGCGCCAGTGTGCTGGCTCCGGCCCTTTTTCGCGGACTTTTCTCCCGCATTTTTATGGAATCTGGCAGGGGTTAATATACATCCATATAGCCCTGGGGGTTATATGTGATGTATTTTTGCCAGCCAAGGTGTTTATATTGCTGCTCAGGGCGCCCCCCCCCCCAGCGCCCTGCACCCATCAGTGACCGGAGTGTGTGGTGTGCATGAGGAGCAATGGCGCACAGCTGCAGTGCTGTGCGCTACCTTGGTGAAGACTGATGTCTTCTGCCGCCGTTTTTCCGGACCTCTTCTTGCTTCTGGCTCTGTAAGGGGGACGGCGGCGCGGCTCCGGGACCGAACACCAAGGACTGGGCCTGCGGTCGATCCCTCTGGAGCTAATGGTGTCCAGTAGCCTAAGAACCCAATCCGGCTGCAAGCAGGCGAGTTCGCTTCTTCTCCCCTTAGTCCCTCGCTGCAGTGAGCCTGTTGCCAGCAGGTCTCACTGAAAATAAAAAACCTAAATCTATACTTTCTTTCTAAGGGCTCAGGAGAGCCCCTAGTGTGCATCCAACCTTGGCCGGGCACAAGATCTAACTGACGCTTGGAGGAGGGTCATAGTGGGAGGAGCCAGTGCACACCAGGTAGTCATAAATCTTTCTAGAGTGCCCAGCCTCCTTCGGAGCCCGCTATTCCCCATGGTCCTTACGGAGTTCCCAGCATCCACTAGGACGTTAGAGAAATACATTTAAGGGGGAAGGAGAGAGAGAATGGCTTATAACATTAAAATAAGAGACAATATGGTTGCAGAGAATTTACACATGTGGGAGCGATCGCTGCGCAGTTAGTCAATGTTGAGAACCCTTGTGTTGAGAAACTTGTGCTCACCCAGGCTGGCTGTCCCTATATACACAACACACAGCAACAACACAATGGTCCCTACAATACCGCATGGGACAGAAGCTAGACTCCATTTTGGGAAAAACTCCCATGATTCCAAAGTCTGTAACATATGATTTAAAAGGGAATGCTAGCAGCCATTTTAGATTTGCAAGTCCAAACACATGGCATTCTTTGCTTTACCATAATCACATAGCAGAAGACATAAGACTCCACTATATTCCAAAATGTCTAAGCTTCAATATAATGCATATGTTCTGATTTTACAATTCCAAACCATCTAAATCACCTTTCACAATTTCAAGCCAACACAGTATCTTAATAACCAGAGCATATGAGCCATCACAAGACCAGATCACCATGTACCCACAAGTATCTGCCTGCTATTGCTACAAGCACATGACTACAGTAACAAAAGGAAGTATGTTTTGACTTCTAACCTTCAGCAAGATGTATCATGTAAAACTACTATAATCTGTTATAAATCACCATCCATAAATGTATACCAGAGATGCTATGCTACAGATTGTCTACTGTTTCAATTCATTACAGATTTCATAGAGTATCATCCCAAACACCCAACAATCACACAACTGCACAAGCATCATTAACCTTAAGCCATTTGTATCTCCAAACTAACTATTCTATGCCAATCATTTCACAACTACTTTACCACAAACACATATTTAAACTATTCTATGCCAATCAGCCATGTGCATACAATACTTAGCCTTTAGTAAGGAGGTCAGTCCTGGTGATGAGCCAGCCATGCTTCTGGGTGCTAGCTTGGTTCTGAGTGAGTGTGCCCTGTGATTTCCAGTGGATATATCATACCTGCATTCCAGCTGTGGGGGTGTGTCAACCACAGGAAGTGTGTGTCTTTCACAGCATGTGGGCTAGCTGTATCAGTGAGCTGAACTGGCCATGTGATCTTGGTTATGCAAAACGTTGGGTGATGACTAACACATTCCTGTCTTGTGGGAAGCTATTGTTTGGCGGATACTGTCTCACTGTCCACTTTCAGTTGAGACAATGACATCTCAGCAATCATTCCTCTGGAGAGAAACCCAGCCCCATTCGTATACACAGGTGTTGGCCCTCTTCATTGAATCTCAAAGCTTAGTGTAATTTATTCGGAATACAATTAATCTTCAATTACTATTCCTGTGCTTAACTATGCATAAGAACATGTGAAGCCCTCCCAACATGAAAGCTATTGTTTGGGGAATCTCTAAGGTCAAAGAGCCATCTTGAGACCCACTGATACCTGTTGAACTCAGGGGAATATTAACTTATAAAATACATTATTTTGATTAAATATGCAGCGTGCACACGCATGAAGTGCATATATGGCAACGTGCAGCGTGATATTTTTCTGACTTTGACACCTGCAACCAGGTTCTTATCCATTTAACCTTTTTATAATCCACCCACACGCTTTCAAGTTTATTTAGCAGTCTGCGATGTGGGACAGTGTCAAATGCCTTACTAAAGTCTAGATATGCTACATCTACAGCTCCCACTTGATCTATTATTTTCGTCACAGAGTCAAAAAAGTCAATAAGATTTGTTTGGCATGATCTCCCACCAGTAAATCCATGCTGTTTTGGATCCTGTAAGTTGTTTGATTTAAGATATTCCACATTTCTTTCTTTTAATAGTTTTTCCATTACTTTCCCTACTACTGATGTAAGGCTTACTGGTCTGTAGTTACTTGCTTCTTCCTTGCTTCCACTTTTGTGCAGTGGAACTACATTTGCTCTTTTCCAGTCCTCTGGAATAGCACCTGTATTTAGTGACTGGTTAAATAATTCTGTTAAAGGTGTAACCAGCACATCTTTTAGCTCTTTGAGTATCCTTGGGTGTATCCCATCTGGTCCCATTGATTTATCCACTTTTAGTTTAGAAAGTTCTGTTAGGACCTTCTCCTCTGTAAATGTACTTTCATCTGCCTTATTTTTATGAATGTCCTTGCAACTTAACTGTGGCCCCATCACTTCCTCTGTAGTAAATACTGAGCAAAAATAATTATTTAGGCGATCTGCTATTGCCTTGTCTCCCTCCACCAAATGCTCACTCTCTGTCTTAAATTTTATTATTCCTCCATTTGATTTTCTCCTTTCGCTTATATACTTAAAAAAATTGTAGAGGTATTTTTATTATTTCAGACTATACAACATCTTCAGTTGTTTGACCTAAAAATTCAGTATGTGGGTTAAATTTACTAAGCACCAGTTTTGTTTTTGTTGTCGTGTTTGTGGTGGTTTTCCAGCGGTTTTGAAACCCACAGATTTTACCAAGACCAAAGCCGCCACAAAACTGCAGATAAACCACACTTTAGGATAGTGTAGAATATTGATGCAAATCCTTTAGAACGTAAGTTCTCACAAGTAGGGCTTTCTTCCTGCAAGCGCTTTTCCTTCCCTTACTTATACTGTGATCTACTCCATGCTCCCTACAACATCCCCTAACCCTTGGTTGCTGTCGTCCTGCTGCTTATTTGAGTGATATGGCCACTGATGCAGCAACATTTATAAACCATGTCATTGTCCTGCAATGTCAATGTTATCTTATTTTGCTTATTTGTTCATGTACTTTGTTAGGCTCTGTGGAACCCTTGTGGTGACATATAAATAAATATTAATAATAATCATCATCATCATCATGAATGACTTAGGCCATACAAAGATACAAAGGAAACCCCTTATTTATCAAGCTGAGGCTTTTAAACCACCATGAAAACCAAAGACAAACCTGCCCAGCATTATTGCTGAGACAGTAAAGATTGGTTGATAGAATTAGAAATATCATCCAATTGGACATTAGATAGTAATTACTGTATGCCTCTCACCAGACATTACTGGACTTTAACAGAAATACAGTATACTGTATAAACAAAAAAATATTAAACACTAACACAGTCACCCCACACTCACACACGCACAGAATACACACACATGACCACAACACTCCTGTGACACTTCCATGGCAATCCCACAAGTTAACGTGGTTGCATTGTTGATGTTCCGAAATGCCCAATTAAATCAAAAGACTGATTTGACCAATATCTTTATGATTCAGAAATAGGACGGACATACATAAAAAGGCATACATTTCCATCTGCGCATGTGCGGTATACAAAAACTTGCTATTTACAACAGAATCAGCCCACAGAACTCCCCATCAGTAAATGCTAACAGAGATTAAGGGCTTTCAATTTCAATGCAAGAGGGTGGAAATACATAATTTTTTTTATTTATTTCTGCATGCATGCATGCATGCATGCATGTAGGGTATATACTGGATGCTTTTGCAATTTAGGTTTGAGTTCAAATGTTCCCCTTTCAAATAAAAATTTCTCTGCACATGTTACATCTGCCTCACTTGAAGTGTAACATACTGTAGTTTTACCAAGGTGCACAGTTACTTGCTGTTTTTTGCTTTGCTCCTTACATGTGGTAGCTCCAGAGGTGGGGCTGCAGTGTAGTCCAAAATGCAAGTAGGAGAGCCACACCTACTGCCACCCCAAATGCTGCCAAACATCGCTGGCCAGGACTCGCAGCTATTGTCAATTTTCAAACACAGCCTGTCACATGACAGTTAGGAGCTGATTGGCTGGTACTTTATCCATACTTGCCTACTTTTGAAAACTAGAATCAGGGAGATTACAGTAGGAAAGCGCGCCGCACCGCTGAGGGGTGTGTCATACTCTGCCCAAAGGGCGTGTCTAGTTCCATAAATTGGCATGTCTATGCTTAAATGCTTGTTGTTATGAGATATTTCTATGTAATATTAGGAATAATATATTTTGGGAAGTTTTGCAAGTATTGATACTAACATTGATGTCTGCAATACAGGGTTTCTTGTTTGCAATATGTATTTGCTATGATATTTCTTTTCTTCTCACTCAGCACGATATACATGATAAATGTGATGCCTATGCAATAAATTCCAAATGCAAGTTGACTTGACTAGTGTGAGTTCATCCTTAAACATATAAGTAAATTATGATTTTGGTGTAGTAGATGTTATTTTATTGTGAACACTGGATTGTCTGCATCTTGTAGGCACTACCTGTATTTATTATATGTGCTGTTTTCCATGGGTTGGTATCTATATTCCGGCGCCCATCATCAGAATCCCGACTGTGGGATGCCGGCGCTAGAATGCCGGCAACGGGGCAAGCGCAAAAGAGGGGTAATAGGTGTCGGTATGCTGAGCACCAGGATCCCGACAGCCAGGATATTGAATGCATCCCGTTTTCCATACCATTACAGCATTAGCCAAATTATTACAGACACCAGATACTCTTATTAAACAAATGTGTCATACTAAAGAAAGATTAATAACAACAATTCTTACCCTAACAGCTCACTCACTAGCAGCAGCAGCACGTTATGGATTAGCAGCACACTATGGATGAATGCACACCATTACAGATCAGGTACGTGCGGTGAGCTAAATAGCTCAGGAGGCACTGTCTAGCACCAGAGGCAAATGTACATGCAATATATGAGCCAAAGGGTACATCTGGGCATTATACACAGGTGCAGCAGTATAAACTCCTGGAAATTTGGTGACTTTTGATCAGAGATGTGCGGAGAAGATAGCCAAGTGGGGCATTGCTTCACCTGCCATAGAATTTTTACTCCAGAGTTTTGGCTATAAAAATGATTAGAATAATGCAAACAAGATATTTCAAACATATTATTTGTATTTTTCATATACTTTATACAGTCAAAACTCTGTCACGGACGTTAGTATGACAGGAAAGGCTCTGCCTCACCCCACCGCACGTCACTGATAAGAAGTGTATGACCATGTGCCTCTTTCTCCTGTTAGGGTTGGTTCCCACAAGGGGGGATAATGAGAGTTGTCAGAAGTGACTCCTGAGCAGCTACTGCAAATCACTTTTCTTGCAAAGAAACTCCTTAGTGTCACCCCTGGCAGAATCTGAAGAATACGGGAGATGCGATCTACAAAGCTGGGCAGCAGGAGACTTATGGCTGAGACAGGAGCCTGCAGGAGGGTAGGCAACTATGACTTTATCTCTATCCACTTTATTTCTCTCCAAGGCTTAGTGCTTAGACCCCAAAGACATGACTAGCATGGGAAGCAAAAACCCTTATTTTGGCCTGGACGTTCAGGAAGATGGTAAAAATAAATGGTAAAAATAAATAAGCAGAACGGCTGATAGTGATAGCTGAAAAAATTGACTGATGTGACAAGTTTCATAATGTGGTAATGAGTTTATGCAATAGGTTATTGTCAAAATATTTGCTGCAATTTGTTCTTGACTACCTTTTTTGTAATGCATTTTAGAGATACAGGGAATATATGGATGCACTTTTTTCTTTTGAAGGACATAAGCTACTGTAATATTTACAAATTACTTACATTTATTTCCATTATCACAGAGTGCATCAAATATTGGAAATGGTACTCTCTGAGCCTCTTGCTTTAGAGCTAGTTCTACCAACACACTAACAGAGGCTCAATATAACCCTACATCTGCAGCTACCACATGGCTGCTCCCCCTCTGATTTGCTTTGTTATAAATAGAACTGGATCAGACTGGCCAAGTGGGAAGCCTGGGAGATTCCAAGTGAAATATAATGGTATATAATGGCATAATAGGTGCAAGGTGTGCAGTGTACATGGGCCCTTGGCCAGGGGGCCCACACTGCACTCCCTGCACCCATACATTATAATTACTTCTCCGGCGTCAACGCAGAAATCACCAGAAAAATGGCACAGTTGTCATTTTCCTGAAGGGCTGTGCATGTGCAGTAGAGAAATCACCTGGAACATGGTGGTCGTCTTGTTTCAGTGACCTGCGCATACACAGTAGACTCTGGCACAGTGCCGGAGTCTACATAGCAACTGCGCTGATGAGCGAGGAGGCCACACATGGGCCCCCTCCTATCTTAAGCCGCCGCTGTTTATTAATTAGCAGTATTTAATAACCAAAATAATAATTGCAGAGATTGTATAAAAAGATAACAAAGGGCACATCCTATTTATTCTTCTTATTATTATTAATGGGGGTACACTATATTTAAAAACTCATTTATTACTAATTTAATACATTCTGAGGGATCTGGTATGATATACCAGTAGATGATGGGATGCCAGCTGTCAGTATACCAACAGCGGCATCCCGCCTTGTGGAATACCGGCAGCGAGGCAGTGAGTCCTTTCTTTGGGCCCAGTGACGAGCTTCGCTTGCCACAGGTTTTATTCCCACTCAGTTGGTGGTGTGGACCCACCAACCGAGTGGGAATTAGAGGTGTCGGTATGGTGGGCCTTGGTAAAATGCTGGCTGTCGGGATTCCAGCGTCAGTCTCTTGAACGCCGGTATACTGTCCACTGGCATTTTGACTGCATCCCATTCTGAGTGCATGTAGAGCTATACTGGAGCATGACGGAGGTATGAGTGGCATGTGATGGAATATTAGAGCAAGTGAGGGGCACATTAGGGCATTTTTGGATGAATGAAGCAATGGTGGAGTCATGTTTTAATTACTGAAATTGCGGGTAATGTTCAGCAATTGTGAGGGCTGCAAAAGAGCAAGGGTGCACAAATCCAACTGCAGTGCCCAAGCCATTTTAAGAAAAGTCAGAAACTGGTACTACCAGACAGGAATACTTTCAATGTCATATTGCAGAAGTTACAGAATAAAGTCTGAGTGAACTCAAACTTGTACCAACTATCTGTGAGGCTTCTAACACCTGTGTCCTGAATCAGAGAAATATTAAGCAGCCAGTTTCATGTCCTATGCCATACATTAGGGAAGTCTAGAGTAGTGCCAAGTCTTGTGAAGTAGAAAAGTGTCACATACTGTATATTTGAGTCCATAATAGATGGTGTTCTCTCTCTGAAGTACGATATTTTCTTCAGCTGTCTACCAATTAGTCTAAGTAGAGGGTTTAGAGTTAGTCGGAACTCGAAATAGAGCAAATAGATGTGGATGCATCAAACTATGCTGTACATGTATCTTAATGAAGCGGGAGTAAAGATATAGCAGCTGTCATCACCTTTTTTACAATGATGACTACTGCATATTCTTAAGTATTGAAAAACAGATCCTTTAAATTAATAAGCAAACCATGAGATACCCCCTCCACCTCATAAAACAAGTAAGTAGGTGTGGACTACTTATAAAGTTGACACTGATAGAACTACAGTAGAACAAAAAGTGAAGACAGGTCTATGACTGCCCAAAATTACTAAAACGTGTAGCTCCTCAATAGAATTAAAGTGAAAACACCCAAACCGAAGACACTGACTCCCAAAGTCCTCATTTATCTCTTTAGGCACCTGAATCCAAGGAAAAATGTATTTCTTATTTCCTGATGCAGTCCACAGGGATTACAGAAGAAAAAAAAACATAATAGAACAACACTACTTGCTTCTATGCTGCTTGCTGAGTGAATGATTTGTTTGACCTTGATGGGTCAATATGTGAACAGCCAATTTGAGCAGTTTTTCTAAGCTCCAGTCAGTCAGGCTTATGCACCATTGATTGGCTTTTCCCATCACTGGCCTGAAAGGACCAAAAGACACCCACAAGGTTTGTGTAACCCACCCTTACATCTGCAGTTGAGAGGAGTCAATCAATGGCGGGTACTCTGTTAACACCCATGCACAGGGGAGACAATGGGGCATGTAGAGTCAAAAAGACTGCCGTGCTGCTACTACGGGTCCAAGCCAAAGTGTGTGCACAGGGCCATTGATCTTCTGATGGCAAGAGGCAGAGATGACTGTTCAATATTAATCCTTCTGGATCTCTGTGCAGCATTTGATACCGTGGACCATGGGCTTCTAATTGAGCGACTGATACCTTTTTGTGGACTGGATGGCACAGTCCTAAGCTGGTTCAAATCATTTCTCACAGGCAGGTCACAGAGAGTATCATCTGGAGTATACTCATCCTCATCAGTGCCATTGCCATGTTGTGTCCCACAAGGTTCTATACTATCCCCCATGCTTTTTGCAGTATACATGCTCCTGCTGGGTGAAATAATCAGGCGCCATGGCCTGGTCTACCACTGCTATGCAGATGATACACAACTGTACTTTGCTCCGAGCACTGATAACCCAATAGCAACCCTAAATGGCTGTCTAGCTGAACTCCAGGAGTGGATGAGCGCCAGTTGGCTGCGACTGAACCTGGATAAAACAGAGGTCCTTATGATAGGACGGCAACATCAAAGGACAAGACTGCAGCGTAGCCAACCAAATGGACTTACATTCGGGGATTCAGAATTACAAACCACTGATTGTGTGCGGAATTTTGGCATTGTCCTAGATGGTGGCTTGACACTTAAACATCAGATATCAGCCACAATCAAATCCTCATTCTTTCACCTGAGGAACATAGTCAGAATCAAGCACTTAATTTCCTCAGATGATCTGCCAAAAGTTATCCATGCATTTGTATCATCTCGATTAGACTACTGTAATGCCCTCTACCTTGGTCTCCCAGCAAAAGAATTACACAGCTTACAGCTGGTGCAAAACACAGCTGCCAAGGTGTTAACCGACCACCCCTGTTCTAGCCACATAACACCCATCCTCTACTCCCTTCACTGGCTGCCTGCACGATGGCGAATCATCTTCAAGATTGGCTTACTGAGCTTCAAAGCACTACATGACCAGGGCCCAAGGTACCTGAAGCAGCTACTGACCCCATACTGCCCCACTTGATTACTGCGATCTGTAGATGAAGGACTTTTAGCAGTACCTAGAACCTCCCGTAATTCATCTGGGGGTCGAGCTTTTAGTCATGCGGCTCCGACTCTATGGAACTCACTTCCCCGCACAGTGCGAGAGGCCCCAACTATAGAATCCTTCAAAAGTAGACTCAAGACTTTTCTGTTTACTCAAGCATTTTCATAATGTCCCTTTAGTATCTACATGCTTCTGTATTTTATGAAAAGCTGTTCTGTATATCATTATTTTCTGTACTATATTATGCTATGCATCTGTTAAGCGCCTTGAGTCCTATTGGCGAAAGAGAGCTATATAAATAAAATTATTATTATTATATTATTATTAAATATTAGATATAGCTAAACAAGAACTACATTTAATATATGTGTAACCCAACAAGTACGTTTGTTTCCTGACACCCATCTCTCTAGACAATTAAGAATATTATACAAATATTAACTGTCCTACTTTGTTAAAAGCAGTGAATTCATTTGTGATGAATGCAGCATAGAGATGAACCGCGCGGCTGGGAATAATGTCTCAGAACTGCTGTTTAATAAAGACTAGTTCAGTTTTTCAGAAAGGAAAGGTTCATGCAGAATAGAGGACAATGAGTTACTTGTGTTGCCTCACTGGCACTAAGGAAGGTCAGCTGAAGGTCATGGCCAAGCCTGTGCATTACCAACTACATTTACACAAAAATAAATGGACTTATGGATTGTAAAGTGGTCCTAGCTCTGAGTTCCAATTATACAACGCTTGAAAACACTGCAATGTAATAGCATTTCTCACAACATATTTTTAACATATTTTCCCAGATTGCCTGATAATGATTTCTTTCTTCCCTTTGCATCTGGAATATGTTAGGAGAAAGCCCCACCAAGTGGTAATAATATAGTACATGTCTTTATATTTTCAGTGCTTTACAACTCCGGAAACATGTAAATGCAGCTGTACTTGCATGAGCTTAGATTCTATTTCAACAGACTGAAAAAGTAAAAGAATGTAAAAGTGTGATGTTTATTAAGGGACTGATGCAGAGTGAGTAGTATGCTAGTTTGCATAGTATAGTTTGTATGATATAGCTGTGTGCATGCTCAAAGAGGGAATGATGTGATTACAGACCTTCACAGATTTTGCACATATCAAACTTCACAACCAGAGAGACAGAACAGGGGTGAAAATGGGTGTTCAACTTCTAACATAGCTAAGGTTCAGTAAGGGCATGTTCACACAAATGCGGCTAAGGGCATGTTCACCCAAATGCGGCTCATGAGGATTAGTAATTATGCACATATATGAAACCCCACATGTCTGCGAGGTGTCAGTGTATAGCCTACCTCCCAACTTTCAATAAGTAGAACGCAAGATTTCTGCGTGGCGAAGCCACTCCCACCCAAAAAGTGGGCATGGCCACTACAAAAGGGGCGTGGCTATGCGGCAATGCAGCGGATGTGAGCCACGCCCCCCATTTTCCATCACTGTGGGGGCATGGCCAGCAGTCTGTGAGCTTCTGGCATGCCCCCAGTCCCTCTTGACTCTGTGAATAAATGCTGTGCGCATGCGTGCAATGTCTATTCACTGCTGCTGTACAGTAGAACAGCGTGTGACAGGAACCTCCCAACTGCCCCCTCCCCTACTGCGGGACACTGTGGCCCACGAGTGAAACAGTGGGACAGTCCCAAAAAAATGGGACTGTCTCACTAAAATTGGGACATTCGGGAGGCAGTGGCGTGCGGTGAGGTCAGTGGCTAGTGAGGCACTACAGCCATAATGTCCGCCGAATCCTGCCGATGACCCCTAGGCAATGCCCGCTACTGCCTCTGAGCCGGTACCCGCTGCCACTGACAATGGCTTACAAACTCGCCCACAATCAACTGACCCAGCCCTCCGCCACTAATTTCTATCTCAGTCCGATGCTGCCAATGCCCGCTGCCTGCCTGCTCATCATACTTGTGATATATTGTACATTTTTATAGAAAAAAATAAAATTAGTGTTTGGGACTGGGAAGGGAGTGGGAGGAGGACATGAATGCAATTCTGTTGTCCAGGGCTTCCATTAACTTAATGGAGAAGGGTCTGAATGGGTTAAAAAAAAAAAATGCGTGAGGTCCCCCCTCCTAAGTATAACCAGCCTCGGGCTCTTTGAGCCAGTCCTGGTTGTTTAAATACTGGAGAAAAAAATTGACAGGGGTTCCCCGTATTTAGACAACCAGCAGCGGGCTCTTAGTCCGGTCCTGGTTCCAAAAATACGGGGGACAAAAGATGTAGGGGTCCCCCGTATTTCTAAAACCAGCACCGGGCTCCACTAGTCAGAGAGATAATGCCACAGCCGGGGGACACTTTTATGTAGGTCCCTGCGGCCGTGGCATTACCCCCCCAACTAGTCACCTCTGGCCGGGGTACCCTGGAGGAGTGGGGACCCCTTAAATCAAGCCCCCCCCCTCCAGGCACCCAAGGGCCAGGGGTGAAGCCCAAGGCTGTCCCCAGCACCCCTGGGCGGTGGGTGCCGGGCTGATAGCCACGTGTGTAAAAAAATATTGTTTTTTGTTGTGGAACTACAAGGCCCAGCAAGCCTCCCCCGCTTGCTGGTACTTGGAGAACCTCAAGTACCAGCAGGCGGGGAAATAACGGGCTCGCTGGTACCTGTAGTTTTACAACAACAAAAATACCCAAATAAAAACACAAACACACACACCGTGACAGTAAAATTTTATTAAAACACACTTACACACTCACACATACTTACCTACATCCCACGCCGGTCACGTCCACTTGTCCAGTAGAATCCAAAGGGGTACCTGTAAAAATGAGAGAGATGACTTACCTACATCCCACGCCGGTCACGTCCACTTGTCCAGTAGAATCCAAAGGGGTAGAGGCACCTGTAAAAATGAACATTATACTGACATATGATCGAGAGAGAGAGAGAGAGAGAGAGAGAAACTAACCTGCTGCTGGAGCCGGCGGAGGAGGACAGCCGCACGTACTGTACGGCCACCGCTGCTGCCTGTCAGGTGATCGGGAGCCGGGAGGACGGAGCCAGAAGGGGAGGACGGGGGGAGAGCTGCACGCTCCGCCGGACCGCCGCTGCTGGTAGTGAGGTGAGCGGGAGCCGGAGCAGGAGGACGGGGGGGGGGGGGAGCCGCACACGCTGAATGCCCACCGCTACTCCCGGCTATCATTAACGCCGGGACCCGCCGCCTCCAGCGCCGCATGTGGATGATTGGATAAGCGGATCCAGCCCTGGATCCGCTGTCCAATCACAGGTGCCTCGCTGACATGGGGGTGGTGTCCCTGTCAGCGAGGCACTTGGAACAGTGCCGCTTTCCCTATGGTTTTTCATGGGCTTTTACAGCCCAGTGCTAGGCTCCGCCCCCCGCACTGTCCCCGTTCCCATTATCCATGGGAGGCACTGCTATCAGTGCCTCCCAAAGTACTTTAAAGCAGAAAAATGATTAGGATTCAATAAAATAGATACTTATGACACAGAATATGTGTCATAAGTATCTTCTAATCACAGGGGAGGTACTGCCTCCCCTGCCTCCCCTGACTGCACGTCCCTGTTGGGAGGTATGGTATAGTTGTCATGCAACCCTCAGAACTACAGCCCCTATAATCAGAATCAGCTTTATTGGCCAGGTGTACTCACATAGACTAGGAATTTTTTGTGGTACAGTGCATTGCCAAGCAGCAACATGAAGGGGGAGGGATACATACCATAAGAAGGGGGAAGAACGTAGCATACATTACATACAATACACATGAGTTCATACTGCGCTTTGCAACTGTACATTAAATTCAACATACTGTATTAGACATATTATACATGTAACAAAAGAAGGCTGCTTGGCAGAGCAGCACTGAGGCAGCCATCCGTGGCGCCATCTTGAACTCAGTTATAATGTTATGTGACCCAAAAATTATAATGGGTTCATGAACAGTTTTTAATAATAATAATTTAATTTATATAGCGCTCTTTCTCCAAACAGGACTTTACAGACATCAAAACAATAAACATAATACAGAAGATTAATACAGCAATACACAGGCCACACAGACATAGAAAATGAAAAACCTAGAACGCATAGAGTAATCATAATGCAGGATTGGTGTAGGCATTTTGGGTAATGACTTCCATGGGTAGTGTACTCCACCCTCACAGGGTACCAGGTGCGGCAGCCATTTTGGATTACCCTGGGTGGAATAGTCCCTAGAAGAGATGACACAAAAAGGGGGTGATTGCAGCGTCCTAATGTTCAGAGTAGGGTACCAACAAAACTATCAGGTCCATGTATTTTTATCTTATCCACAAGTGTACCAGATGAGACAGCCATGTTGGGTGCACTACGAAGGATACACTGTGGGAGGTGAGCCATACACGGGCCTAATGCATACATGGGAAAACGGGCACTTGTGTAATCGTATGATATAACCTGCATGAACAATCCATGTGAGGCACTTCCTGCCCCCAGAGGAACCATCAGAGGCCCCCATTTAGGGTGCACTGTGTTAGTAGCTGTTGGCAGGGTGTGCAATCAGTGGAGGTACACCTCACAGGAATACATTTTTTTTTTAAAGAAAGCACATGGTGAGATCAGGGAAAAGAGGGGAATTATCCTGGTCTCATAGGAGCAATATGGGGGAGGGGGGGAGGTATGAGAATGTGGGGAGCATACTAAGATCTGATGAAAATGACCCTGCTGGGCCTGGCTTTAGTGCTCTCCCCCCCCCCCCCCCCCAGTGCTCTACTAGCCCTCTGGCACTACTGATGTTCTCTGCCAGAGGGCTAGTAGGCCTGGCCCTGGTGATTTCATTGTTGAGGTTTGGTGAGTCCACAGAATGTACCTGAATTCCTTCTTGATGTTGTTCAGAGTTTGTTCTACTGTTTTTTTAACTGTTCATTATCAAAACGCTTAGAGATCGGAATGCACAGCTGAACTTACAGCTGTGCATGGTTGAAACTGCAGATATACTATGGCAAATTAACACAGCTACAGTTGAGGCAAATGTCCCACTAATCGAAGGTGTTAAATTGCACAGTGCTTGACTATGCAAACACCAGCCCAATATGCCTACATTAAATATGCGTCACTGACCAAAATTTCTAACACAGGTATTTTACATTGCAACCAAATCCTGAAATCACAAATGTATCTAAAAATTGTTTGCATAGTGATCATTTAGTTTACTATAGAGATTGTTTGCAGAGATTTGGATTGCAGTAGGCAGATTACAGTGTGAGATATGAACATACTATAGAGAAAGTTTGCAGAGATTCGGATTGCAGTAGGCAGATTACAGTGTGAGATATGAACATACTATAGAGATTGTTTGTAGAGATTCGGATTGCAGTAGGTAGATTACAGTGTGAGATATGAACATACTATAGAGATTGTTTGCAGAGATTCGGATTGCAGTAGGCAGATTACAGTGTGAGATATGAACATACTATAGAGATTGTTTGCAGAGATTCGGATTGCAGTAGGTAGATTACAGTGTGAGATATGAACATACTATAGAGATTTTTGCAGAGATTCGGATTGCAGTAGGCAGATTACAGTGTGAGATATGAGCATACTATAGAGATTGTTTGTAGAGATTCGGATTGCAGTAGGTAGATTACAGTGTGAGATATGAACATACTATAGAGATTGTTTGCAGAGATTCGGATTGCAGTAGGCAGATTACAGTGTGAGATATGAACATACTATAGAGATTGTTTGCAGAGATTCGGATTGCAGTAGGGAGATTACAGTGTGAGATATGAACATACTATAGAGATTGTTTGCAGAGATTCGGATTGCAGTAGGCAGATTACAGTGTGAGATATGAACATACTATAGAGATTGTTTGCAGAGATTCGGATTGCAGTAGGTAGATTACAGTGTGAGATATGAACATACTATAGAGATTGTTTGCAGAGATTCGGATTGCAGTAGGCAGATTACAGTGTGAGATATGAACATACTATAGAGATTGTTTGCAGAGATTCGGATAGCAGTAGCAGATTACAGTGTGAGATATGAACATACTATAGAGATTGTTTGCAGAGATTCGGATTGCAGTAGGCAGATTACAGTGTGAGATATGAACATACTATAGAGATTGTTTGCAGAGATTCGGATTGCAGTAGGTAGATTACAGTGTGAGATATGAACATACTATAGAGATTGTTTGCAGAGATTCGGATTGCAGTAGGGAGATTACAGTGTGAGATATGAACATACTATAGAGATTGTTTGCAGAGATTCGGATTGCAGTAGGGAGATTACAGTGTGAGATATGAACATACTATAGAGATTGTTTGCAGAGATTCGGATTGCAGTAGGTAGATTACAGTGTGAGATATGAACATACTATAGAGATTGTTTGCAGAGATTCGGATTGCAGTAGGCAGATTACAGTGTGAGATATGAACATACTATAGAGATTGTTTGCAGAGATTCGGATTGCAGTAGGCAGATTACAGTGTGAGATATGAACATACTATAGAGATTGTTTGCAGAGATTCGGATTGCAGTAGGCAGATTGCATTGCGAGATATGAACATACTGTAGAGATTGTTTGCAGAGATTCGGATTGCAGTAGGCAGATTACAGTGCGAGATATGAACATACTATAGAGATTGTTTGCAGAGATTCGGATTGCAGTAGGCAGATTACAGTGTGAGATATGAACATACTATAGAGATTGTTTGCAGAGATTCGGATTGCAGTAGGTAGATTGCAGTGTGAGATATGAACATACTATTTAGATTGTTTGCAGAGATTCGGATTGCAGTAGGCAGATTACAGTGTGAGATATGAACATACTATAGAGATTGTTTGCAGAGATTCGGATTGCAGTAGGCAGATTACAGTGTGAGATATGAACATACTATAGAGATTGTTTGCAGAGATTCGGATTGCAGTAGGTAGATTACATACGCGCACGCAGGGGGGGTTTCCGAGTACCTGGAAACCCCCCCAGCCCACCGATCTATCGCACAATTTACCGATACATTTGTTTTTTTTATGGAGATGGAGGAGCTCCGCAGGGTGTGTGTACAACGCGGCAGCTGTCTCCACATATTTTCTGAGCGCTGGAGGCTGCCTGAATGACCAGTAGAGGGAGCTCCTCTCAGGAAGTTCCCTTGGGGAGAGCTGGTTAGGCTGTACGGATGTGAGGCTCCACGGACTGCAGAATCCAAAAGGTTTGTGTCTCTTTCGGTGGAGCCAGACTGGGAGAGTGATGTGTGGGTGCCTTTGATGTTGGCTGGGTTAGTACTCAGTAATCCAATCTGCAGGAGTGTGTCTGACTCTGACTCGCATTCCTGGGTATATGGGGGGGGGGGGCTTTTATAAATAATGGGTGCTTATTTACTATTTTCTTGCTTTACATGGCTGTTTTATTTTATTGTGAAAAAGGTGTGTGTGTGACAGTGTAAATGTGCTATATACTGTAACTGTGTGTGTGTGAGATGTACCTGTGTGCTATATACTGTAAGTGTGTGTGTGTGTGTGTGTGTGTGTGAGACATGCATGTGTGCTATATACTGTAACTGTGTGTGTGTGTGTGTGTGTGTGTGTGTGTGTGTGTGTGTGTGTGTGTGAGACATGCATGTGTGCTATATACTGTAACTGTGGTGTGTGTGTTTGACATACATGTGTGCTATATACTGTAACTGCGGTGTGTGTGTGTGTGTGTGTGTCATACATGTGTGCTTTATACTGTAACTGCGTTATGTGTGTGTGTCATACATGTGTGCTATATACTGTAACTGTGGTGTGTGTGTGTGTGTGTGTGTGTGTGTGTGTGTGTGTCATACATATGTGCCATATATTGCTGTGTGTGTGTGTTTGTGACATACATGTGTGCTAAATATACAGCTGTATGCGTGTGTGTCAGACATACATGTGTGCCATATCTATATAGCTGTATTATATATATATATATATATATATATACAGTATATATATATATATATACACATATATATATATATATATATATATATATATATATAAAATCAATGATGGCACTCCTCAGTCTGTGAATCATCCATCGATTAACACCCTTCTTCAGGGTACACACACACACTATATATATATATATATATATATATATATATATATATATATATATATATATATATATAAAATTTTATTATTATTATTATTATTTTTTGGGAAACCCCCCTGCAAAAATCCTGCGTTTGCCCCTGGATTACAGTGTGAGATATGAACATACTATAGAGATTGTTTGCAGAGATTCGGATTGCAGTAGGCAGATTACAGTGTGAGATATGAACATACTATAGAGATTGTTTGCAGAGATTCGGATTGCAGTAGGCAGATTACAGTGTGAGATATGAACATACTATAGAGATTGTTTGCAGAGATTCGGATTGCAGTAGGCAGATTACAGTGTGAGATATGAACATACTATAGAGATTGTTTGCAGAGATTCGGATTGCAGTAGGCAGATTACAGTGTGAGATATGAACATACTATAGAGATTGTTTGCAGAGATTCGGATTGCAGTAGGCAGATTACAGTGTGAGATATGAACATACTATAGAGATTGTTTGCAGAGATTCGGATTGCAGTAGGTAGATTACAGTGTGAGATATGAACATACTATAGAGATTGTTTGCAGAGATTCGGATTGCAGTAGGTAGATTACAGTGTGAGATATGAACATACTATAGAGATTGTTTGCAGAGATTCGGATTGCAGTAGGTAGATTACAGTGTGAGATATGAACATACTATAGAGATTGTTTGCAGAGATTCGGATTGCAGTAGGCAGATTACAGTGTGAGATATGAACATACTATAGAGATTGTTTGCAGAGATTCGGATTGCAGTAGGCAGATTACAGTGTGAGATATGAACATACTATAGAGATTGTTTGCAGAGATTCGGATTGCAGTAGGTAGATTACAGTGTGAGATATGAACATACTATAGAGATTGTTTGCAGAGATTCGGATTGCAGTAGGTAGATTACAGTGTGAGATATGAACATACTATAGAGATTGTTTGCAGAGATTCGGATTGCAGTAGGCAGATTACAGTGTGAGATATGAACATACTATAGAGATTGTTTGCAGAGATTCGGATTGCAGTAGGTAGATTACAGTGTGAGATATGAACATACTATAGAGATTGTTTGCAGAGATTCGGATTGCAGTAGGCAGATTACAGTGTGAGATATGAACATACCTGAGGATGATAAGAAAAGAAGATGATTACGTCCAGACCAATGCAGGATAACTGACTTTTTTTTAACTGTTCATCATCAAAACGCTTAGAGTATTGGAACGCACAGCTGTGCATGGTTGAAGCTACAGATATACTATAAGGGCAGAGGGCAGCCTGGCAAGAGCATTAGTGAGACAGAGATGCCAAGGGAATCCCACAAATTTGGGGAAGTGGGGTATTGTGTATATGCAGAGCAGTGACGTGCGGTGAGGTAAGTGGCTGGGGAGGCACACATGGGGGTGGGTGTCACAACTGGCCAGCCAATTCTCCAGATACATCAATCTGAGAATCACTACCAATGATTTATGGTTATCTCAGCATGTGTGATTAATGAAACCTGGTAACTGCCACCAGCAAAAGAAACACAAAACATAAATGTATGGTTACCAAACAGTCTTTTGCAGATATCTGCATCTAAAATTCTTAATTGCACACCTACTTACACCCAGTGGTGCAAGTGGGCGGGTACGGGTGGGTACGGCGTACCCGTAAGAATTTAGCCGTGGGTACGCCGTACCCACACCGACGGGCCGCCGCTCCTCGCACCGCCGCTGATGTGAGGGAAGGAGAGCGCAGCCTGTGCCTCTCCTTCCCCTCAGTCTCCGGCGGCTGTCATAGTTTAATTCAGCGCCGATCTGTGAGCCAATCAGAGCTCGCGGTGCGAGCTCTGATTGGCTCACGGATCGGCGCTGAATTAAACTGTGAGACACCCGCCGGAGACTGAGGGGAAGGAGAGGCACAGGCTGCGCTCTCCTTCCCTCACACAGGACGGCAGCGGCCAGCGGCAGCGGTGAGCAGGGAAGGGGGGGGGGGGCATGTTATACCTGGCACTGGGGGATATCTGGCACTGGGGGGGCATTTCTATCTGGCACTGGGGGATATCTGGCACTGGGGGGCATATATACCTGGCACTGGGGGATATCTGGCACTGGGGGGCATATATACCTGGCACTGGGGGATATCTGGCACTGGGGGGCATATATACCTGGCACTGGGGGATATCTGGCACTGGGGGGCATATATACCTGGCACTGGGGGATATCTGGCACTGGGGGGCATATATACCTGGCACTGGGGGATATCTGGCACTGGGGGGCATATATACCTGGCACTGGGGGATATCTGGCACTGGGGGCATATATACCTGGCACTGGGGGATATCTGGCACTGGGAGGCATATATACCTGGCACTGGGGGATATCTGGCACTGGGGGATATCTGGCACTGGGGGCATATATACCTGGCACTGGGGGGCATATATACCTGGCACTGGGGGATATCTGGCACTGGGGGGCATATATACCTGGCACTGGGGGATATCTGGCACAGGGGGGCATGTATACCTGGCACTGGGGGATATCTGGCACAGGGGGGCATGTATACCTGGCACTGGGGGATATCTGGCACAGGGGGGCATGTATACTTGGCACTGGGGGATATCTGGCACTGGGGGGGCATGTATACCTGGCACTGGGGGATATCTGGCACAGGGGGGCATGTATACCTGGCACTGGGGGATATCTGGCACAGGGGGGGCATGTATACTTGGCACTGGGGGATATCTGGCACTGGGGGGGCATGTATACCTGGCACTGGGGGATATCTGGCACTGGGGGCATATCTGGCACTGTAGGGGCATTTCTGTATCTGGCACGGGGGGCAATGTATATCTGACACAGTGGGGGCATTTGTGTATCTGGCACTGTGGGGCAATGTGTATCTGGCACTGTGGGGCAATGTATATCTGGCACTGTGGGGCAACGTGTATCTGACACTGCGAGGCAATGTATATCTGGCACTCTGGGGGCATTTCTGTATCTGGCACTGTGGGGCAATGTGTATCTGGCACTGTTAGTCAATGTGTATCTGGCACTGTGGGGCAATGTATATCTGTCACTGTGGGGCAATGTGTATCTGGCACTGTGGGGCAATGTATATCTGGCACTGTGGGGCAACGTGTATCTGGCACTATTGGGGTCATACGTGTATCTGCCCCTCCCCCATATGTGTATCACGCCCCCATTTCCATTGGCCACGCCCCATGTGGCATTTGGCCACACCCATTTTTTTGCGCGCGCGCCTTCGGCGCGCGCACACAGTACCCGTAAGACATTTTTTCTACTTGCACCACTGCTTACACCTAGGTAGTAGCTTTGGCCTCACAGGCTCATAGATTCACCTAGAGACACAGAGAATACGCTAGAATTAATTATCTTTTAATTTGAAAAAATAGTCTAAGGCAGAGGTCCTCAAACTCGGTCCTCGGGGGCCCACACAGTGCATGTTTTGCAGGTAACCCAGCAGGTGCACAGGTGGATTAATTACTCACTGACACATTTTAAAAGGTCCACAGGTGGAGCTAATTATTTCACTTGCGATTCTGTGAGACCTGCAAAACATGCACTGTGTGGGCCCCCGAGGACCGAGTTTGAGGACCTCTGGTCTAAGGTATGCATAAGATACAACTGTGATCCTGCTGACAGGGTGTAAATGTTACATCTCCATCACCGTGGGTCTGAGTGCTGGGAGCCTGTCTCACCCCCTACTCAGTGCAACTCTCTTGTCCCTGAACTACGCACATGTAAACAGTGGTGACACCACAAACAGACAGGTAGGACTACCTTACCACGCACTGCCCAGCACATGCTGCAATCCTACAGCGGAGAGAGAACAGACATGAGACTGATACACGTACTTTAACTGCTATCACCAGGCATAATACCATAATCGTGGTAATAAGAGAGTGGTGTAAGATGTGGGGGGAGATAAGGAGTGGGACAGGAGTCAGGGCTACAGGGAGGAGGTGACAGAGGCAAAGGAGGGAGAGGCATGGAGGCTTAGGAGCAATCAGAGGTGCAGAAACTAGGAGAATCATTGGGGTACAGGAACGTTAGGTGGCAGTTATCAGGGGGACAGCCAGCAGGTAGTAGGAAAGAGACATGGGATACAAGTAAAATGCTGAATAATAGTAAGAGATACAACCAAGACGGCTAACAGAAAGGGGCACAGCCAGGTTGGGAAACAGTAAAGGGGTACAGACAGGTTGTGAAACAGTAAGGGGGGGGGTGCTGAGGGCTGGAGGTTGACATTTGGCAGAGATGCCTGTGAAAGTACTGAAATGTCCTCACCAGAGCTACAGTATGTTCAGCAAGAAGCTACAGTATTTGTAGCCTGCTGTGAGAGCGACTTCTGAGAAGTTGCAAGTTTAGCCCAGAGGCACAGCGTGTGTGTTAGCACTGGTCTAAGTAATGCAGTGGGGCTCCAACACACCCATTCATGGGGGGGGGGGAAATAATAACTTGCCCCTCCTGCAGTCCCGTGCTGTGTCTTCACAAATTTGCATGCAGTGAATGCCTGTCAGCAGTCCAACCATCCACCAATCAGCATGCTGACAGGTAGGTAGATAATGTTGCCTGGCCACTCTGAATGTGATTATTAGGTAGCATGTGCACCCATATCTTCAATGATACCACTATCGGAAACAACTCCAATGCACCCAAGATTTTAGTCAGCCCATTTGTTACCCACTTGATAGGCCATGGGTAATAATTACTCCAGTCCCCTTAAATAACTCTCAAAACCTCTAGCCGCACTACATCAGTATATAGCTGTAACATGATTAGATTGAGCTGTGTTAGACCATGAATGCATGTCTTTGCCATGCTATATGAAAAGCCCCCAAACCAATAGGTCCTCTCTAACTAAGATTTGTTTTTGTTGGTGACACATGTGAAATGATAGGCCTGATGTAAAGCATCTAATTTTTTCATAAAATACTAATTTTTGTGCCTCATATATGCGCAAAACATCCATATGCAGTTTTGGTTACATTTTATGCTTATGATTCCTTAGGCTTAGAAAGATGAAAGGTTGCAGGAGGACAATTACAGCAAGGGCGTGTCATTGCAAAATGCAAATGTGTCTCCTGCAGACCACAACAAAGATATACATAAACTTGTCAGGAGGCATATATCTGGTGGTGCATGATCCGTGGTGCGAAATATGGTACATGTGGTCATGCACCACAAGATATGTGCCTCCTATTCATTTATATAGGCTCAAGATGCATTCAATCTGGCTTATAGGTTGAATGCGTCTTGTTTCCTATACAAATGAACAGTGCGGCTGTTGTTGGCTAATCGCATTATTTAACTGATATTTGCAATCAGAAAGAATATTTAAAGGGGAACACTACAGATATTTGTACAGATTTACTGTACTTTTATTTTATATGTGTCATACTTGCCTACTTTTGAAAAGTAGTTTCAGGGACTTAATAGTTGGTAGTAGAATAGGCCGCTTGGCACATTGCATCATTGAGACCGCGTGTCATACTTTGCCCAAAGGGCCTAAATCCACTTATGGATGTACCTATTGCCACTAAGAGGTGTGCCCTGCAGTCGCATTTGAGAACTTTAGTATTAAGATGAAGACATGGTATCTGACACTTGATAGATTTGTTGGAATCTCAAGTATATGCCACACAGTGCCCAGCAACCCCCCCATACCCACACAGTCTCCAGCATACACCCTTCATATGCAAAGAGTGCACAGCATGCACATCCCCCCATACCCATACAGTACACAGTAGGCACCTCCAAACCCATGCAGTGCCCATCATATACCCCCATACCCATAGTTACAGGCATACAAACAGTACAGTGTTCACATATACCTGCAGAACAGCCACACAGACCTCCTGTAGCAACTGAGAGCAGCAAAGAGCAGAGAAATCACACTCACTGCAGGAGGGCGGTGGCCATGTTGCCTAAATCCTATAATATCAGACACCTCTCTGTCACATGCTCTACCCCTGGTGGCTGCCGGAAGCAGCCGCAGCTAAAGAGTACACTATTTAGGTTGTTCCGGGGTTAGCTGTACTGCAGCAGCGGTGGGGCAAGGGAATCTGGGATTTTTAACTAACTTTCAGGGCGAGCTGGAGACTAAACTCTGATCTCAGAGTCTCCCGCAGAATGCGGGATGGTAGGAAAACATGATTTGTGTGCAGTATGAATTTAATTGTGTTTTTTAATTGGTAAATGCAACTTTATTTACCAATAACACAGCAGTTGGGCAAAACCATGGGGGTAATTCAGAGTTGATCGTAGCAGCAAATTTATTAGCAGTTGGGCAAAACCATGGGGGTAATTCCAAGTTGATCGCAGCAGGATTTTTGATAGCAACTGGGCAAAACCATGTGCAGTGCAGGGGAGGCAGATGTAACATGTGCAGAGAGAGTTAGATTTGGGTGTGGTGTGTTCAATCTGCAATCTAATTTGCAGTGTAAAAATAAAGCAGCCAGTATTTAACCTGCACAGATACAATATAACCCACCCAAATCTAACTCTTTCTGCACATGTTATATCTGCCCCCCCCTGCAGTGGACATGGTTTTGCCCAATTGCTATCAAAAATCCTGCTGCGATCAACTTGGAATTACCCCCCATGTGCACTGCAGGTGTGGCAGATATAACATTTGCAGAGAGAGTTAGATTTGGGTGGGTTATATTGTTTCTGTGCAGGGTAAATACTGTCTGCTTGATTTTTACAGTGCAATTTAGATTTCAGATTGCAATTTAGATTTCAGTTTGAACACACTCCACCCGGGGATGGTGAGTATTTTTTTTATTATTTTTTTTTATTATTTTTTATTTTTTTGGGTAATTGGCGCTACTGGGGGCACAGCTACAAGGGGCACAGGTACTGGTGGCACAGCTACAGGGGGCACAGTACTGGGGGCACAGCTACAAGGGGCACAGTACTGGGGGCACAGCTACAGGGGGCATAACTGTGACCATGCCCCTTCCCCATGAAGCCACGCCCCTGTTTTTTGCCCGCGTGCCTACGGCACGCACTAACCCTGTTTTACCTGTTGGATTGGGGGCGCCAAGGGAAACTTTTCGCCCTGGGCGCCACGAGGTCTAGAACAGGCCCTGTCTGCACATGTTATAGCTGCCACACCTGCAGTGCACTTGGGGGGCCGTTCAGACCTGATCGCTACTGTGCATTTTCACACAGCAGCGATCAGGTCTGAACTGTGCATTCAGTGCATCGGCGCATGCCGACAGCTGTCTTAGGTTAGAGATTGCCTCTGCCTGATTAACAGGCAGAGGCGGTCGCTGGGCGGGAGGGCGTGCCCGGACTGTTGAGGGGGCGGGCCGCGGCGGCTGCATGACGTCACACACAGCCGCTGTGACCAGAGCAGTGATGGGTATCTCCCTGCCAGCGTGCAGGAGCTGCGCTGGTAGGGAGCTACTCCTGAAGTACAAAAGTATTGCCGCTGTGCGATGCTTTTGTACTTCTGTGGGGGAAGGGTGGTAGGGCCTGACATGCGAGGCGGACTAGCCCTGTGCTGGGCGTCCCCCCGCATGTCAAGGAAGCTGATCGTAGATGTGCTAAATTGTGCTAAATTTAGCACATCTACGATCAGGTCTGAATCACCCCCATGGTTTTGCTCAACTGCTAACAAATTTGCTGCTGCGATCAACTCTGAATTACCCCCCATGTGCACTGCAGGGGGGGGGGGGGGGGGGGGGGGGGCAGATATAACATGTGCAGAGAGAGTTAGATTTGGGTGGGGTGTGACTGAAATCTAAATTGCAGTGTAAAAATAAACAGCAAGTATTTACCCTGTACAGAAACAATATAACCCATCCAAATCTAACTCTCTCTGCACATGTTATATCTGCCCCCCCTGCAGTGCACATGGGGCCTAATTCAGACCTGATCGCTGCTGTGCATTTTCGCACAGCAGCCGATCAGGTCTAAACTGCGCATGCGCCCGCGCCACACTGCGCCGGCGCATGCCAGACAGCAGATGGCCATCTCAGCCCTGCGATCGCCTCTGCCTGATTGACAGCCAGAAGCATTCGCTGGGTGGGAGGGGACACGTCAAGTACAGGAGCCCTATGCTGGGCGTCCCCCCGCATGTCTATGAAACTGATCGTACGGCTTTGATCAGGTCTGAATTAGGCCCATGGTTTTGCCCATTAGCTAACAAATTTGCTGCTGCGATCAGATCTGTATTACCCTCACTGTCAAATCACATTTCCTGGTGTAAAGCAACTTCATAGATATGCTATCCTTTGAATGTTGGACACATGTTTAGTTGCATCCAGCTCTACAGGCTACACATAATTGTTTTCAAACACATTTTATCGCCTGCATTTGTTTTAGTAACATAAAAACATATATAACTGCACTGGACACAGGGTCGGTGCAAGGTTTCTGGGCACCTTAGGCATAGCTTTGGCCTATGGTCCCCCAGCACCCGATTACATAAAACTGTTCCTATTGGCGGGCACGATAAAATTACATAAAATGTACAAATTACATTCCAACTGTTTGATCAACTGGTTACTTTGTAGAGTTTGAGTTCTCACAAATAGTATGAGTTGTGTTGTATACTATACCAGACCTGGCCAAAAGGTTGAGCGCGATCTAGTGGTAGATCGCGGAGCATCCATCGGTAGATTGCGACCAACTTAGCTAAAATTAACCTGGCAGGCTTCTGGTTTATCAGAAGCCCAGCTCACAGTAGCGCAGCACGTAAATGACATCATGATGTCACCAGCGCGATGTGAAGAGCCCGCCGCCGCTGCTATTCATCGACTGTCTGACCTGCCTGCCTACATGGCGTGCTGTCATGGGGAGCTGCTGTACTGCCTGGCTGCCTGTGCAGTAGGTAGTATTTGTCAGTGTTTGTGATGTGTTATATGAGGAAGTGGGAGGTACTGTAGGAGGAGCGGGGGCTGAGGCAATTTAATATATGTTTTATTATTTTGTGGGGGACAATTGTTTTTTTACCTGTATGGGGCAATGGGGTCGATTCAAATCGGCAACAGATGAATAGCGCCGGGAATTAGCTCCCGGCGCTATTCAATTCAGCTAAAGTTAAGTCGGCGAATGCCCATTCTCGCCGACTTGACAGGTAGTTTTGTCGGGAGAACGGGCATTCTCCGACTTAACTACCGGCGGCGATGCTGATTCCCGACAGAATCAGCCTTGCGTCGGCCACGCGGCAGCACTTTTGTAGGTTTTCTTCTCTCACCCCCCCCCCCCCGGGGTGAGAGAAGAATTCCCGACAATTGCGGGTAACTAGTAGCTGAATTAAATAGCGTCGGGAGCTAATTCCCAGCACTATTCATCTGTTGCCGAATTGAATCGACCCCAATGTGTTTTTACTCCTGTGTGGGGGTCGGTGTGTTCTTACTACTGTGTGAGAGCCAATGTGTTTTTACTACTGTGTGGGAGCTAATGTGTTCTTACTACTGTGTGGGGGCCAATGTGTTTTTACTATTGTGTGGGGTCAATGTGCTTTTACTCTTGTGTGGGGGCCAATTTGTTTTTACTACTGTGAGGGGTCCAATATGTTATTACTGCTGTGTGGGGGTGAATATGTTTTTACTGCTGTGTGGGGGCCAATGTGTTTTTACTACTGTGTATGGGCCAATGTGTTTTACTACTGTGTGGGGGGCTGGGGGCCAATGTTTTTTTACTGCTGTGTTGGGGACAATGTGTTTTTTTTCTCCTGTGTGAGGGCCAATGTGTTTTGTCTTCTCCTGTGTGAGGGACAATGGGGGTAATTCAGACCTGATTGCTCGCTAGCTGTTTTTGGCAGCCCTGCGTTCGCATAGTCGCTAGAGATGTGCACTTGAAATTTTTCGGGTTTTGTGTTTTGGTTTTGGGTTCGGTTCCGCGGCCGTGTTTTGGGTTCGACCGCGTTTTGGCAAAACCTCACCGAATTTTTTTTGTCGGATTCGGGTGTGTTTTGGATTCGGGTGTTTTTTTCAAAAAACACTAAAAAACAGCTTAAATCATAGAATTTGGGGGTCATTTTGATCCCAAAGTATTATTAACCTCAAAAACCATAATTTCCACTAATTTTCAGTCTATTCTGAATACCTCACACCTCACAATATTATTTTTAGTCCTAAAATTTGCACCGAGGTCGCTGGATGACTAAGCTAAGCGACCCTAGTGGCCGACACAAACACCTGGCCCATCTAGGAGTGGCACTGCAGTGTCACGCAGGATGGCCCTTCCAAAAAACACTCCCCAAACAGCACATGATGCAAAGAAGAAAAAAAGAGGCGCAATGAGGTAGCTGTGTGAGTAAGTTAAGCGACCCTAGTGGCCGACACAAATACCTGGCCCATCTAGGAGTGGCACTGCAGTGTCACGCAGGATGGCCCTTCCAAAAAACACTCCCCAAACAGCAAAGGACGCAAAGAAGAAAAAAAGAGGCGCAATGAGGTAGCTGTGTGAGTAAGCTAAGCGACCCTAGTGGCCGACACAAACACCTGGCCCATCTAGGAGTGGCACTGCAGTGTCACGCAGGATGGCCCTTCCAAAAAACACTCCCCAAACAGCAAAGGACGCAAAGAAGAAAAAAAGAGGCGCAATGAGGTAGCTGTGTGAGTAAGCTAAGCGACCCTAGTGGCCGACACAAACACCTGGCCCATCTAGGAGTGGCACTGCAGTGTCACGCAGGATGGCCCTTCCAAAAAACACTCCCCAAACAGCACAGGACGCAAAGAAGAAAAAAAGAGGCGCAATGAGGTAGCTGTGTGAGTAAGCTAAGCGACCCTAGTGGCCGACACAAACACCTGGCCCATCTAGGAGTGGCACTGCAGTGTCACGCAGGATGGCCCTTCCAAAAAACACTCCCCAAACAGCACATGACGCAAATAAAAATGAAAGAAAAAAGAGGTGCAAGATGGAATTGTCCTTGGGCCCTCCCACCCACCCTTATGTTGTATAAACAGGACATGCACACTTTAACCAACCCATCATTTCAGTGACAGGGTCTGCCACACGACTGTGACTGAAATGACGGGTTGGTTTGGACCCCCACCGAAAAAGAAGCAATTAATCTCTCCTTGCACAAACTGGCTCTACAGAGGCAAGATGTCCACCTCATCATCATCCTCCGATATATCACCGTGTACATCCCGCTCCTCACAGATTATCAATTCGTCCCCACTGGAATCCACCATCTCAGCTCCCTGTGTACTTTGTGGAGGCAATTGCTGCTGGTCAATGTCTCCACGGAGGAATTGATTATAATTCATTTTAATGAACATCATCTTCTCCACATTTTCTGGAAGTAACCTCGTACGCCGATTGCTGACAAGGTGAGCGGTGGCACTAAACACTCTTTCGGAGTACACACTTGTGGGAGGGCAACTTAGGTAGAATAAAGCCAGTTTGTGCAAGGGCCTCCAAATTGCCTCTTTTTCCTTCCAGTATAAGTACGGACTGTCTGACGTGCCTACTTGGATGCGGTCACTCATATAATCCTCCACCATTCTTTCAATGGTGAGAGAATCATATGCAGTGACAGTAGACGACATGTCCGTAATCGTTGTCAGGTCCTTCAGTCCGGACCAGATGTCAGCATCAGCAGTCGCTCCAGACTGCCCTGCATCACCGCCAGCGGGTGGGCTCGGAATTCTGAGCCTTTTCCTCGCACCCCCAGTTGCGGGAGAATGTGAAGGAGGAGATGTTGACAGGTCGCGTTCCGCTTGACTTGACAATTTTGTCACCAGCAGGTCTTTGAATCCCAGCAGACTTGTGTCTGCCGGAAAGAGAGATCCAAGGTAGGTTTTAAATCTAGGATCGAGCACGGTGGCCAAAATGTAGTGCTCTGATTTCAACAGATTGACCACCCGTGAATCCTTGTTAAGCGAATTAAGGGCTCCATCCACAAGTCCCACATGCCTAGCGGAATCGCTCCCTTTTAGCTCCTCCTTCAATGCCTCCAGCTTCTTCTGCAAAAGCGTGATGAGGGGAATGACCTGACTCAGGCTGGCAGTGTCTGAACTGACTTCACGTGTGGCAAGTTCAAAAGGTTGCAGAACCTTGCACAACGTTGAAATCATTCTCCACTGCGCTTGAGACAGGTACATTCCACCTCCTATATCGTGCTCAATTGTATAGGCTTGAATGGCCTTTTGCTGCTCCTCCAACCTCTGAAGCATATAGAGGGTTGAATTCCACCACGTTACTTACCACTTCTTGCTTCAGATGATGGCAGGGCAGGTTCAGGCGTTTTTGGTGGTGCTCCAGTCTTCTGTACGTGGTGCCTGTACGACGAAAGTGTCCCGCAATTCTTCTGGCCACCGACAGCATCTCTTGCACGCCCCTGTCGTTTTTTAAAAAATTCCTCACCACCAAATTCTAGGTATGTGCAAAACATGGGACGTGCTGGAATTTGCCCATATTTAATGCACACACAATATTGCTGGCGTTGTCCGATGCCACAAATCCACAGGAGAGTCCAATTGGGGTAAGCCATTCTGCGATGATCTTCCTCAGTTGCCGTAAGAGGTTTTCAGCTGTGTGCCTATTCTGGAAAGCGGTGATACAAAGCGTAGCCTGCCTAGGAACGAGTTGGTGTTTGCGAGATGCTGCTACTGGTGCCGCCGCTGCTGTTCTTGCTGCGGGAGGCAATACATCTACCCAGTGGGCTGTCACAGTCATATAGTCCTGAGTCTGCCCTGCTCCACTTGTCCACATGTCCGTGGTTAAGTGGACATTGGGTACAACTGCATTTTTTAGGACACTGGTGAGTCTTTTTCTGAGGTCTGTGTACATTTTCGGTATCGCCTGCCTAGAGAAATGGAACCTAGATGGTATTTGGTACCGGGGACACAGCACCTCAATCAAGTCTCTAGTTGGCTCTGAATTAACGATGGATACCGGGACCACGTTTCTCACCGCCCAGGCTGCCAAGGCCTCAGTTATCCGCTTTGCAGCAGGATGACTGCTGTGATATTTCATCTTCCTCGCAAAGGACTGTTGGACAGTCAATTGCTTACTGGAAGTAGTACAAGTGGTCTTCCGACTTCCCCTCTGGGATGACGATCGACTCCCAGCAGCAACAACAGCAGCGCCAGCAGCAGTAGGCGTTACACTCAAGGATGCATCGGAGGAATCCCAGGCAGGAGAGGACTCGTCAGACTTGACAGTGACATGGCCTGCGGGACTATTGGCTTTCCTGGGTAAGGAGGAAATTGACACTGAGGGAGTTGGTGGTGTGGTTTGCAGGAGCTTGGTTACAAGATGAAGGGATTTAGTGGTCAGTGGACTGCTTCCGCTGTCACCCAAAGTTTTTGAACTTGTCACTGACTTATGATGAATGCGCTGCAGGTGACGTATAAGGGAGGATGTTCCGAGGTGGTTAACGTCCTTACCCCTACTTATTACAGCTTGACAAAGGCAACACACGGCTTGACACCTGTTGTCCGCATTTGTGTTGAAATAATTCCACACCGAAGAGCTGATTTTTTTTAGTATTTTGACCAGGCATGTCGAGGGCCATATTCCTCCCACGGACAACAGGTGTCTCCCTGGGTGCCTGACTTAAACAAACCACCTCACCATCAGAATCCTCCTTGTCAATTTCCTCCCCAGCGCCAGCAACACCCATATCCTCATCCTGGTGTACTTCAACAGTGACATCTTCAATTTGACTATCAGGAACTGGACTGCGGGTGCTCCTTCCAGCACTTGCGGGGGGCGTGCAAATGGTGGAAGGCGCAAGCTCTTCCCGTCCAGTGTTGGGAAGGTCAGGCATCGCAACCGACACAATTGGACTCTCCTTGGGGATTTGTGATTTTGAAGAACGCACAGTTCTTTGCTGTGCTTTTGCCAGCTTAAGTCTTTTCTTTTTTCTAGCGAGAGGATGAGTGCTTCCATCCTCATTTGAAGCTGAACCACTAGCCATGAACATAGGCCAGGGCCTCAGCCGTTCCTTGCCACTCCGTGTCGTAAATGGCATATTGGCAAGTTTACGCTTCTCCTCAGACGCTTTTAATTTTGATTTTTGGGTCATTTTACTGAACTTTTGTGTTTTGGATTTGACATGCTCTGTACTATGACATTGGGCATCGGCCTTGGCAGACGACGTTGATGGCATTTCATCGTCTCGGCCATGACTAGTGGCAGCAGCTTCAGCACGAGGTGGAAGTGGATCTTGATCTTTCCCTTTAACCTCCACATTTTTGTTCTCCATTTTTTAATGTGTGGAATTATATGCCAGTATCAATAGCAATGGCCTACTACTATATATACTGCGCAAAACTAAAATGCACCACAGGTATAGAATGTAGATGGATAGTATACTTAATGGATGACGAGTGACGACACAGAGGTAGGTACACAGCAGTGGCCTACCGTACTCTATATATAGTATACTGGTGGACACTGTCAGCAAACTGCAAAACTGTCTAAAATGCAACACAGGTATAGAATCTAGATGGATAGTATACTTAATGGATGACGAGTGACGACACAGAGGTAGGTACACAGCAGTGGCCTACCGTACTGCTATATATAGTATACTGGTGGACACTGTCAGCAAACTGCAAAACTGTCTAAAATGCACCACAGGTATAGAATGTAGATGGATATTATACTTAATGGATGACGAGTGACGACACAGAGGTAGGTACACAGCAGTGGCCTACCGTACTGCTATATATAGTATACTGGTGGACACTGTCAGCAAACTGCAAAACTGTCTAAAATGCACCACAGGTATAGAATATAGATGGATAGTATACTTAATGGATGACGAGTGACGACACAGAGGTAGGTACACAGCAGTGGCCTACCGTACTGCTATATATAGTATACTGGTGGACACTGTCAGCAAACTGCAAAACTGTCTAAAATGCACCACAGGTATAGAATGTAGATGGATAGTATACTTAATGGATGACGAGTGACGACACAGAGGTAGGTACACAGCAGTGGCCTACCGTACTGCTATATATAGTATACTGGTGGACACTGTCAGCAAACTGCAAAACTGTCTAAAATGCACCACAGGTATAGAATGTAGATGGATAGTATAATTAATGGATGACGAGTGACGACACAGAGGTAGGTACACAGCAGTGGCCTACCGTACTGCTATATATAGTATACTGGTGGACACTGTCAGCAAACTGCAAAACTGTTTAAAATGCACCACAGGTATAGAATGTAGATGGATAGTATACTTAATGGATGACGAGTGACGACACAAAGGTAGGTACACAGCAGTGGCCTACCGTACTGTTGTATATAGTATACTGGTGGACACTGTCAGCAAACTGCAAAACTGTCTAAAATGCACCACAGGTATAGAATGTATATGGATAGTATACTTAATGGATGACGAGTGACGACACAGAGGTAGGTACACAGCAGTGGCCTACCGTACTGCTATATATAGTATACTGGTGGACACTGTCAGCAAACTGCAAAACTGTCTAAAATGCACCACAGGTATAGAATGTAGATGGATAGTATACTTAATGGATGACGAGTGACGACACAGAGGTAGGTACAGCAGTGGCCTACCGTACTGCTATATATAGTATACTGGTGGACACTGTCAGCAAACTGCTAAACTAGTCTAAAATGCACCACAGGTATACAATGTAGATGGATAGAATACTTAATGGATGACGAGTGATGACACAGAGGTAGGTACAGCAGTGCACTCTGCACTGTACTACTCCTATATAATATTAATTATACTGGTGGTCCCCAGTCTCCACAATAAAGCAGCACACTGTGAGCACAGATATGGAGTGTTTTTCAGGCAGACAACGTATACTGGTGGTCACTGTCAGCAAAACTCTGCACTGTACTCCTGCTATAGCTGCTCCCCAGTCCCCACAATTAAGCAGTGTGAGCACTCAGCACAGATATATCATGCAGCACACTGAGCACAGATATGGTATGGAGCGTTTTTTTCAGGCAGAGAACGGATAAAAACTGGTGGTCACTTATCAGCAAAACTCTGCACTGTACTCCTCCTAACAGCTGCTCCCCAATCCTCCCCACAAATAAGAAATAAAGTAAACCAATCAACTTCTACAATAAACGGAGAGGACGCCAGCCACGTCCTCTCCCTATCATCTCCAATGCACGAGTGAAAATGGTGGCGACGCGCGGCTGCTTATATAGAATCCGAATCTCGCGAGAATCCGACAGCGGGATGATGACGTTCGGGCGCGCTCGGGTTAGACGAGCAAGGCGGGAAGGTTCTAACCTGCCTCGGACCCATGTGAAAAAGGTGAAGTTCGGGGGGGTTCGGTTTCGGAGAAACCGAACCCGCTCATCACTAGTAAAAAGGGGACGCTGTCTGCTGTAATGTGTTAAAAAGAGGAATCTGTCCGCCGCAAGGTGTAAAAGGGTCTCTACCTGGTGTAGTGGTGCTACTGTGCGGCGTAATTTGAATAATGGAGACTACTGTGCACCGTTTTATGAATTGGTATTATTTTGTGGCCACACCCCTTCCCCACGAAGCCACGCCACTATGTATTTTTACGCGCGCCTACTGCGCGCACTGCCCCTGTTTTGCATGCAGGGGTGGGGCTCCAATGCTGTTTCTTGCACACAGTGCTAAAATTTCTAGTTACGGCACTGTTGCTAGGTATCCACTTCCCTGAGCAGGTCCCCCTCACCAGATCCTCTCCAGGGGTGAGGGGGTGGACTTGGATGGGATGGGGGGGGCCCCAAGCCATTTTGTCGCACATGGGCCCACCGCTCGCTAGTTCCGCCACTGAGTGTGAGCAGGCAGACAACGTATACTGGTGGTCACTGGTCAGCAAAATTCTGCACTGTACTCCTCCTATATAATATACTGGTGGTCCCCAGTGCCCACAATAAAGCAGTGTGAGCACAGCTATATGTAGCACACTGAGCACAGATATGGAGTGTTTTTCAGGCAGACAACGTATACTGGTGGTCACTGTCAGCAGAAATCTGCACTGTACTCCTCCTATATAATACAGCTGTTCCCCAGTCCCCACAATTAAGCAGTGCGAGCACAGATATATGCAGCACACTGAGCACAGATATGGAGTGTTTTTCAGGCAGACAACGTATACTGGTGGTCACTGTCAGCAAAACTCTGCACTGTACTCCTCCTATATAATACAGCTGCTCCCCAGTCCCCACAATTAAGCAATAAGCACAAATATTATTAATAAACGGAAAGGACGCCAGCCACGTCCTCTCCCTAACATTTCCAATGCACGAGTGAAAATGGCGGCGACGCGCGGCTGCTTATATAGAATCCGAATCTCGCGAGAATACGACAGCGGGATGATGACGTTCGGGCGCGCTCGGGTTAACCGAGCCATACGGGAGAATCCGAGTATGCCTCGGACCCGTGTAAAATGGGTGAAGTTCGGGGGGGGGGGGGGGGGGGGGGTTCGGTTTCCGAGGAACCGAACCCGCTCATCACTATTTCTAATACATCCATTCTTTACTGTGAACACACCTCTGTTAATATGACAAGATGCTACTCTGTTACTTTATATTAATAGCTTTCTAAACACTTTTTAGGTCATAATTCCTCAGTTTGGATTTTAGCTATTTCTGAAGATTCCAAGTATTGAAGTTTGTAGTAGCTACTATAATCTTTATTAAGGGGCACAAGAAGCATAAATACATAAATGTTTTCTACCATTGCATATTTACTATCTGAGAGCTGTGGACTCTGGTGTGTTTGTAAGTAAGAAGAAAGGAAATACAAGACGGCTTTAACTTAACACCATCTGGAATTCATTTTGAAGCATTAGAGAATGAGGCCGTCTTGCAACATCACGATATTAAAACCAGATGTAGCTCTCTCAGAGAACCCATTTAAGCAAGCAGCACTGGAGGGGTTTGTCTGCATTTATTTCTGAATAAAGTAAAAATATTTCCATGTAGTTAGTTTCACAAAATTATTCAAGTGATTGTGTCAATAGCTCTATATTTACAAAATGTTCACTTGAATTATAGACTGTACGATGAAAACATCGAAGCAATCCAGTTTATACAGCTCTTTGAATCTTGATGTCACTTCCATTTGTACACTATTTAACGCCGTGATGCTCATAGCACACCACACAGAAAGAGGGCCAGAGAGAAGGCGTGTTTCTTGTTTTTTTGTGTTTTGTTCGACTACATCCATTTTTCCAGTTATGGCAGATGTACATGATGCAAAAGTGGAAGAAGGATATGGCTAAACAGTAATTTTCTTATGCAATATCCATGGCAGGCCGCTCCCCCATTCCACTACTTCCATTGTTGCCATCAAAGGAGTATTGATAATTTAAAGTAGTCCTGGATAGCTGCTGCTACCCTGTTCTGTCTGCTTAATTGCAGCTCTGTTATGTCTGCTTAATTGCTGTAGCTGCTGTATGAGATTAGTGATCTTTGGAGGCTTGGCTGCAGGAGGCTGTTGATTGGCTCCTGTTCCCTTTTCTCCTGAACCTGCCTTGCACTGCTTGCTGGTCATAGAGCTGGGTTGCAGTGGAAGCCTTTGTCCCTCTGTGTTAAGTCCCTGTCCTGTTGGAACACTGCTTACATTTTTTCATAGCCACAGCTCTTCAGAACCCTTGTTTGTTTGTCCCTGCAATCTATCCATTATTTGTCTCCCTATTTCATGTGCTGTTTGTAGGTGTTCATTGTATAGTTCCTGCTTCTTTTGAGAAACTGCCAGTCCTGTGAGCTCTTGTGCCAGTCCTGTCTGGTTCCTGTCTGCCTTAGTATCAGCGGCAGTGTGGATTCTTCCACACAATACTTATTTCTTTGTTTGTTCGTATCTTTGGTCTTTCTGCTTGCTATCCATTATAATTTTATTTGCATACAGCTGCTACAGACATAACCACCACATTTGTCTCTATTACCACAGTCCCATTCCACTACAGTCTCTCTCTCAGGCCTCTTTAACCATGTACATAGTCACAGCCCTATTAGTCTGTCCTCAGGCCAATTCCTGATCTTAGTCTTTCTCTGTCTGCCTTATTTAATCAACTCCTAGCAGTAGTATTGCTCCTTTGTGTTGGTTACTGCGGTTGCCAGGAGTAACATCCACTGGCCTGAAGCATTCTGTGTTATTAGTGTATCTGTTCTGCTCTCCCTGTCTGAACTCTATTGTCATGCATTTCTGATGTTGCCAGTAGCAATTACTGCTTGTTCTGAGCATTCCTTGTTATTTATGTACCAGTTGATTTATGTTCCTTGCCTGTCTCTTTAATTAGATTACTCCGTTAGTCAATTATTACCATCTGTCCAGACTACTTCCTCATGCTATTACCATTAGTGCACCACTCTTTCTGTATCTCGTTGGTACCTTTAACCTATTACTAGTCTTTGTTATTAATTCCCTGTTCTCTTGTCTCATTCTTGTCTTCTCATATTCTTGGTCTTGTCTTTGTTGTCTTGTCTACCGGCATTGATTCAGGTTACGCGAGGGTTGAGCTACAGCTACAGCTAGTGGCATAAGTCCTGGTGGGCATCCCAGTACCGGTAGGCTCATAAAGCCTTATTGGAAAAGCAGCTCTTATAGGCTAAAACACCTGCTGGCGCATTCTATGAGTCCCAACCTGGGGTGTACAGGGAACACTACCCAGAAGACAATCTACAACCTCAACTCCTGCGAAGAACCTCAGTTGCATTCATACAGTTCTGCAAAGAACCTCAGTGGCATTCATAACAGCCTCATGGAGGAAGTACCAAATGAACTGTTGCCAGACTGAGGTGTTTTCTTACCCACTCCGGGGACCAGGATGTCAGTACATCTTGGCATTATTGGATCCTGCTTTGCTTCAATAAGAGGCTAAGCAATAAGAGTTATATACAAGGACTTATCAATAGTGGGTGCAAGGGGTGCAGCTTCTATGAGGGCCGGGCCACCTTCAGAGTCAGCTCTAGGCATAGGCAGACTAGACATTTGCGTGGGATGACAGCTCCTAGCCTCCAGGGTGTGCCAGTGGGCACAGGGTCCATCCAGGGAGCTGCTGTAGCTTTATTGCATTGTTGCTGGAGAGACACTGTGTGGGCTGGGTCTGGAAAGACACTGTGGACTGGGCCTAGAGAGATACTGTGGGCTGGTGCTGGAGCGATAAGGTGGGCTAGATAGACAGAATCGGGCCAGGGCCAGAGAGACAGATGGGGGGATGAGCCTGCGTGGGCTTAAGAGCACAACATTGGGGGAAAGGGAGCACAACACTGCAAGGCCACATCCTTCCATGAGACCATGTCCCTTTTCATAGGACAGGGGAGGGGTGACACCAGACAAAATCTTGTCTATGGCACTAAACTGGTCACGACCAGCCCTTTGGCACTCCCCATGCACCCAGTTGGACTGCTGTCCCAGCTGGCTCCACCTCCATCTTTACACTGCTATGAATGGAGAAGCTGCCCGTGGTGCTCAGGAGGCAAGTGCCTGCTGCTCTGAATACTTCATGGCTAGGGTGCCCATAGAAAGTTTACTATGGGCATGATAAGTGGCCATAGCTGCATGATAAGTGCTGCTATAGTACATCTTCAGGTGGTTTGGGTATGAAATCCCAGCAGTCAGGATGCCGACAGTCAGAAGACTGACAGTGCAATCCCAATGCCCAGAATCCCGACACATCCCAGTAAGAATTTTCACCTTAATCCTAACCCACCTCTCACATCAGGATCCCACTGTCGGTCTTCTGACTGCCAAGATTTTGATAACATCCCTTCCCCCTATATCACAATCTTTGTTTGTTTGACATCACTAGCATACACTAGCGACAAACATTTTTTTCTCTTCTAGAACTACAATTTTTTATCTTAAAATGTATTCTTATTTTTTAGTATGTGAGATACATTCTGTAGGTACCTTTTCTCATGCATTAGTTCACTTAGATCTGGTTTCTCACAGAAACATGATATATTGCCCAGATGACTATTACACAGATATTATATTGTATATTTGTATATCTTTTAAATTTTCTTTGAATTCTTATGTGTCAGTTTCCATGTAAAGTAATTGTCTCCCTTAACTATGAGAGGAATGAAGAGCAAACTGTATATATTTTTGCCTCAGCTGAAAGTAAGGACTGCTGAGTACTTTCATATTCACGTATGAGACTTTTCATTTAATAATGGGATAAAATATATACTTGACTACTTATTAATAAATAGCTGTCTAATTTTTTACTATTCATATATATATTTTCTGACATTTGTGGTGTCTGTTATAATATTAAATAACTGTCTCATCCAATAATTATGTTGATGCTGGTAGACACTTCTAGGTCTTATAAATTGCCTATCTTTTCTATATCATTGAGTAAATCTAATCTACTATATGGGTTTTTGTTGTTGGCTATGATCCTATCTTGTAGACTCATACAGCATATCATACATTTTACTGTGCTTTATTTTAAACTTACTTAAGAAAAAGTGATGTTTTAATTAGAGATGAGCGGGTTCGGTTTCTTTGAATCCGAACCCGCACGAACTTCACTTTTTTTTCCACGGGTCCGAGCGACTCGGATCTTCCCGCCTTGCTCGGTTAACCCGAGCGCGCCCGAACGTCATCATGACGCTGTCGGATTCTCGCGAGGCTCGGATTCTATCGCGAGACTCGGATTCTATATAAGGAGCCGCGCGTCGCCGCCATTTTCACTCGTGCATTGAGATTGATAGGGAGAGGACGTGTCTGGCGTCCTCTCCATTAGAATAGAGATAGATAGATTAGATAGAGAGAGATTGTGCAGAGTCGCAGACAGAGTTAGTTTACCACAGTCAGTGACCAGTGCAGTTGCTAGTTAACTTTTATTTAATATAATATATCCGTTCACTTCTCTCTGCTATATCCGTTCTCTGCCTGAAAAAAAAAACGATACACAGCACAGTCAGTCACACAGTGTGACTCAGTCTGTGTGCACTCAGCTCAGCCCAGTGTGCTGCACAGTCATCAATGTATAAATTAAAAGCTTATAATTAATTGTGGGGGAGACTGGGGAGCACTGCAGGTTGTTAGCAGGAGCCAGGAGTACAATTATATTAATTAACAGTGCACACTTTTGCTGCAGGAGTGGTGACCAGTGCCTGACCACCAGTATAGTATTGTTGTATACTACTAATATCTCTTTAAATATCAACCAGTCTATATTAGCAGCAGACACAGTACAGTGCGGTAGTTCACGGCTGTGGCTACCTCTGTGTCGGCACACGGCAGGCAGTCCGTCCGACCAGAATTGTATTATTTATTATTATATACCTACCACCTAACCGTGGTTTTTTTTTCATTCTTTATACCGTCATAGTGTCATCCTAATTGTTACGAGTATACTACTATCTCTTTATCAACCAGTGTACAGTGCGGTAGTTCACGGCTGTGGCTACCTCTGTGTCGGCACACGGCAGGCAGTCCGTCCGACCAGAATTGTATTATTTATTATTATATACCTACCACCTAACCGTGGTTTTTTTTTCATTCTTTATACCGTCATAGTGTCATCCTAATTGTTACGAGTATACTACTATCTCTTTATCAACCAGTGTACAGTGCGGTAGTTCACGGCTGTGGCTACCTCTGTGTCGGCACACGGCAGGCAGTCCGTCCGACCAGAATTGTATTATTTATTATTATATACCTACCACCTAACCGTGGTTTTTTTTTCATTCTTTATACCGTCATAGTGTCATCCTAATTGTTACGAGTATACTACTATCTCTTTATCAACCAGTGTACAGTGCGGTAGTTCACGGCTGTGGCTACCTCTGTGTCGGCACACGGCAGGCAGTCCGTCCGACCAGAATTGTATTATTTATTATTATATACCTACCACCTAACCGTGGTTTTTTTTTCATTCTTTATACCGTCATAGTGTCATCCTAATTGTTACGAGTATACTACTATCTCTTTATCAACCAGTGTACAGTGCGGTAGTTCACGGCTGTGGCTACCTCTGTGTCGGCACACGGCAGGCAGTCCGTCCGACCAGAATTGTATTATTTATTATTATATACCTACCACCTAACCGTGGTTTTTTTTTCATTCTTTATACCGTCATAGTGTCATCCTAATTGTTACGAGTATACTACTATCTCTTTATCAACCAGTGTACAGTGCGGTAGTTCACGGCTGTGGCTACCTCTGTGTCGGCACACGGCAGGCAGTCCGTCCGACCAGAATTGTATTATTTATTATTATATACCTACCACCTAACCGTGGTTTTTTTTTCATTCTTTATACCGTCATAGTGTCATCCTAATTGTTACGAGTATACTACTATCTCTTTATCAACCAGTGTACAGTGCGGTAGTTCACGGCTGTGGCTACCTCTGTGTCGGCAGTCGGCAGGCAGTCCGTCCATCCATAATTGTATTATTATTATAATATATACCACCTAACCGTGGTTTTTTTTTCATTCTTTATACCGTCATAGTGTCATCCTAATTGTTACGAGTATACTACTATCTCTTTATCAACCAGTGTACAGTGCGGTAGTTCACGGCTGTGGCTACCTCTGTGTCGGCAGTCGGCAGGCAGTCCGTCCATCCATAATTGTATTATTATTATAATATATACCACCTAACCGTGGTTTTTTTTTCATTCTTTATACCGTCGTCATAGTGTCATACTAGTTGTTACGAGTATACTACTATCTCTTTATCAACCAGTGTACAGTGCGGTAGTTCACGGCTGTGGCTACCTCTGTGTCGGCAGTCGGCAGGCAGTCCGTCCATCCATAATTGTATTATTATTATAATATATACCACCTAACCGTGGTTTTTTTTTCATTCTTTATACCGTCGTCATAGTGTCATACTAGTTGTTACGAGTATACTACTATCTCTTTATCAACCAGTGTACAGTGCGGTAGTTCACGGCTGTGGCTACCTCTGTGTCGGCACTCGGCAGCCCGTCCATAATTGTATATACCACCTAACCGTGGTTTTTTTTTCTTTCTTTATACATACATACTAGTTACGAGTATACTATCTCTTTATCAACCAGTCTATATATTAGCAGCAGACACAGTACAGTGCGGTAGTTCACGGCTGTGGCTACCTCTGTGTCGGCACTCGGCAGCCCGTCCATAATTGTATACTAGTATCCAATCCATCCATCTCCATTGTTTACCTGAGGTGCCTTTTAGTTGTGCCTATTAAAATATGGAGAACAAAAATGTTGAGGTTCCAAAATTAGGGAAAGATCAAGATCCACTTCCACCTCGTGCTGAAGCTGCTGCCACTAGTCATGGCCGAGACGATGAAATGCCAGCAACGTCGTCTGCCAAGGCCGATGCCCAATGTCATAGTACAGAGCATGTCAAATCCAAAACACCAAATATCAGTAAAAAGCCTCTTTTTTTCTTTGCGTCATGTGCTGTTTGGGGAGGGTTTTTTGGAAGGGACATCCTGCGTGACACTGCAGTGCCACTCCTAGATGGGCCCGGTGTTTGTGTCGGCCACTAGGGTCGCTAATCTTACTCACACAGCTACCTCATTGCGCCTCTTTTTTTCTTTGCGTCATGTGCTGTTTGGGGAGGGTTTTTTGGAAGGGCCATCCTGCGTGACACTGCAGTGCCACTCCTAGATGGGCCCGGTGTTTGTGTCGGCCACTAGGGTCGCTAATCTTACTCACACAGCTACCTCATTGCGCCTCTTTTTTTCTTTGCGTCATGTGCTGTTTGGGGAGGGTTTTTTGGAAGGGACATCCTGCGTGACACTGCAGTGCCACTCCTAGATGGGCCCGGTGTTTGTGTCGGCCACTAGGGTCGCTAATCTTACTCACACAGCTACCTCATTGCGCCTCTTTTTTTCTTTGCGTCATGTGCTGTTTGGGGAGGGGTTTTTGGAAGGGCCATCCTGCGTGACACTGCAGTGCCACTCCTAGATGGGCCCGGTGTTTGTGTCGGCCACTAGGGTCGCTAATCTTACTCACACAGCTACCTCATTGCGCCTCTTTTTTTCTTTGCGTCATGTGCTGTTTGGGGAGGGTTTTTTGGAAGGGACATCCTGCGTGACACTGCAGTGCCACTCCTAGATGGGCCCGGTGTTTGTGTCGGCCACTAGGGTCGCTAATCTTACTCACACAGCTACCTCATTGCGCCTCTTTTTTTCTTTGCGTCATGTGCTGTTTGGGGAGGGTTTTTTGGAAGGGCCATCCTGCGTGACACTGCAGTGCCACTCCTAGATGGGCCCGGTGTTTGTGTCGGCCACTAGGGTCGCTTATCTTACTCACACAGCGACCTCGGTGCAAATTTTAGGACTAAAAATAATATTGTGAGGTGTGAGGTATTCAGAATAGACTGAAAATGAGTGTAAATTATGGTTTTTGAGGTTAATAATACTTTGGGATCAAAATGACCCCCAAATTCTATGATTTAAGCTGTTTTTTAGTGTTTTTGGAAAAAAACACCCGAATCCAAAACACACCCGAATCCGACAAAAAAAATTCGGTGAGGTTTTGCCAAAACGCGTTCGAACCCAAAACACGGCCGCGGAACCGAACCCAAAACCAAAACACAAAACCCGAAAAATTTCAGGCGCTCATCTCTAGTTTTAATCTAACTCAAAATTTTATAAGCATGCTCCTAAAAAATTAATTTAATCTTCATTTTTGCCTTTTTGGATACAGTGGAAAGAGATAAACTACAGAACAATCAGCTTCTGTAATTTTTTTAAGCCCATCCTGTAAAATGACATGTATGAGCTGATTGGTTGGTACACTATCTCTCTCCAAGACATAATAATTTTTCTGCTAAGTAACCAATCTGTTGTTGTGATTAGAATTCTGAAAATTGTTGGTTGTTAATTTTTTGTGCCGTTTTCTGTCATACTATAATTCTAAAAATCTTTTGCTGAATCACAAAATATATCTCCTGTGCTTTTGGAAAACTTTGCCTGCTCTGATGAATCCCTACTTCTGATGTGACATACAGATAGTAGGGTCAGAATTTGGCAACATGAATCCATGGATCTATCCTGCCTTGAATAGCAGTTTGGGTAGTAGTGGTGGTTTAATGGTTTGTGGAATGTTTTTGTAGCACACATTAAGCACCATCATTTAAATTCCACAGTCGAGCTGAGTATTGTACTTTCCTTTATGGCCACTAATGGCTACAGTATTTCAAGAATTTTACACAGTCCATATCTTCTAAAACTTGTTCAACAAACATAAGAATGAGTTCAGCGCACTCCAATGGCCTCCCAGTTTCCAGATCTCAATTTAATATTTCACCTTTAGGATTAGCATCATAAATTCAGCAGCAAGTGCTTTATGATATTATGTCAACGTGAAACAGAGTTCCTAAGTTGGAAGCACCTTGATGAATTCAGGCAGAAGTCTCAACCATTACTAGAAAGGTGTACATAACTCACCGAGTCTCAGATGTTAAAGTAAATATTAGTGGTGGTAGAAATTGTGAGTATTGAGGGTGAGATATAATTTGGGAGGTTTTGACAAATCAAGGGGTATATGTATAAAGTGTTGGGAATTGTGTGGTGCAGGTGTTATTTGCACTGTTATATAGGCACAAACCAGTGGATGACTTAAACTATGAACAGCCCAGGTACTTAACCAGTGGTGTTTGTTTATTGATAGATAGCAGATACAACCATACTCTCTGCTACATGTACACTGTGATGGTGGATGACTTAAGCAACCTTTGGTGGTATCTATTCTTTTAGAATACAGAGTCTACTGTACATTTGTGATTGTCATCACTTTATACTGCAGGGGGGAGTACAATTTTGGGCCAACTGTCAGGAAGTAGATCCCGTAATCCTTAAGGCTCTACCATCTGCTTCAAGATATTCTGGTTGGTAGGATTATTGTCTGTTTTCAATTGAGTCTGAGAACTGACTTGTTAGTCCACAATCTTTGCTCCTCTGGAAATATAATCAGTATTAATTTATGAATTAGCAGTACACTCTACTTCCAGTAGATGCTAAGGCTTTTTCCAGGATCGTACACTCTGTTTTCCCAGGTCAGGTTATGTTCCTTGTTAGCAGGGCCGTCTTTTCGTATGGGCTCAATGGGCTCTTGCCTAAGGGCCCCAGGAGTCTAAGGGCCCTAGGCTGATAGCTGAGGGTCCCCTCTTTCCAGGGGTACCAGATTTTTGAAAATCGGCACAGGGGAACCGGAGATATCTGACTTCAAAGCAGTGGTCCCCATCCAAGACTGTTAATTGCTCTTCCCAGCCAGATATCTCTGGTTCTGTCTGACTTAAAGTTTTTTTGAGGATATTCTCCAAAATATGGGACTCCCCCCTTTCAGTGGACATTGGTAGCTTGTCTCTACTATGCCCATAACCAGAGATATAAGCCTTCAAGCAACTGGTCCCTGCTCCAGCTCCACACATCTGGTTTGCAGTTTTATACTTTTGCCGGTGAATTGCTCTAGCTCCTGATCTCTGATCCCCAAGTTCCCAGAATTTCTTGAAAGGTGGGACTCTCTAGTTTGTTATCGCATTCAAAGCTAAGAAATCTATTTCCAGGAACTGGAGATATCTGCAGTCAACCAAGCTGCCCTCCCACTGAAAATGATGAATATTAGGTCCACTCCACTATACACCCCTCCCCTGCGTATTGCACACCCCTTACCACCCTGGAAGTTATGTAAAAGGACCCCTTTATTCATCTCAATGCCTCTTCTACAGTTTAGTGTTCTCCTTCCCACCCCATCTTACACCATCTGTGCACTAAAGGAGTAATTAGCAGAAATTACTGCTCCAGGTCCTACATACTGAGTGGCAGATAGAACACCCGCAACCGCCCACGAGGCATCAATGCTGCGGCTGACAGCACCCCACCCCTACTGCTGGAGGATGGGTAAGGGGCCCAGTGCATCGCTGTGCCCAGGGGCCTACACTGCTGTTAAGACGGCCCTGCTTGTTAGAGAGCCTCACCTTATCTGTTTTACATCTTATATATAAAATGTATTGGTCTGTTTGTTTGTTTGTTTATTTGTTTGTTTGTTTGTCTATCCAGGTATGCATTCGTATACCACTGTACTGATTTGTATGAAACCAAAGCAAAGTGGTCCAGTTGGATCTTGGTCAGGTTTAAGGGGGGACAGGGTCCCTGTTGGTGTACGCTGGGCAGAACTTTGACCTGGAGCCTTCCACTGGATGGATTTGGATGAAAACTTCACAGAGTGGTAACATTGGATCCCAGAAGACATACTAGGTGGTCGGACCTCCCGTAGGTGTACGCTGGGCAGAACTTTGACCTAGGGAGCCTGTTCAGGGTCTTCCACTTGATGGATTTGTAAAATAACTTCACAGTGTGGTACTATTGTATCCCAGAAGACATACTGGGCGTTGAGGTCCTCTTTTGACCTCCTATTAGTGTTCACCAGGCAGAACTTTGACCTGGTGAGCCTGTTCTGGGCCTTCCACTGGATGGATTTGGGTGAAAACTTTAATGAACTGTAATAACTGACTGAAATAACCATAAATCAATTAACTAAAATGACTGACTAAAATGGAGGTGGGAAGACAAAAAATATTGTGAACCCAAAAGCCTTGCAATATATATAGTTACATAGTTGGTGAGGTTCTGTTGCACAACCAATTACTTACCCAAGTACAAATGCAGTAGTGTTTCCCACCCCAAGCTCTCTTAATTTGAAAATTAGTCTCTTATGTGGCACTTTGTCAAAGGCCTTAGCAAAGTCCCGAACAACCACATCCACTGCTTTACCCTGATCAATATTATCGCTCACTTTATCATAGAAGCTTATTAAGTTAGTTTGACATGACCTGTCCTTCACAAAACCATGTTGGTGCCTATTAATAACCTTGGAGGTATCTAAGTACACTAGTATACTATCCCTTAATAAACCCTCCAGTATTTTCCCCACTATAGATGTCAAACTTACTGGTCTATAATTGCCGGGATGAGTTTTAATTCCCTTTTTAAATATTGAGACTACCTCTGCTATAAGCCAGTCCTTTGGTATCATTCCTGATGTAATTGACTCACTCAAAATCAAATATAGGGGCCTCGATAGCTCTGAGTTAAGATCCATAAGAACCCTGGGGTGTAGACCATCCGGCCAAGGAGATTTATTTATCTTAATTTTACTTAGCCTTTCCCGGACTACTTCCTTGTTTATCCAAGTACTTAGCAACCGGTCGTTTTTATTGGTTTTGTTGTGCAGTTCTCCCATCAACCGGTCCTCTCTCGTGAATGCCGATGAAAATAATTTATTTAATAAATCTGCTTTTTCCCTATCATCATCCAACTCGCCCTTTAGCAACATTGATAAAAGAAGGAAAACTTTAAAACCCATCTTGCAATGTTAAAGTGATTATAAAATTGAACAAAAATGAAAGCTGAGGATTAGGGCTACTGGCGACACCCAAAACCCTCCTAAAGAAACTGGACTGCCGCCTCATCGGTGTGTTGGAAGAGCTGTTAGTTATTTTTAAAATGTTGACAGCTACATGCAACTCATTGATAACTTAAAAGTTTGAAGATGTACACCTGGGCAACGCTGAGTAGTTACAGAGTTAGGAATGTCCAGTGAACCATGCCAGTATAATTTGGCTACCACTTTAGTTTGAATTAACTTGATCGCCTACATTTTTATAAGTGATAAGCTTCAAGTGTAGATTTACTAAAGCTTCTAAAAATTAAAAGTGGTGATGTTGCCCATAGCTCCCAATCAGATGTAAGCTGTCATTTCTATATTGCATTTCAGAAAATGATGGAGAGAATCTGATTGGTCCTATGGGCAATACCTCCACTTGTCTGTTTTTGAAGCTTTAGTGAATCTACCCCTCAGTCTAATTTAGTTATGGTCATATCATTGTTTTTCTTAATAATTGTTTTTAGCGCTACAGTCACTATTATGGATTTTCATTGTAATCTAATGCAATATGTCATTGTTTAATGACAATAAGCTGAGTGACCCCAGTATATACTTTAAACCTCATGAAATACATGGCTATAAATATAAGGCATAGGTATATTGAGTTTTCCATAGAATATTTAACAGTCGTGTTCAGTGGACGTGTGGGTGAATTTGAGTCACTGTAAATAAAAAAAACTTAGTAGGAATGGCAATTGTCTGCAAATGTCTGGATTCTGAGGCCTGCAATCCTCATACAGTAATGTAGCAGGCTACCAGCAATACTTCCGCTGATTGCTAATAACAGGAGATGTGTGTGTAAAGAGGGGATTTCTCTCGCACACCTCATGCAGATTGCAGAAGAGCCATTTGTAGACAGACCAAGATCAGGAGAAAGAGGCTGACAGATGAAGGAAAGAGCAGACGAGAGAGATCAGAAGGAAAACTAGTGGCACTAGGCCTGATTCCGATATTTACGGTATTGCATAGCCACAGTAAAGCTTACTCAGACTGGCCTATCAGAACTCTTCTGCCTTGTCTAGAAAGACCCTGGGCTTTTTACGCCTACAAAATGGAGGTTACAGACCACCATTTTGTAGAACACGCCAGGTCGCCGCCGCCAAAATGCTGCAGCATGTTAAGAGAAGCAGGGGCAGCGGCAGTACTTCACTGCTGCCCAGCTGCCCCTGTGACACCGGGACCCCTGGCAGCAGCGGCAGTGGGAGGAGAACCAGGGGCAGTGGCGGCAGTACTCCACTACTGCCTAGCTGCCCCTGTGACATCGGGATCCCTGGCAGCAGCAGCAGAGCAGGAAGAGAACCAGGGGCAGCGGCGGCAGTACTTTACTGCTGGCCAGCTGCCCCTGTGACACCGAGACCCCTGGCAGCGGCGGCAGAGTAGGAGGAGAACCAGGGGCAGCGGCGGCAGTACTCCACTGCTGCCCAGCTGCCCCTGTGTCACCGGGACCCCTGGCAGCGGCAGCAGAGCAGGAGGAGAACCAGGGGCAGCGGCGGCAGTACTTCACTGCTGGCCAGCTGCCCCTGTGACACCAAGACCCCTGGCAGCGGTGGCAGAAGGAGAAGCAGAGGCAGCAGCGGCAGTACTTCACTGCAGCCTGGCTGCCCCTGTGACACCGGGACCCCTGACAGTGGCGGCAGAGTAGGAGGAGCGACCAGACTTACATGACTTATTATAAGTCTGGTCGCTCCATCCAGCATCACGCCATATATTTACTGACACACTGTTACGGCCTGTAATATAGCCATTAATTAGGTCTATATATACCTGGAAAATGTCATATAATGGATATATACATTTAAAAAACAGATATTAGGAGACTGCAAACAACATCAAAGTGTCTGTGCCACCAGAGACGCAAGTCACTGCCCCACCAGACAGCGCAAGCCACTGTGCAGCCGGACAGCGCAAGCCACTGCTCCGCCAGAGACCACAAGTTACTGCGCCGCCAGAGACTGCAAGCCACTGCGCCACCAGAGACTGCAAGCCACTGTGCCGCTAGAGACCACAAGCCACTGCGCCGCCAGAGAATGCAAGCCACTGCGCCGACAGAGAACGCAAGCCACTGCGCCGCCAGAGAACACAAGTCACTGCGCCACCAGAGAACGCAAGCCACTGCCCCAAAAGAGAACGCAAGCCCTCTGCAGTCCCTAACCCTCTTCACTGCTGCCCGGCTGCCCCTGTGACACCGGGACCCCTGGCAGTGGTGGCAGAGCACGAGGAGAACCAGGGGCAACTGCAGCAGTACTTTACTGCTGCCCCGGTGTCACCAGGGTCCCCAGTGTCATTACACAGGTCTGAGCAGGAGGAGAAGACCAGTCCCCTGCCCACACTACACCCCTGATCACCCACCACCCCCTCCTGGCAATCAGTCCCCGGCTGCAGCAGTGTCCCGTATCCATACGCACTCCAACGGCAACCACTTACAGGAACCCCCCTCCCTGCGATCATCATAATTTCTCTATCATTTGCAGCCTTTGACATATTATATGACAGTCATGTGTCAAAAGTGGAACTTTGCCTGTCGTAATGTGTTAAAAGGGGACTCTGCCTGCTGTAATTTTTAAGAAGGGGGACTCTGCTGCTGTAATATGTCAAAAGGGGACGCTGTATGCTGTAATGTGTAAAAAATATTCAAAACAGGCAGACACTGTCCGCCTACTTCTGTGATATCACAAGTTGGACAGAAGTTGAAAGGTTAGTTGGTCTGATGAAAAGTTGGTTAAATGTGTGGGGCACTGTTTTAGTTGAACAGACAAGTTGGATGGTTGGAAGTTTGGAGAGTTGGAGAAAAGTTGGTCTGAAGTTGGTCTGATGTATGGCTAGCATAAGAGATGACTGACCGCAATCATGCAGGACCTGTTCTGCATGTGCGCAGTGCGCTCATCATCAGATTTGTACATAAATCGTTGGGTTTGCGTACAGTACAAATCCAAATCAGGTCCACTGTTAGGAGATGTTAGATGTTGGCACGTGAACTTAGGACAGATAATAGAGACTGACATGGGAAATAAAAGGACTAGTTAGAGAGACAGAGGCTGATAGGAGGAGAGAGTGAAAAGTTACTTAACAAAGTCATAAACAGAAGCAGTAAGATGATAAGGAAACAGACAATAAAGGGAATACACTGATGTAGGGTTAGACTAACCAAAACCTCTAAAAAGGAAGAGTGAAGGTGTTGAACATTGCAACCAATCAGATTTTTTATATCCTTTATCTAGTACAATCTAGAGAATGACAGCTAGAATCTGACAGGTTGCGAGGGACAACACTTCAATATTTTCATTTTAGAAATTTTAAGCTACTCCTTAGAGTGGGATAACAGAGAACAAGTCTATAGACATTGAGGAGAGTCATAAGACAAAACAGCATTGTTATTGAGGTAACTTGAAAGGTATGGCTATGCAAGTGAAGAAATGTATCTATTTCCGCAGAAAAATTACAAATAATAAAAATACTTGAGGGATGGTTTTAGAAGAGAAGATTGTAGTCAAAGTAAGAAAGGAGAAAGGTAGAGAACCATAAAGGGTGAAGGTCCTAGCAATAAGGACTGTACAGAGGGCACATGGCCGGTGAGTGGCACAGATGTATCCTTAGACCTCATCTGGTGCCCAACTTCATGCTTAGGGCCTCCTTATCTGTGCTGTCATGGCATCATGTGCACAGGGGCCAATAGTAGTGAGGGCTTGCCAAAGTTACTGCACTGTTAGCGAGTAAAGAGAATAGAGGAGTGACAGACGAGAAAATGTCACAACAGAAAAGTTAAAGTGCACCGACAAAGACACATAATAGAGAGGTATCATAAGGGAGGATTTAAGGATTTAGGGTTATATTTTTGAAGGTATTTACCCACAAAATCTAAGCATCCTTAGGATCCCAAAGGTCCCTCTATTTTTGAGCATAAAAGTAACCCCCATAGGTTTCTATGGGGGCTGTTAACTTGCTTGAGTAACCTAGCTCCAGAATCCTGAAAGACCTCTCCATATCAGCTCCCAGTAAAGCATGCGCAGGCTGACGACATGTGGTTCAAACATGGAAGCTGTAGATAACAAATATTAGTATGAGGACCTGATAATCCAAAGAAATACATGTGAATTTAACCATTAATGGTATGATGACAATACACAGACCAATGTGATAATAAAAACACTGTGAAGAAAGGAAAAACAGAAAAAAGAAAAAAAAGGAAAAACGACTGATGCATAATACACTATTGTTCAACTGATATGGCTAATAATTGTATCCTAAAAATACATACAATTCATTTTAATAAAACACTATTTATTAGTATTTTGATTTAAACACAGCTGTGAAAAATGCAATAATAAATACAATGGTACTCACTAAAGAAAAGTACTCGCTAAAGAGAACTATACCGAGTAAGACTTGCTTATAACCAATTGTTAATTACTAGTGTAGGTCAACCAATAATTATAGAAAGCAATGTAGACCCAGGGATTCATTTAAACCAGCCGGGGCCAGGGTACCAAGTTCATGGATCCACTTGCACTCGTGCTTTAAGAGAATCATTGATCTGTTACCCCCTCTCAAGGTAGCTGGTACATGGTCAATTATCATATAACGTAAAGATGCTATACTATGCCGAGCTTGCATAAAGTGCCGTGCCACTGGCTGGTCACTATGGCCAGAGGCAATTGCCGATCTAATAGAGGACTTATGATTAGCTATTCTCTCCCTAAGTGTCCTGTCGGTTTTCCCAACGTAATTAAGCCCGCATGGACAATAGATCATATATACAATATATCTGGTCGTACAAGTTACTCTATGCTTAATAACGTACTGTCTGCCACTGTGGGGATGATGAAAAGACCGTCCCACTATCATGGCCCTACATGTAACACAATTAAGGCATTTGAAACATCCTTTCTGAGGGGATAAGAAATGACCAATCTCACTTTGGGAAGATTGTAAATCTGTAATATCCATACGCATGACCCAATCTCTAATGTTTTTACCACGCGTATAGCAAAGCATAAGTCTCCTATCAGATAAATCGAGATCAGGATCACTGCTTACAATGGGCCAAAGATGTTTAGTAGTTTTAACAATGTCCCCACTAGCTACATTATAATGATTAACCCATGGCAAATATTTGATGTCAGTGGACTTATTCTTCCTGACAAGTAATTGCTCTCTAGATAATTTCATGGCTTTCTCTTTCGCTTTTATTAGGGAATCATAATTGTAGCCTCTTTCCACAAAGTTCTGAATCATGCTATCAATATGGACAATAGCGGTTTCCTCAGTGCTACATGTACGCACAGCTCGCAGAAATTGGGAGTAAGGTTATCCAAACTTCATACTAGCTGGGTGAAAGCTACTAGCATGTAACATAGTGTTTCTATCTGTGTCTTTTTTATATAATTCTGTATAAATTATATTATCTATTAAAGTAACTTTGACATCCAGATAGTTCACAGTATGTACATCCATGTTATAAGTAAATTTCACTGGGTGTTCGGAAGCATTATGTTGTTGCATGAGAGACTCGAACCTTTGTTCCGTGTCGGTCCACGAATAGATCATCTATATATCTTTCATATATATAGACGTTGGTGTTGAAAGCAGGGTAATTAAAGAATATATCCTGTTCAGTATGAAACATATAGGCATTGGCGTACGATGGGGCCACAGGGGACCCCATCGCACAGCCAGATACCTGAAGATAAAATCTACCATCATACATGAAGTAGTTACAGGTAAGTATCATCTCAAGTAGCTGTAAGAAAAAATCAATTTGAGGGCCCTGATACAAGGTATTATTAGTAATTAATTTGCGTACTGCTAGCAAACCCTGAGAGTTGGGTATAACCGTATATAAGCTTGAAATGTCTATACTGCATAATCTGCTATTACTCGGTACCTGCTTCACTTCATCTAGTTTAATCAAAAATGCTGTAACAATTGGTTATAAGCAAGTCTTACTCGGTATAGTTCTCTTTTCTTTAGTGAGTACCATTGTATTTATTATTGCATTTTTCACAGCTGTGTTTAAATCAATATACTAATAAATAGTGTTTTATTAAAATGAATTGGACAATAGCGTATTATGCATCAGTCGTTTTTCCTTTTTTTTCTTTTTTCTGTTTTTCCTTTCTTCACAGTGTTTTTATTATCACATTGGTCTGTGTATTGTCATCATACCATTAATGGTTAAATTCACATGTATTTCTTTGGATTATCAGGTCCTCATACTAGTATTTGTTATCTACAGCTGCTGAGGAGGTGGAGATGCATTTTAATTGCATTCCCTACCGCACCTGAACAACTGCAGTAAATCACGTGGTTTTTTACCCTCTTTAAGGGCTGCTTGTATTCACTTGTGTATCCTAACGATGAGATGTTAAATGACTTCGAAACGTTGAAATCAATCTGTGTCATTGTCCTCAATCCGAGTGCCGCCTGCATTGAAAAGCTATATATATATATATATATATATATATGTAGATATAGTCAAAAAGGAAGTGGCACTCACGGCAGGATACAAATGGTCAAACAGTGGGGTGTACACTGAAACGTTGCTAATGACACATGAGTGTTTGACCATTTGTATCCTGCCGTGAGTGCCACGTCCTTTTTGACTATATTGCTTCTGCTACATGGAGGCACCGGCGTTTGAAGATTCAGCTTTAGGAGTGCCTTACCATCCAACGTATATATATATATATATATATATATATAATTATAATACAAGTGCCATTGCAAGTTACGGTGAAATACCAAAAATGCATTTTATATGCCGTTGTTAGTAAAAAAAAAAGTCCCTTAGCATGGATAGCGGAGAAATAGAGTGAGACAGTGTCGCCTATATTCTAAGAGAAGGCATAAGGAAGTGATAAACCAGTGATAAGTGCAAGGTGATAAACGCACCAGCCAATCAGCTCCAATATGGAAATTAACACTTAGGAGCTGATTGGCTGGTGCGTTTATCATCTTGCACTTATCACTGCTTTATCACTTCCTTATGCTGTCTCCAGGTTAATACATCTGCCCCAAAGGGTTTAGAATATAAGCGACACTGGCGACACTGAGCTCTCTGATAAATACCAATGAAAATGAATTCCATTTAATTGTTATATGTGAGGCCGGCAATAAGGAATAATACATAGAGGTGCAGCACATGCATCTTTAAAGAAATAAGCACTGCATTTTTTTGACAGCCCGCAAAAATGTATCATTACCAGAATGTAGGTACAGGAATCTGCAGAATATGTCGTATATATCTAGTTCTCCATATTCAATCACACAAGCAGCACCCATGGTAAAATTTCAAATTTCCCAAGCTGTGGAATTTCATGGCATTAGCCCTTATAGTCTATGATCTACATCAGAGATTCTCAAACTCGGTCCTCGGGGGCCCACACAGTTCAAGTTTTGCAGGTCTCCTCACAGAATCGCAAGTGAAATAATTAGCTCCACCTGTGGACCTTTTAAAATGTGTCAGTGAGTAATTAATACACCTGTGCACCTGCTGGGTTACCTGCAAAACATGCACTGTGTGGGGTCCTGAGGACCGAGTTTGAGAACCTCTGATCTACATTCTGCAAAAGTTTCCCTGATACTATCCACATGCACATGTGTAGGATGATAACCATGCATGCACAGTAACTTGCCCAGTACCTGGAAATAAAGTCATCACATTCATGATTCGTGACTTCTTACACATCGCAGCAATGGCATCATATACTGTAAGAGCCAATTTCCCTGCATGCGACCAATGTTAAATGCCAGCAACCTTTAATTTCTTATTGCCATTATATGCGGCGATACCAAATTATAACACCCAATAACTGATTGAGCATTATCTTCAGCTCTTTTTACACTTCTTTTTCTCTATGTACCAGTTTCTCTGCATCCTTCTCTCTGAAACCTCTCTCTTTCTCTTGCTTCTGAACAAACGCCTTCATCTTGTTTCTTTAATTTGTATGCACGACATCATTACACCATGTGTTTCTTAACCTCAGGTGAACCTCACAGGATGCTTTTTAGTTCTGTTCAAGTTGCAGTTTATAGCTGGAGTTTCACCTTCGACCTAGAGGTACGCAACCTGCTGTTAGAGATTGTACATTGCACTTTTTTAAGACACATATGGCTCCAGTGTCAACTTACTTAAATGTTTTAATTGTAGTGTATTGAATTAATTAAGCTACAAATGATTTTACATTTAAACCAAAGCAATATAACAATCCCCATCCTGAAATGGAATTACCTAGTGGTGAGAAGATTTTTGCTGCTTGTCAAATTGGCTAAGGCTGCTGACTTCATAGAGATTAGTGGTAATTGCCACAAAATAGGTTACAACCGGAAATTCAGCTTTGTTAAATGATCACAAGTGTATCTTAAGGGATATATGTTTAGTTGAATTCATATTATGCGAAAAAAGTTGCCATCATTTTATGCAAACTGCATTTTTCATGGGTTGAGGTCTGTTAGCTCATAGGTTACATTTTCTCTTGCACCCCATTTTCCATGTCTAAGCCAATATTTGTCAGCTAATTCCCCAGTTGCCCATTAATTTATTTGATGGGGGCTGTTCTGTATCTTTATGCCTATGAGCTAACAGACCTCTCAGCTTAGATTATGTGTAAAATCTGTGTGATACCGTGTTTTTGTTGACATCATTTTGACATGAGAATGTTGTCCTGGATGTAAAGTCGATAACCTTGGTATGGTAGGTACCATTGACCACATAGGCATTTATCATGTCAACACTGATGAAATGTTGATATGATTAAAATGTCGACAAAATGATCCTGGTTGCATAGTGGTGACTTACTCGGCACAGCACGTCCAGCAGCTCCAGCAGTGTCTTTCGGGTCTGCTAGTGACATTCTGATAACATTCTGTGCAAAATGTTGACATTGCACATTTTGCAGATGCTGAAATGTTCAATGTCGATATTTCAACAATGTCTGCATAATAACTGTGGTCATTGCGGTGTTGGAATGTCAGTATTGTAAATGTTGACAGTATGACTTTATCCTGGACTAGAAATCTATAGACACATCAGAGGATGAAGGAGGATAATGATACACAATCAAAACACAATAAGGTGTGAGGTAGGGACTTTGCTGTGAACACCAGCCGGGACTGCAGAACTAGTTGGCTGACTGGGGACAATTGCATGTAATTTAACATCTGTCCCTCTTTCATCCTGATGTGCCTATAGTTTTCCAGTCTTTGGTAGGCAACCAAATCACATTTTGTTATTATCTGCCTTTTGTTTTTAGTCTTATGTAAGTGCATATTTGTCTATAAAATTGAAGCTCGTTTTAGACAGTGTTGCACTATAATTTTTCTACTTTACCATATGTGTACCCTGATAAAGCTTCCAATGAGCCTATTGCAGCCACTGTGCTACATTTTTATAAAAATTACTGGGAGAGGGTCCCTCTGTAACCCATCTCGACAATGGACAATGGGGGTCATTCCAAGTTGTTCGCTCGTTGCTGATTTTCGCAACGGAGCGCTTAAGGCTAAAACGCGCATGCGCATGGTACGCAGTGCGCATGCACTAAGTATTTTAGCACAAAACTTAGTAGATTTACTCACGTCCGAACGAAGACTTTTCATCGTTGAAGTGATCGGAGTGTGATTGACAGGAAGTGGGTGTTTCTGGGCGGAAACTGACCGTTTTCTGGGAGTGTGCGGAAAAACGCAGGCGTGTCAGGCAAAAACGCGGGAGTATCTGGAGAAACGGGGGAGTGGCTGGCCGAACACTGGGCGTGTGTGTGACATCAAACCAGGAACGAAACGGCCTGAGCTGATCGCAATCTGTGAGTAGATCTGGAGCTAGTCAGAAACTGCAAAGAAATTTCTATTCGCAATTCTGCTAATCTTTTGTTCGCAATTCTGCTAAGCTAAGATACACTCCAAGAGGGCGGCGGCCTAGCGTGTGCAATGCTGTTAAAAGCAGCTAGCGAGCGAACAACTCGGAATGACCCCCATTGCACATCCATGGTCAGCAGCAGGGTTGCTATCAGAAATTGTGGGCCCAGGACTGACAAAATACTGTAGAGACAGTGGGGCAGATGTATTAACCTGGAGAAGGCATAAGGATATGATAAACCAGTGATAAATGCAAGGTGATAAACGCCCCAGCCAATCAGCGCCCATATGTAAATTAACAGTTAGGAGCTGATTGGCTGGTGCATTATCACCTTGCACGTAACACTGCTTTATCACTGGTTTATCACTTCCTTATGCCTTCTCCAGGTTAATACATCTACCCCAGTGTGTGATATCCTGCCGTGTACAGTGAGAGGTGTGGAGGTAATTCACTGACCTGATCTGGTTCTCTCAGTTCGTCGGCCAAGTTGTCAGGTTACGGTCTCCACGACAGGTTCGCCGGTGGTTTCGGAGCTATAGATGAGAAGCACAAGCCCAGTCTGGAATATAGCGTTTAAGGCCTCTATGAGGCGTTTTATTTAAATAACATAAATGGTAAGAAAAAGAGATACTACCTGTACGGTGGGTTCACACAAGAGGTAGAGCAATGGAAAACAATAATAGAGCCTTGAATACGATAAATGCAATCTGAAAAATTGTCATATAAATATGAATAATTTTCAGTAGAAATAGTCACAATCAATCAGCATATCCAATAATATGAAGGACTTTTCAAATATTAAAGTAACATCTCAGTACATTAGCAAGAACCATATATATCATATCACTATGACAGTTCAGTATACAAATGTCCCTGGAATATAGGCCCTCATTCCGAGTTGTTCGCTCGCAAGCTGCTTTTAGCAGCTTTGCACACGCTAAGCCGCCGCCTACTGGGAGTGGATCTTAGCTTATCAAAATAGCGTACGAAAGATTTGCAATATTGCGAAAAGACTTCTCTGTGCAGTTTCTGAGTAGCTCGATACTTACTCTGCCAGTGCGATCAGTTCAGTGCTTGTCGTTCCTGGTTTGACGTCACAAACACACCCAGCGTTCGCCCAGACACTCCTCCGTTTCTCCAGCCACTCCCGCGTTTTTCCCAGAAACGGCAGCGTTTTTTCACACACTCCCATAAAACGGCCTGTTTCCGCCCAGAAACACCCACTTCCTGTCAATCACATTACGATCACCAGAACGAAGAAAAAACCTCGTAATGCCGTGAGTAACATACCTAACTGCATAGCAAATTTACTTGGCGCAGTCGCACTGCGGACATTGCGCATGCACATTAGCGACTAATCGCTCCATTGCGAGAAAAAAATAACGAGCGAACAACTCAGAATGACCCCCATAGTTCCGGCACACGTGAGTTCAGGGTGAGAAAAGAGATCCCAGTAAGATGTCAATAGCAATTTGAATCGGGATATATATGCATATTATATATATAAAACCCAGAAAAGGTCTAAGCTTGGTTTTAGCCACTAGATGGTAGAGCGATTTAGAAGTATTCACTACTCGTCGGAATATAATCCATAATCCACGTTTGTTGCAAGAATCAGTGTAACAGTGAACAGTGTTGCAGCTCTGAAGGGTGCTCTTTTGATAAGGGATGTTCTAGTGAACACTTTATGTGGTGCAAGCTGTAGCAGGAGATTACTACAGTCTAGGAAACATTTGCACTGCACAGATGCATAACTGTAAATCAGAGCTCCACAGTGAGTTCCTGTCCACAACCATCCGATTTTAGGCAATTGAACTCAGCTACAGACAATAGAGGTATATGGGGTGTAGTACGGTATGCCGGCGGCCGGGCTCCCGGCGACCAGCATACCGGCACCAGGAGCCCGACCGCCGGCATACCGACAGTGTGGCGAGCGCAAATGAGCCCCTTGCGGGCACGGTGGCGCGCTATGCACGCTATTTTATTCTCCCTCCAGGGGGGTCGTGGACCCCCACGAGGGAGAATAAATGTCGGTATGCCGGGTGTTGGGATTCCGGCGCCGGTATACTGTGCGCCAGGATCCCGACATTCGCCATACAGAAGACCACCCAGGTATATGGTGTGGCTTTGGAGATGGACAGGCTGTATTAGCAGTCTTGTAATCCTGAAGTTATGATAATGCTATCCATTTATATTCAAATTCAAGGTATGGTGACTTGAATAATCCCTCACACCATGCAGGCTGTGGCATGGTATGCACTTGTTTTACAGCTTGTATCATACTGGGAGTGGGAGGCAAGTTATATGCTGCTAATAGCTGCTTAGTGCTCCCCTTTACTGTCTAACCAAAAGTCTCTCAGTCTCTATTTGCAGTAGGTATTAGTGCTTAACTGTGGCACTGGCTGAGGACTCACGCATCACAGGGTGAGGTACACTTTAAGGAGGTTGATATGGTCTGAAATAGTTCCACAAAGGCAGTGTCTGTGAATAGTGTGTAATACTAGAGAGTTAAAACTCACCACACACCGCTTCCAAGGTAGTGGCAGCTCATATCTCCGTCTGCAGCTTGTATCAGTATTGCCAACACGTCGTGGCACCCTCCTGATTGGCTGTGTGCTCCTGTAGTGTCTGTCAGGCAGCACACGGCAGTGATACAATGTAGCGCCTATGCGCTCCATTGTAACCAATGGTGGGAACTTTGCGGTCAGCGGTTGACCGAAAGTAACCTCACCGCTGACCACAAAGTTCCCACCATTGATTACAATGGAGCGCATAGGCGCTACATTGTATCACTGCCGTGTGCTGCCTGACAGACACTACAGGAGCACACAGCCAATCAGGAGGGTGCCACGACGTGGCGCTCCCTGATTGGCTGAAGGAACCCTCTTAGACAGAAGTCAGGGGGGGTTCCTGGCAGTCGGGGAAAGGGGTCCCATGTGAAAACATGGGGCCCCTTTCAGTGCGTGGTCGGGTGTCCGTTTTTTTATTTTGCAAAGTACGTGGATTACAAAAAGAACAGAAGAGGACCGATCTACACTGGATTATGTGAGTATAGGCCCTCATTCCGAGTCGTTCGCTCAGTATTTTTCATCGCATCGCAATGAAAATCCGCTTAGTACGCATGCGCAATATTCGCACTGCGACTGCGCCAAGTAATTTAACAATGAAGATAGTATTTTTACTCACGGCTTTTTCATCGCTCCAGCGATCGTAATGTGATTGACAGGAAATGGGTGTTACTGGGCGGAAACACGGCGTTTTATGGGCGTGTGGCTGAAAACGCTACCGTTTCCGGAAAAAAACGCAGGAGTGGCCGGAGAAACGGGGGAGTGGTTGGGCGAACGCTGGGTGTGTTTGTGACGTCAAACCAGGAACGACAAGCACTGAACTGATCGCACAGGCAGAGTAAGTGTGGAGCTACTCTAAAACTGCTAAGTAGTTTGTGATCGCAATATTGCGAATACATCGGTCGCAATTTTAAGATGCTAAGATACACTCCCAGTAGGCGGCGGCTTAGCGTGTGTAACTCTGCTAAATTCGCCTTGCGACCGATCAACTCGGAATGAGGGCCATAATTTTTCCCACAGGTACCCCATGGATTCTACATGGAGAAGAGGACCGACCCTCGTGTGAACATAGGTAAGTATGTATGTTTGGAGGTGTGCATGTATGTAATAAACTTTTACTTTCAAGGTGTGTGTCTCCTGTTTTAATTGGGGTATTTTTTTAGTAGTAGTACTACAGGTACCAGCGGGCCCGGTTTTCCTCTTCATGCTGGTACTTGTGGTTCTCCAAGTACCAGCTTGCGGGAAAAGCTTGCTGGGACTTGTAGTACTGCTACTAAAAACAATATTCACATTTTGTCAAAAAGGCTATCAGCCCCCCATCCGCCGCCCTTGGATGGGGGGGACAGCCTCGGGCTTCACCCCTGGCCCTTGGCAGTGGCGGATCTTGCCACGGGCAAGCAGGACTTTTGCCCGGGGCGCCGCCTTCCGGAGGGCGCTGGCGCCATCCGGAGGGCGCCGCACCGTGGCAAGATCCGCCACTGCTGCCCGCTGTGTCCCCGTCCGCCTCCGCTGCCCGCTGCCGTCCCCGTCCGCCTCCTGAAGGGAACTAGACGCTATGCGTCTAGTTTCCCTTCCTGGAGAGTAACTTTGCTGAGCGGTGCGCGATGACGTCATCGCGCACCGCACAGCAAAGGTCCTCTCTATGAAGGGAACTAGACGCATAGCGTCTAGTTTCCCTTCGTGGAAAGGACCTTTTGCTGTGCGGTGCGCGATGACGTCATCGCGCACCGCTCCGCATTCAAGCGGCGCTTTTAATGTACAGGGGGCGTAATTGACCACGCCCCCTGTATTAGGCCACGCCCCATTCCCTGCCCAGGGCGCAGAGCGCCCCTGAACCGGCCCTGGCCCTTGGGTGGCTGGAGGGGGGGGGGACCCCTTGATTCAAGGGGTCTCCACTACTCTAGGGTACCCCGGCCAGTGGTGACTAGTTGGGTATGTAATGCCAGGGCCGCAGGGACCAATATAAAAGTGTCCCCCGGCTGTGGCATTATGTACCTGGCTAGTGGAGCCCGGTGCTAGTTTCAAAAATACGGGGGACCCCTACGCTTTTTGTCCCCCGTATTTTTGGAACCAGGACCAGGCGCAGAGCCCGGTGCTGGTTGATTAAATATGGGGGAACCCCTGTCATTTTTTTCCCCATATTTTTTCAACCAGGACTGGCTCAAAGAGCCCGAGGCTGGTTTTGCTTAGGAGGGGGACCCTACGCATTTTTTTTCAACAAATTTAACACTTTCCCACCCCTTCCCACTGATAAACATGCACGGATCTCATGGATCCGTGCATGCCTATCAGAACACGGTAAAAAAAAGCAGGTCTGTTTTATTTTAGCACTTTTTTACGATTTGTATTTTTTCACGGCAGTGTTTGGCTTTTGCCGGCAGTGTTTGTGAATTACACTTTTTAGTAAATTATCGAGTTCTACCAAATTACAGGCGTATTTGACCGATGGTGTATTCATTCGTAATTTTTTCTTTGAGTTCCAAAAAAATACGAATGCCCTCATCACTGCCGTGATTTGAGTTTAGTAAATTCCCGAGATGACACTTTGAAGAAAAAACACCATCTCGGTCAAAATCGGGAGCTTAGTAAATTTCCCTAACTGTGTGTATTTTATTTACCTCTATTTTTTACAGTGGTTCCGGAAAGTATGATAGTATTTACATTTATCTATTACTGTTAGGATCTCCTGCTCTGTGCTGCCACGTCGCCATGGCAACCGGGAGGCAAGTGTTAGCGAAGTAACCTGAGCGCAGCTGATACTCCGGTCCGGGTTTTTACTGTGTAGTGGTTACAGGCTCTGTGCACGGCAGGGAATCCGGCGCTGGTTTTGTGCTCACAGTCTGTGAGGTCTGAGTGGGGCGTGGACAGCACCTGCTATATAAACCATCCTCTCAGGCTAGGCAAATGCTGCTGAATCTTTGTTTGTTAGTCAGTTCCAGAGAGTTAGCTAGTACTGTGTGACTTTGTATTTACTTGTTGCTTACTGCGAATAGGCCTTGGGATTCGGTACTTCATTCTGCCAATCCGGACCTAGCAGTAAGACTGGAGTCAGTTGTTTGACCTGCTGGGGTTCTTTTGCTATTCTGTGAACCCAGCAGGTTTGCGGCTGTACTCTCAGACCTGCTTGCTTAATCCTCCCTCACTGTGCAGGGCGTCCAGGTGTCAGTAAAGTGGCAGTAAGCTGAACCTGTGCCCTGCAAGTGGGGGTAAGGATTGTGGATACTCTCCTTGTGTCTATATTTCTATCTCTGACCAAGGAGTTTATTCCCACACCCGTTGGTAACCCTTTGGGTTTTTTTCTGTTGCTCTTAGCAACATCATTTCAGGTGCTCCACATGTTAAATCACTACACCTCGCTTCATTGTCCGCTCTATTCCATCTGAGCATTCCTGACACTAGGGAGACACCCAATTCCTGAGCCTTTGGGCTTCTCCGTTCACTTTGTGTTTATTAGTTATTCCATCACCTCCTGTGTATGTTATGTTATACTGTCTGTGAGTTCGTTTGCTTCGCTTCCCTCTCTGTTCATACACCGGTATACTCCTGTTAGCACTGGTGTGCGTAACATATTCAGCAGCCCTACTCCTGTTGAAATTTTGTGGGAATATGGAGCATACCCCTCAAAATACTTTGCAACAGGTGGTCGATCAGGTGCAGGTCCTGACTCGACAATTTAATGAGATGTCCATTAAAATGAACACCCCGCAGGCTGCTAGCGGAGCTCCCGCAGCAGCAGCGGCAAGTTCAGGGGTTAAGGAGCCGAAAGTAAATCTCCCGGATCGTTTTTCTGGAGATCGCTCGCAGTTCTTTTGTTTCAAGGAGAGCTGTAAGCTATATTTCAGGCTTAGGCCCCAGTCTTCTGGGTCGGAGATTCAGCGGGTGGGCATGGTGATTTCCTTGCTACAAGGAGACCCACAGGTCTGGGCATATGGGTTACAGCCTGACTGTCCGTTGCTTAAAAGTGTAGATGCTTTTTTTACGGCACTGGGCATTTTGTATGATGACCCTGACAAGATGGCTTCAGCCGAGGCTCAGATTACGGCTCTTAAGCAAGGGCGATGGCCAGCTGAGGTTTATAGTACGGAGTTTCGGAGGTTGGCTCATGATACCCAGTGGAATGACCCAGCCCTGAGAAACCAGTACCGAAGGGGCCTTTCTGACCAGATAAAGGACCAACTGGTACAATATCCCTCGCCTGATAGCTTAGATCAGCTCATGCAGTTATCCATCCGGGTGGATAGACGGCTGAGAGAGCGTAGGCTTGAAAGGGAGACCGCAGTTTCCTTTTTTCCCAAGGGAACCTCAGACTCTGAGGAATATTCCGAGGAGCCTATGCAGATTGAGGCTACCCGCTTCTCCTCGCGTGAGAAGACGCGGAGGAGACAGCAGGGTTTGTGTTTGTACTGTGGGAATAAAGTTCATGTTGTACTATCATGCCCAGAAAAAAACGGAAAACTTCAGGGCCTGAGGGTGATGGGAAATATCCTGTCAGGCCAGAAGTCAGAATTTCCCAAAAAGACTTTTCTCATTCCGGTGACTTTGGAGATCCTCGGTCAAACTGTCAAGACTGAGGCCTTTGTTGACAGTGGGGCCGATGGGGTTTTCATGGACTGTCAATTCGCCCTGGAACGTTCCCTCAGTACCTTTGGCATCAGAGATTGAGATCTGTGGGTTAAACGGGGAACCATTGTCCCAGGGTAAAATTACCTCCTGCACCAGCCAAATTCCTTTGTTTATTGGAGCCACACACTCTTAAAAATTGTCTTTTTATGTGACTGTCTGTTCTTTTGCCCCATTGGTTTTGGGGTTACCCTGGTTAAGGGCCCATAACCCTCAATTTGACTGGGTCTCTGGGGAGATTCTTAGTTGGGGAGTTGGGGTAGTGATTGTTTCAGGAGTTGCTTGAGCCTTCCAGTCAGGCTCTCACAGCTAAGTTTGCCAGGATTGCCAGGATGTTATGCAGATTTTGCGGATGTGTTCTCCAAAAAAGTTGCGGAGGTACTACCTCCCCATCGCCCCTATGACTGTGCCATTGATTTGTTGCCGGATGCTAAGCTTCCCAAGAGCAGGTTGTACTCCCTGTCACGTCCTGAGACTCAGGCTATGGCAGAGTACATTCAGGAGAACTTGGCTAAGGGATTTATCAGACCCTCACAGTCCCCAGTTGGGTCGGGGTTTTTCTTCGTGAGTAAAAAGGACGGTTCGTTGCGACCCTGCATCGACTTCAGGGAATTGAACCGTATCACGATTAAAAACTCGTACCCACTGCCTCTCATTTTGGTTTTGTTTGACCAGCTTCGTACTGCCATCATTTTTTCTAAGATTGACCTACGCGGTGCTTACAATCTAATCCGAATAAGAGAGGGGGATGAATGGAAGACTGCCTTTAATACCCACTCAGGGCATTATGAATATTTGGTGATGCCTTTTGGGCTCTCTAATGCCCCGGCAGTCTTCCAGGAATTCATGAACGATGTGCTCAGGGAATATTTGGATAGATTCTTAGTTGTTTATCTAGATGACATCCTAATCTTCTCTCATTCCCTGGAGGAACATCGGAAGCATGTACGCTTAGTCCTCCAGAAACTCAGAGACCACCAGCTTGGGGCGAAGCTGGAGAAGTGCGAGTTTGAAGTCCAGCAAATCGCATTTGTAGGGTATATTATCTCCTCAGAAGGTTTCCAAATGGAGGGTTCTAAGGTACAGGCAGTCCTGGATTGGGTGCAGCCCACTAGTTTGAAGGCGCTTCAGCGTTTTCTGGGCTTTGCGATTTTTTATAGACGGTTTATCGCTGGATTTTCGTCTATAGTGGCCCCCTTGGTGGCACTCACTAAGAAAGGGGCGGATGTTGCTCACTGGTCTTGTGAGGCCAAAGCGGCCTTTGCCCGTCTCAAAAGGGCATTTGTCTCGGCCAAGGTGCTGCGACACCCAGATCCAGAGCGTCCTTTTGTGGTAGAAGTGGATGCCTCTGAGATAGGTATTGGGGCAGTGCTCTCTCAGATGGGGGTGTCTGGTAATCGCCTTCATCCCTGTGCTTACTTTTCCCGTAAATTTTCGTCTGCCGAGATGAATTATGATGTGGGTAACCGGGAATTGTTGGCTATAAAGGATGCACTCGGGGAGTGGAGACACTGGCTTGAGGGGGCTAAGTTTGTGGTCTCAATTCTCACCGACCATAAGAATCTGGCATATTTAGAGTCAGCGAAGTGGCTCAATGCCAGGCAGGCACGATGGGCTTTGTTTTTTGCTCGCTTTAATTTTTTGATAACATATCGCCCTGGGTCAAAAAACATCAAGGCTGATGCGCTCTCGCGGAGTTTTGCTCCAGTTCAAGAGACCACCAAGGAGCCATTGCCCATTGTGTCCCCATCATATATTAAAGTGGGCATTACCCAGGACCTCTTGTCATTAGTCCTTAGAGCACAGGAGCAGGCTCCTCCAGACCTTCCGGTAGGTCTCTTGTTTGTGCCTCCTAGGTTAAGACAGCGAGTGTTCCTGGAATTCCATGCCAAGAGGTTCGCAAGGCATTCGGGTATTGCCAGAACTCGGGAGTTGCTGTCTAGGGCGGTGTGGTGGCCCTCGGTGGCTAGGGATGTGGATCAGTGGGTTCGGGCATGTGACGTTTGTGCCCGAAATAAAACTCCTAGAGGGGTTCCAGTCGGCCCATCACATCCAATCTCTATTCCGTCTAAGCCATGGACCCACATTTCCATGGATTTTGTGGTGGACTTGCCCAAATCCTCGGGGATGACAGCCATTTGGGTTGTCGTTGACAGGTTTTCGAAGATGGCGCATTTCGTTCCACTGGTTGGGTTGCCATCGGCCAGACGCCTGTCTGAGTTATTTATGCAGCATGTTGTGCGCCTCCACGGGTTGCCACTTGATGTGGTCTCTGACCGTGGATCCCAGTTTGTGGCCAAATTCTGGAGGGCATTTTGTTCTGATCTCCAGATTTCTGTGAGCTTGTCGTCAGGCTACCATCCACAGTCTAATGGGCAGACTGAGAGGGTGAACCAGTCCTTGGAGCAGTTCCTCAGGTGTTATGTCTCCAAGTGTCATACTGACTGGGTTGCTCATCTGTCCATGGCGGAGTTTGCCTATAACAACGCGGCTCACTCTGCTACAGGGATCTCTCCCTTCCTTTGTGTGTATGGGCATCATCCTAAGGCCAATTCTTTTGACCCCCTGGATTCCACGCCTGGTGGTTCCTCTGTTGTTTCGGTCCTTAGGGGTATTTGGAGGAAAGTGAAGAAAGCCCTTGTGTCTGTGTCATTAGTGACCAAAAGGGTTTTTGATAAGCGGAGAAGACCCTGCAGCTTCAAATTAGGAGACTTCGTCTGGTTGTCCACCAAGAATTTGAAGTTGAGACGGCCATCTCATAAGTTAGGCCCCCGGTTCATCGGCCCTTATAAGATCACCAGGGTTATCAATCCGGTGGCATTTCAGTTAGATCTGCCCCGTTCATTGGGTATCAATAAAACATTTCATTGTTCCCTTTTAAAACTGGCGGTTAGTAATCCTTCTTCCTGTGGAAGACCTTCTCCTCTTCTGATACGGGGTCAGAGGGAGTTTGTGGTTGAAAGGGTTCTTGACTCCAAGATGGTTCGGGGTCGGCTGTCATTTTTGGTGCACTGGAAGGGGTATGGCCCGGAGGAGCGGTCGTGGGTGCGCAGTTGTGATCTTCATGCCCCCAGACTGATACGCTCTTTCTTCTCGCAGTTCCCCGATAAACCCGGTGGTAGGGGTTCTTTGACCCCTCGTCAGAGGGAGGGTACTGTTAGGATCTCCTGCTCTGTGCTGCCACGTCGCCATGGCAACCGGGAAGCAAATGTTAGCGAAGTAACCTGAGCGCAGCTGATACTCCGGTCCGGGTTTTTACTGTGTAGTGGTTACAGGCTCTGTGCACGGCAGGGAACCCGGCGCTGGTTTTGTGCTCACAGTCTGTGAGGTCTGAGTGGGGCGTGGACAGCACCTGCTATATAAACCATCCTCTCAGGCTAGGCAAATGCTGCTGAATCTTTGTTTGTTAGTCAGTTCCAGAGAGTTAGCTAGTACTGTGTGACTTTGTATTTACTTGTTGCTTACTGCGAATAGGCCTTGGGATTCGGTACTTCATTCTGCCAATCCGGACCTAGCAGTAAGACTGGAGTCAGTTGTTTGACCTGCTGGGGTTCTTTTGCTATTCTGTGAACCCAGCAGGTTTGCGGCTGTACTCTCAGACCTGCTTGCTTAATCCTCCCTCACTGTGCAGGGCGTCCAGGTGTCAGTTTAGTGGCAGTAAGCTGAACCTGTGCCCTGCAAGTGGGGGTTAGGATTGTGGATACTCTCCTTGTGTCTATATTTCTATCTCTGACCAAGGAGTTTATTCCCACACCCGTTGGTAACCCTTTGGGGTTTTTTCTGTTGCTCTTAGCAACATCATTTCAGGTGCTCCACATGTTAAATCACTACATCTCGCTTCATTGTCCGCTCTATTCCATCTGAGCATTCCTGACACTAGGGAGACACCCAATTCCTGAGCCTTTGGGCTTCTCCGTTCACTTTGTGTTTATTAGTTATTCCATCACCTCCTGTGTATGTTATGTTATACTGTCTGTGAGTTCGTTTGCTTCGCTTCCCTCTCTGTTCATACACCGGTATACTCCTGTTAGCACTGGTGTGCGTAACAATTACAAAAAGTCTGTCATTTTAAATGGTGTACTTATCAGAGGGTGAAAATCCCTCCCTGGCTTAACGCACATATTCACTAGTGATAGACAATCTGCATCCATTGGCGTTAACCATTAGGATGTATGTGCAGTGTGTCTCGGACACATGCACAGAGGAAAACATTGGGTCTGAATCAAGCTCTATAAATCAAGGGGTTACTGCTAACAATAGAACAGCTCATTATTTAATAGTAACCTATTCACTGTACTCTGTAAATCCACACACAGGTGCTAACACGCAGTCAGTGGAATTCATGTAGGGAAAGGCAAAATTTAAGAACAAAAGCTGTTGAGGCCCTCATAGGCACGTTGGCTTCATATCTATGTGAATTTATGGGATGCAGTCATTAGAGATGAGCGGGTTCGGTTTCTCTGAATCCGAACCCGCACGAACTTCATGTTTTTTTTCACGGGTCCGAGCGACTCGGATCTTCCCGCCTTGCTCGGTCAACCCGAGCGCGCCCGAACGTCATCATGACGCTGTCGGATTCTCGCGAGGCTCGGATTCTATCGCGAGACTCGGATTCTATATAAGGAGCCGCGCGTCGCCGCCATTTTCACACGTGCATTGAGATTGATAGGGAGAGGACGTGGCTGGCGTCCTCTCCGTTTAGAATAGATTAGAGAGACACTTAAATTTACTAATTTTGGGGAGCATTAGGAGTACTCAGTACAGTGCAGAGTTTTGCTGATAGTGACCACCAGTTTTATTTATAATCCGTTCTCTGCCTGAAAAAAGCGATACACAGCACACAGTGACTCAGTCACATACCATATCTGTGTGCACTGCTCAGGCTCAGGCCAGTGTGCTGCATCATCTATTATCTATATATAATATTATATATATCTGATTATCTGTCTGACTGCTCAGCTCACACAGCTTATAATTGTGGGGGAGACTGGGGAGCACTACTGCAGTGCCAGTTATAGGTTATAGCAGGAGCCAGGAGTACATAATATATTATATAGTGAGTGACCACCAGACACACAGTGCAGTTTATTTAATATATCCGTTCTCTGCCTGAAAAAAGCGATACACACAGTGACTCAGTCAGTCACATACCATATCTGTGTGCACTGCTCAGGCTCAGGCCAGTGTGCTGCATCATCTATATATATTATATATCTGTCTGACTGCTCAGCTCACACAGCTTATAATTGTGGGGGAGACTGGGGAGCACTACTGCAGTGCCAGTTATAGGTTATAGCAGGAGCCAGGAGTACATAATATTATATTAAAACAGTGCACACTTTTGCTGCAGGAGTGCCACTGCCAGTGTGACTAGTGACCAGTGACCTGACCACCAGTATATATAATATTAGTAGTATACTATCTCTTTATCAACCAGTCTATATTAGCAGCAGACACAGTACAGTGCGGTAGTTCACGGCTGTGGCTACCTCTGTGTCGGCACTCGGCAGCCCGTCCATAATTGTATATACCACCTAACCGTGGTTTTTTTTTCTTTCTTTATACATACATACTAGTTACGAGTATACTATCTCTTTATCAACCAGTCTATATATTAGCAGCAGACACAGTACAGTGCGGTAGTTCACGGCTGTGGCTACCTCTGTGTCGGCACTCGGCAGCCCGTCCATAATTGTATATACCACCTAACCGTGGTTTTTTTTTCTTTCTTTATACATACATACTAGTTACGAGTATACTATCTCTTTATCAACCAGTCTATATATTAGCAGCAGACACAGTACAGTGCGGTAGTTCACGGCTGTGGCTACCTCTGTGTCGGCACTCGGCAGCCCGTCCATAATTGTATATACCACCTAACCGTGGTTTTTTTTTCTTTCTTTATACATACATACTAGTTACGAGTATACTATCTCTTTATCAACCAGTCTATATATTAGCAGCAGACACAGTACAGTGCGGTAGTTCACGGCTGTGGCTACCTCTGTGTCGGCACTCGGCAGCCCGTCCATAATTGTATATACCACCTAACCGTGGTTTTTTTTTCTTTCTTTATACATACATACTAGTTACGAGTATACTATCTCTTTATCAACCAGTCTATATATTAGCAGCAGACACAGTACAGTGCGGTAGTTCACGGCTGTGGCTACCTCTGTGTCGGCACTCGGCAGCCCGTCCATAATTGTATACTAGTATCCAATCCATCCATCTCCATTGTTTACCTGAGGTGCCTTTTAGTTGTGCCTATTAAAATATGGAGAACAAAAATGTTGAGGTTCCAAAATTAGGGAAAGATCAAGATCCACTTCCACCTCGTGCTGAAGCTGCTGCCACTAGTCATGGCCGAGACGATGAAATGCCAGCAACGTCGTCTGCCAAGGCCGATGCCCAATGGCATAGTACAGAGCATGTCAAAACCAAAACACCAAATATCAGTAAAAAAAGGACTCCAAAACCTAAAATAAAATTGTCGGAGGAGAAGCGTAAACTTGCCAATATGCCATTTACCACACGGAGTGGCAAGGAACGGCTGAGGCCCTGGCCTATGTTCATGGCTAGTGGTTCAGCTTCACATGAGGATGGAAGCACTCAGCCTCTCGCTAGAAAACTGAAAAGACTCAAGCTGGCAAAAGCACCGCAAAGAACTGTGCGTTCTTTGAAATCCCAAATCCACAAGGAGAGTCCAATTGTGTCGGTTGCGATGCCTGACCTTCCCAACACTGGACGTGAAGAGCATGCGCCTTCCACCATTTGCACGCCCCCTGCAAGTGCTGGAAGGAGCACCCGCAGTCCAGTTCCTGATAGTCAGATTGAAGATGTCAGTGTTGAAGTACACCAGGATGAGGAGGATATGGGTGTTGCTGGCGCTGGGGAGGAAATTGACCAGGAGGATTCTGATGGTGAGGTGGTTTGTTTAAGTCAGGCACCCGGGGAGACACCTGTTGTCCGTGGGAGGAATATGGCCGTTGACATGCCAGGTGAAAATACCAAAAAAATCAGCTCTTCGGTGTGGAGGTATTTCACCAGAAATGCGGACAACAGGTGTCAAGCCGTGTGTTCCCTTTGTCAAGCTGTAATAAGTAGGGGTAAGGACGTTAACCACCTCGGAACATCCTCCCTTATACGTCACCTGCAGCGCATTCATAATAAGTCAGTGACAAGTTCAAAAACTTTGGGTGACAGCGGAAGCAGTCCACTGACCAGTAAATCCCTTCCTCTTGTAACCAAGCTCACGCAAACCACCCCACCAACTCCCTCAGTGTCAATTTCCTCCTTCCCCAGGAATGCCAATAGTCCTGCAGGCCATGTCACTGGCAATTCTGACGAGTCCTCTCCTGCCTGGGATTCCTCCGATGCATCCTTGCGTGTAACGCCTACTGCTGCTGGCGCTGCTATTGTTGCCGCTGGGAGTCGATGGTCATCCCAGAGGGGAAGTCGTAAGCCCACTTGTACTACTTCCAGTAAGCAATTGACTGTTCAACAGTCCTTTGCGAGGAAGATGAAATATCACAGCAGTCATCCTACTGCAAAGCGGATAACTGAGTCCTTGACAACTATGTTGGTGTTAGACGTGCGTCCGGTATCCGCCGTTAGTTCACAGGGAACTAGACAATTTATTGAGGCAGTGTGCCCCCGTTACCAAATACCATCTAGGTTCCACTTCTCTAGGCAGGCGATACCGAGAATGTACACGGACGTCAGAAAAAGACTCACCAGTGTCCTAAAAAATGCAGTTGTACCCAATGTCCACTTAACCACGGACATGTGGACAAGTGGAGCAGGGCAGGGTCAGGACTATATGACTGTGACAGCCCACTGGGTAGATGTATGGACTCCCGCCGCAAGAACAGCAGCGGCGGCACCAGTAGCAGCATCTCGCAAACGCCAACTCTTTCCTAGGCAGGCTACGCTTTGTATCACCGCTTTCCAGAATACGCACACAGCTGAAAACCTCTTACGGCAACTGAGGAAGATCATCGCGGAATGGCTTACCCCAATTGGACTCTCCTGTGGATTTGTGGCATCGGACAACGCCAGCAATATTGTGTGTGCATTAAATATGGGCAAATTCCAGCACGTCCCATGTTTTGCACATACCTTGAATTTGGTGGTGCAGAATTTTTTAAAAAACGACAGGGGCGTGCAAGAGATGCTGTCGGTGGCCAGAAAAATTGCGGGACACTTTCGGCGTACAGGCACCACGTACAGAAGACTGGAGCACCACCAAAAACTACTGAACCTGCCCTGCCATCATCTGAAGCAAGAAGTGGTAACGAGGTGGAATTCAACCCTCTATATGCTTCAGAGGTTGGAGGAGCAGCAAAAGGCCATTCAAGCCTATACAATTGAGCACGATATAGTAGGTGGAATGCACCTGTCTCAAGTGCAGTGGAGAATGATTTCAACGTTGTGCAAGGTTCTGATGCCCTTTGAACTTGCCACACGTGAAGTCAGTTCAGACACTGCCAGCCTGAGTCAGGTCATTCCCCTCATCAGGCTTTTGCAGAAGAAGCTGGAGGCATTGAAGAAGGAGCTAAAAGGGAGCGATTCCGCTAGGCATGTGGGACTTGTGGATGCAGCCCTTAATTCGCTTAACAAGGATTCACGGGTGGTCAATCTGTTGAAATCAGAGCACTACATTTTGGCCACCGTGCTCGATCCTAGATTTAAAGCCTACCTTGGATCTCTCTTTCCGGCAGACACAGGTCTGCTGGGGTTGAAAGACCTGCTGGTGACAAAATTGTCAAGTCAAGCGGAACGCGACCTGTCAACATCTCCTCCTTCACATTCTCCCGCAACTGGGGGTGCGAGGAAAAGGCTCAGAATTCCGAGCCCACCCGCTGGCGGTGATGCAGGGCAGTCTGGAGCGACTGCTGATGATGACATCTGGTCCGGACTGAAGGACCTGACAACGATTACGGACATGTCGTCTACTGTCACTGCATATGATTCTCTCAACATTGATAGAATGGTGGAGGATTATATGAGTGACCGCATCCAAGTAGGCACGTCACACAGTCCGTACTTATACTGGCAGGAAAAAAAGGCAATTTGGAGGCCCTTGCACAAACTGGCTTTATTCTACCTAAGTTGCCCTCCCACAAGTGTGTACTCCGAAAGAGTGTTTAGTGCCGCCGCTCACCTTGTCAGCAATCGGCGTACGAGGTTACATCCAGAAAATGTGGAGAAGATGATGTTCATTAAAATGAATTATAATCAATTCCTCCGCGGAGACATTGACCAGCAGCAATTGCCTCCACAAAGTACACAGGGAGCTGAGATGGTGGATTCCAGTGGGGACGAATTGATAATCTGTGAGGAGGGGGATGTACACGGTGATATATCGGAGGGTGAAGATGAGGTGGACATCTTGCCTCTGTAGAGCCAGTTTGTGCAAGGAGAGATTAATTGCTTCTTTTTTGGGGGGGGTCCAAACCAACCCGTCATATCAGTCACAGTCGTGTGGCAGACCCTGTCACTGAAATGATGGGTTGGTTAAAGTGTGCATGTCCTGTTTTGTTTATACAACATAAGGGTGGGTGGGAGGGCCCAAGGACAATTCCATCTTGCACCTCTTTTTTCTTTTCTTTTTCTTTGCATCATGTGCTGATTGGGGAGGGTTTTTTGGAAGGGACATCCTGCGTGACACTGCAGTGCCACTCCTAGATGGGCCCGGTGTTTGTGTCGGCCACTAGGGTCGCTAATCTTACTCACACAGCTACCTCATTGCGCCTCTTTTTTTCTTTGCGTCATGTGCTGTTTGGGGAGGGTTTTTTGGAAGGGACATCCTGCGTGACACTGCAGTGCCACTCCTAGATGGGCCCGGTGTTTGTGTCGGCCACTAGGGTCGCTAATCTTACTCACACAGCTACCTCATTGCGCCTCTTTTTTTCTTTGCGTCATGTGCTGTTTGGGGAGGGTTTTTTGGAAGGGACATCCTGCGTGACACTGCAGTGCCACTCCTAGATGGGCCCGGTGTTTGTGTCGGCCACTAGGGTCGCTAATCTTACTCACACAGCTACCTCATTGCGCCTCTTTTTTTCTTTGCGTCATGTGCTGTTTGGGGAGGGTTTTTTGGAAGGGCCATCCTGCGTGACACTGCAGTGCCACTCCTAGATGGGCCCGGTGTTTGTGTCGGCCACTAGGGTCGCTAATCTTACTCACACAGCTACCTCATTGCGCCTCTTTTTTTCTTTGCGTCATGTGCTGTTTGGGGAGGGTTTTTTGGAAGGGACATCCTGCGTGACACTGCAGTGCCACTCCTAGATGGGCCCGGTGTTTGTGTCGGCCACTAGGGTCGCTTATCTTACTCACACAGCGACCTCGGTGCAAATTTTAGGACTAAAAATAATATTGTGAGGTGTGAGGTATTCAGAATAGACTGAAAATGAGTGTAAATTATGGTTTTTGAGGTTAATAATGACCCCCAAATGACCCCCAAATGACCCTCAAAATGACCCCCAAATTCTATGATTTAAGCTGTTTTTTAGTGTTTTTTGAAAAAAACACCCGAATCCAAAACACACCCGAATCCGACAAAAAAAATTCGGTGAGGTTTTGCCAAAACGCGTTCGAACCCAAAACACGGCCGCGGAACCGAACCCAAAACCAAAACACAAAACCCGAAAAATTTCAGGCGCTCATCTCTAGCAGTCATGTGACCGGCACTTGGGATCCCAGTGGGGATTCCAGGGTCGGTATGCTGACCGCCGGGATCCCCAGCGCCGGTCTCCCAGCCCCAACTCGAATTTATAGTAGAGGGCAGATAACAGGAAAGATCCAACTAAAGCAATGACAATGCTGTCCCTTTGTTAGAATGTGTTGAAATGAAGTGTACTTCACACACAATGTAGGCTGCACAGGTTGCAGGTCAGTAGTTAGAGGAATTGGGCTGATTGCAGGTACTGAGAGCTGGGCAATGCCCTTTACTGGCTAACCAAATGTCTCTGTGCAATGGTTACAGTGTTGTAGCTATGTCTTTGGTTCTTTGGCTGGTGACTCAATAGGCACATGTGTAAGTAGTTGCTCAAGGTTGGATACACACTAAGAGGGTGATTCAGAGCTGATTGTAGATGTGTGAAAAAACGCACATCTACAATCAAAAGCTCTGACATATGGGGGGACACCCAGCACAGGCCCCCTTCCCCGCAGATGTGCAAAAGCATCACACATCGGAGATGATTTCGCACCTGAAGTGTAGCTTCCTGCCTACGAAGGCAGGTGGCTACCCGACATGTTTTTGGCCGCAGTGGCTGCGTGTGACGTTACGCAGCTGGCTTGGCCCTTCCCGCAAATGGTCCGGACACACCTGAGTTGTCCAGACAACGCCCCCCCAAAACAGTCCGAGCGCCGCCGACACGCCCCCTCCCACCTCTGCCTGTCAATAATTATTAATAATAATATTAATATTACTCCTGAAAACAAATGAATCAGTGTAATTATTCTAAAAATGGGGATGTGTTTACCATCCCGATGGACAGGATGCCAGTGGTTTGGACATCACTCAGGGGATCATTGCCAGAAGACAGACAGCCGACATCCCAAAGGTAAGTATCGGGGCTACTGTTGGGGCAGGGGGAGGGAAGGTTAGGGTTAGGCACTAGGGAGGGGGTTAGTCCTAGTTGCCACCCTTGGAGAATACCGTATGCTGGTTTAGGTCATGTGACGATTGGGATTTCATACTGAACCCCTAAAAATGATATGTTATTCAGTCTTGTTCACAGAGTACAAAAATGCTAATAATACTGTAGTCATTGAGCAAATATAACCTCAAGACAGATATGAACAGGATCTTACTATTTTGGCAGCCTATGAATGACATTCCTTAAATGTACAGATGACAGTATAATCCTGTGTGCTGTTGCATTGATTATATAGAACCATACTTTTGCACACGTGCTGTTACATCAAGAGCCAGTTGTATGTGTTATATTACATAATGAAGTCTGACAGGCTTATTACGCTTTGAGATCAGGGCAGGAACAGAGCAAATGGTGAGCTTCTGCAGTAACTGTAGATGTCTGTGCAGCAATGACATCATACTAACATCTTCATATTGCACAAATGCGGCACCACATTGAGTTTCCGCTGTTATCTACAGTGTGTTAGAAAATTATGTCATGGTTACATGTGTCTTAGTGCAAAGAGAGATGACAGTTGTAGCGGCATTTGGTATCTTGGGCAATATTCCAAGTTTTTTTTTATCATAATCCAGTCAAAAGGAAATTTTCAATGTACTGTACATGTTTCATCTTTGGTGCTTATGCTAGACATTATAGGAGTATTAAAAACTAATGTTAACATAAATTTTTATTTTTGTAGATAATTTTTATAATTTAGCAGCCTATGGTACCAACAACAATGTGAAAGTGGTTTGCCAATACTATCAACAAGCAGCGCCAGTGCTATTTTTCAGCAGGAACAGCAGGGACTATGGGGGACATGTACTAAGCAGTGATAAAAGTGGAGAAGTGAGCCAGTGGAGAAGTTGCCCATGGTAACCGATCAGCATTGACATAACATTTCTAATTTGCATAATATAAAAGTATACAGAGCAGCTGATTGGTTGCCATGGGCAACTTCTCCACTGGCTCACTTCTCCACTTTTATCACTGCTTAGTACATGTCCCGATCAGTTCCTAAAGCTCTTGGTAAATATGACATAGGGGATCATTCAGACCTTGCAGCTAAAGCGGCCCACAGAGCAGTTTGCCGAAATTGGCAAACTGTGCACGTGCAGTGGCTACATCGCGCGTGCACACACATTGTGGCAGGGGCAGATTGGCATGGAAAACCAGCCCGGGAAATTTCTGTAAGCAGCCCTGTGGAGCGGGCGGAATTCTGAGACTGAGGCAGTTGCGGCCTTCCTTGTGTCTTTTGCTGCAGCTGCATCTGTGACTTTACGTTAATGTTGCTACAAAGCCCTTCCCTGGGGTACATCTGTGTATCTGAATGTGCAAGGACTGAGATGCTGTCAGTGGCTACAGATGCTGCAATCATGCTTTGTACGTCTTTAGACTACTCCATTGGTCACACCAATGACACTTTCACCAGTTCTATGCTAGGTGCAGATCATCCGTCTGAGTACGACCTCCAATGTGAGCAATTCAATGTCTCGTTACGTAACTACTATCAGCAACACACCCATACTACATTACATCTGAGTCTGACTATCCAATCCCCTGTAACCACACAGGAATGTCCAACACATTTCTAGTACACTGAATATGTACTGCGACACTATACCAACACCATTGGGACTTATGCATGGTGCAACTCAGACGGAAAACACCACTCCACTGCATCTGGCTCAGAATCAGTCCCATATTGCTGTATACTACGCCAAAGTGGTGCTTGCCATATAAAATAACTACAAAAGGGACGTAGATATTTACATAATGTCACTAACTTTCTATCTGCTGATCTCACTAATTATAAAAACAATCAGAGGTACAATAAATAGAAAAAAGCAATTACAAAAAAAAATAATTAAGAAACATTCTGCCTGACACTGATATGTTGGCAGTCAGCAGCCTGTGTGTCTTTATAGTGACCTTCCTCCCCCGTATTTTTCCAAGTACACACATATGAACCCGCCCCCCCGTACACACATGACAGCCGCTCCCCCCAGTACACACATATGACGACTACCCCAGTATACACACATATGACAGACCCCCTCCCCCAGTATACACATATAGTATGGCAACCCCCCAGCACACACATATGACAGACCACACACATATAGTATGGCAATCCCCCAGTACACACATATGACAGCCCCACCCAGTACATACATATGACAGACCACCCCAGTATACACAAATGACAACCCCCCACAGTACACACATATGGCAACTACCCCAGTACACACATATGACAGACCCCCACCCCAGTATGCACTGATATCCTCGCCCATATGTCCCCAGTACATACATATGACAGACCACCCCAGTATACACAAATGACAACCCCCCACAGTACACACATATGACAGACCACCCCAGTATACACATATGACAAACCCCTACCCCAGTATGCACTGATATCCTCGCCCATATGTCCCCAGTACAGACATATGACAGACCCTCCCAGTACATACATACAGTATGACAACCCCCAGTACACACATATGACAGACCCCCCCCCCCCCAGTATACACATATAGTATGGAAACCCCCCAGCACACACATATGACAGACCCCCCCCCCCCCCAGTATACACATATAGTATGGCAACCCCCCAGCACACACATATGACAGACCCCCCCCCCCCCCCGTATACACATATAGTATGGCAACCCCCCAGCACACACATATAACAGACCCCCCCAGTACACACATATAGTATGGCAACCCCCCAGTACACACATATAACAGACCACCCCAGTACACACACATGACAGATCCACCCAGTACACACATATGACAGACCCCCCCCAGTACACACATATAGTATGGCAACCCCCCAGTACACACATATAACAGACCACCCCAGTACACACATATGACAGATCCACCCAGTACACACATATGACAGACCCCCCCCCCCCCCAGTATACACATATAGTATGGCAACCCCCCAGCACACACATATGACAGACCCCCCCCCCCCCCAGTACACACATATAGTATGGCAACCCCCCAGTACACACATATAACAGACCACCCCAGTACACACATATGACAGATCCACCCAGTACACACATATGACAGACCACCCCAGTACACACATATGACAACCCCCGCACAGTACACACATATGGCAACTACCCGAGTACACACATATGACAGACCCCCACCCAAGTATGCACTGATATCCTCCCCCATATTTCCCCAGTACAGACATATGACAGAACCCCCAGTACACACATACAGTATGACAACCCCCAGTACACACATATGACAGACCACCCTAGTACACACATATCACAACCCCCCAGTACACACATATGACAGACCACCCCAGTATACACATATGACAGACCACCCCAGTACACAAATATGACAGACCACCCAAGTACACACATATGACAACCCCCCCAGTACACATATAAGACAGTCCCCCACTCCACCAGTATATGCAGATCACCCACCCATCTCATATTTTCCCCTAGTACACAGAAATGACAACTCCCCCAGTACACAACCTCACCCCAGTACACAGATATGACAACCCCCAGTACACATTAGTGATGAGCGGGTTCGGTTTCCGAGAAACTGAACCCACCCGAGCTTTACCTTTTTTACACGGGTCCGAGCAGACTCGGATCCTCCCGCCTTGCTCGGCTAACCCGAGCGCGCCCGAACGTCATCATCCCGCTGTCGGATTCTCGCGAGATTCGGATTCTATATAAGCAGCCGCGCGTCGCCGCCATTTTCCACACGTGCATTGAGATTGATAGGGAGAGGACGTGGCTGGCGTCCTCTCCGTTTATATACTAGTTATATACTACACAGTTGATCTGATTGCTTAGCTTATTGTGGGGAGGATTGGGGAGCAGCTGTTAGGAGGAGTACAGTGCAGAGTTTTGCTAATAGTGACCACCAGTTTTTTATCCGTTCTCTGCCTGAAAAAAACGCTCCATACCATATCTGTGCTCAGTGTGCAGTGCTGCATGATATATCTGTGCTGAGTGCTCACACTGCTTAATTGTGGGGACTGGGGAGCAGCTATAGCAGTAGTACAGTGCACAGTTTTGCTGACAGTGACCACCAGTATACGTTTGTCTGCCTGAAAAACACTCCTGTGGTGTCTTTTTTTTTTATACTATAAACGCAGTCTGCTGACAGTGTCCACCAGGTCCATTATACTGTATATAGCAGTACGGTAGGCCACTGCTGTACCTACCTCTGTGTCGTCACTCGTCGCCCAAAAGTATACTAAGTATCCATCCATCTACATTGTATACCTGTGGTGTCTTTTTTTCTTTATACTATAAACGCAGTCTGCTGACAGTGTCCACCAGGTCCATTATACTGTATATAGCAGTACGGTAGGCCACTGCTGTACCTACCTCTGTGTCGTCACTCGTCGTCCATAAGTATACTAAGTATCCATCCATCTACATTGTATACCTGTGGTGTCTTTTTTTCTTTATACTAAGTATAAACGCAGTCTGCTGACAGTGTCCACCAGGTCCATTATACTGTATATAGCAGTACGGTAGGCCACTGCTGTACCTACCTCTGTGTCATCACTCGTCGTCCATAAGTATCCAAAGTATCCATCCATCTACATTGTATACCTGTGGTGTCTTTTTTTCTTTATACTAAGTATAAACGCAGTCTGCTGACAGCGTCCACCAGGTCAATTATACTGTATATAGCAGTACGGTAGGCCACTGCTGTACCTACCTCTGTGTCATCACTCATCGTCCATAAGTATACTAAGTATCCATCCATCTACATTGTATACCTGTGGTGTCTTTTTTTCTTTATACTAAGTATAAACGCAGTCTGCTGACAGTGTCCACCAGGTCCATTATACTGTATATAGCAGTACGGTAGGCCACTGCTGTACCTACCTCTGTGGCATCACTCGTCGTCCATAAGTATACTAAGTATCCATCCATCTACATTGTATACCTGTGGTGTCTTTTTTTCTTTATACTAAGTATAAACGCAGTCTGCTGACAGTGTCCACCAGGTCCATTATACTGTATATAGCAGTACGGTAGGCACTGCTGTACCTACCTCTGTGTCGTCACTCGTCGTCCATAAGTATACTAAGTATCCATACATCTACATTGTATACCTGTGGTGTCTTTTTTTCTTTATACTAAGTATAAACGCAGTCTGCTGACAGTGTCCACCAGGTCCATTATACTGTATATAGCAGTACGGTAGGCCACTGCTGTACCTACCTCTGTGTCGTCACTCGTCATCCATAAGTATACTAAGTATCCATCCATCTACATTATATACCTGTGGTGTCTTTTTTTCTTTATACTAAGTATAAACGCAGTCTGCTGACAGTGTCCACCAGGTCCATTATACTGTATATAGCAGTACGGTAGGCCACTGCTGTACCTACCTCTGTGTCGTCACTCATCGTCCATAAGTATACTAAGTATCCATCCATATACATTGTATACCTGTGGTGTCTTTTTTTCTTTATACTAAGTATAAACGCAGTCTGCTGACAGTGTCCACCAGGTAGCAGTACGGTAGGCCACTGCTGTACCTACCTCTGTGTCGTCACTCTTCGTCCATAAGTATACTAGTATCCATCCATCTACATTGTATACCTGTGGTGCCATTTAGTTGTGCGCATTAAAATATGGAGAACAAAAATGTGGAGGTTAAAAAAATAGGGAAAGATCAAGATCCACTTCCACCTCGTGCTGAAGCTGCTGCCACTAGTCATGGCCGAGACGATGAAATGCCATCAACGTCGTTTGCCAAGGCCGATGCCCAATGTCATAGTACAGAGCATGTAAAATCCAAAACACAAAAGATCAGTAAAATGCCTCAAAAATCAAAATTAAAAGCGTCTGAGGAGAAGCGTAAACTTGCCAATATGCTATTTACGACACGGAGTGGCAAGGAACGGCTGAGGCCCTGGCCTATGTTCATGGCTAGTGGTTCAGCTTCACATGAGGATGGAAGCACTCATCCTCTCGCTAGAAAAAAAGAAAAGACTTAAGCTGGCAAAAGCACAGCAAAGAACTGTGCGTTCTTCGAAATCACAAATCCCCAAGGAGAGTCCAATTGTGTCGGTTGCGATGCCTGACCTTCCCAACACTGGACGGGAAGAGCTTGCGCCTTCCACCATTTGCACGCCCCCTGTAAGTGCTGGAAGGAGCACCCGCAGTCCAGTTCCTGATAGTCAAATTGAAGATGTCACTGTTGAAGTACACCAGGATGAGGATATGGGTGTTGCTGGCGCTGGGGAGGAAATTGACAAGGAGGATTCTGATGGTGAGGTGGTTTGTTTAAGTCAGGCACCCGGGGAGACACCTGTTGTCCATGGGAGGAATATGGCCCTTGACATGCCTGGTCAAAATACAAAAAAAATCAGCTCTTCGGTGTGGAATTATTTCAACACAAATGCGGACAACAGGTGTCAAGCCGTGTGTTGCCTTTGTCAAGCTGTAATAAGTAGGGGTAAGGACGTTAACCACCTCGGAACATCCTCCCTTATACGTCACCTGCAGCGCATTCATCATAAGTCAGTGACAAGTTCAAAAACTTTGGGTGACAGCGGAAGCAGTCCACTGACCACTAAATCCCTTCCTCTTGTAACCAAGCTCCTGCAAACCACACCACCAACTCCCTCAGTGTCAATTTCCTCCTTACCCAGGAAAGCCAATAGTCCTGCAGGCCATGTCACTGGCAAGTCTGACGAGTCCTCTCCTGCCTGGGATTCCTCCGATGCATCCTTGAGTGTAAAGCCTACTGCTGCTGGCGCTGCTGTTGTTGCTGCTGGGAGTCGATCGGCATCCCAGAGGGGAAGTCGGAAGACCACTTGTACTACTTCCAGTAAGCAATTGACTGTCCAACAGTCCTTTGCGAGGAAGATGAAATATCACAGCAGTCATCCTGCTGCAAAGCGGATAACAGGCCTTGGCAGCCTGGGCGGTGAGAAACGTGGTTCCGGTATCCATCATTAATTCAGAGCCAACTATAGACTTGATTGAGGTACTGTGTCCCCGGTACCAAATACCATCTAGGTTCCATTTCTCTAGGCAGGCGATACCGAAAATGTACACAGACCTCAGAAAAAGACTCACCAGTGTCCTAAAAAATGCAGTTGTACCCAATGTCCACTTAACCACGGACATGTGGACAAGTGGAGCAGGGCAGACTCAGGACTATATGACTGTGACAGCCCACTGGGTAGATGTATTGCCTCCCGCAGCAAGAACAGCAGCGGCGGCACCAGTAGCAGCATCTCGCAAATGCCAACTCGTTCCTAGGCAGGCTACGCTTTGTATCACCGCTTTCCAGAATACGCACACAGCTGAAAACCTCTTACGGCAACTGAGGAAGATCATCGCAGAATGGCTTACCCCAATTGGACTCTCCTGGGGATTTGTGACATCGGACAACGCCAGCAATATTGTGCGTGCATTACATCTGGGCAAATTCCAGCACGTCCCATGTTTTGCACATACCTTGAATTTGGTGGTGCAGAATTATTTAAAAAACGACAGTGCAAGAGATGCTGTCGGTGGTCCGAAGAATTGCGGGCCACTTTCGGCGTTCAGGCACCGCGTACAGAAGACTGGAGCACCACCAAAAATACCTGAACCTGCCCTGCCATCATCTGAAGCAAGAGGTGGTAACGAGGTGGAATTCAACCCTCTATATGCTTCAGAGGATGGAGGAGCAGCAAAAGGCCATTCAAGCCTATACATCTGGCCACGATATAGGCAAAGGAGGTGGAATGCATCTGTCTTAAGCGCAGTGGAGAATGATTTCAACGTTGTGCAAGGTTCTGCAACCCTTTGAACTTGCCACACGTGAAGTCAGTTCAGACACTGCCAGCCTGAGTCAGGTCATTCCCCTCATCAGGCTTTTGCAGAAGAAGCTGGAGACATTGAAGGAGGAGCTAAAACAGAGCGATTCCGCTAGGCATGTGGGACTTGTGGATGGAGCCCTTCATTCGCTTAACCAGGATTCACGGGTGGTCAATCTGTTGAAATCAGAGCACTACATTTTGGCCACCGTGCTCGATCCTAGATTTAAAACCTACATTGTATCTCTCTTTCCGGCAGACACAAGTCTGCAGGGGTTCAAATACCTGCTGGTGAGAAAATTGTCAAGTCAAGCAGAACGTGACCCGTCAACAGCTCCTCCTTCACATTCTCCCGCAACTGGGGGTGCGAGGAAAAGGCTAAGAATTCCGAGCTCACCCGCTTACGGTGATGCAGGGCAGTCTGGAGCGAGTGCTGACATCTGGTCCGGACTGAAGGACCTGCCAACGATTACTGACATGTCGTCTACTGTCACTGCATATGATTCTCTCACCATTGAAAGAATGGTGGAGGATTATATGAGTGACCGCATCCAAGTAGGCACGTCAGACAGTCCATACGTATACTGGCAGGAAAAAGAGGCAATTTAGAGGCCCTTGCAGAAACTGGCTTTATTCTACCTAAGTTGCCCTCCCTCCAGTGTGTACTCCGAAAGAGTGTTTAGTGCAGCCGCTCACCTTATCAGCAATCGGCGTACGAGGTTACTTCCAGAAAATGTGGAGAAGATGATGTTCATTAAAATGAATTATAATCAATTCCTCCGTGGAGACATTCACCAGCAGCAATTGCCTCCAGAAAGTACACGGGGACCTGAGATGGTGGATTCCAGTGGGGACGAATTAATAATCTGTGAGGAGGGGGATGTATACAGTGAAAGGGGTGATGAATCGGACGATGAGGAGGAGGTGGACATCTTGCCTCTGTAGAGCCAGTTTGTGCAAGGAGAGATTGATTGCTTCTTTTTTGGTGGGGGCCCAAACCAACCAGTCATTTCAGTCACAGTCGTGTGGCAGACCCTGTCACTGAAATGATGGGTTCGTTAAAGTGTGCATGTCCTGTTTATACAACATAAGGGTGGGTGGGAGGGCCCAAGGACAATTCCATCTTGCACCTCTTTTTTCTTTCATTTTTCTTTGCATCATGTGCTGTTTGGGGAGTATTTTTTTGAAGTGCCATCCTGTCTGACACTGCAGTGCCACTCCTAGATGGGCCAGATGTTTGTGTCGGCCACTTGGGTCGCTTATCTTAGTCACACAGCTACCTCATTGCGCCTCTTTTTTTCTTTGCATCATGTGCTGTTTGGGGAGTATTTTTTTGAAGGGCCATCCTGCGTGACACTGCAGTGCCACTTCTAGATGGGCCAGATGTTTGTGTCGGCCACTTGGGTCGCTTATCTTAGTCACACAGCTACCTCATTGCGCCTCTTTTTTTCTTTGCATCATGTGCTGTTTGGGGAGTATTTTTTTGAAGGGCCATCCTGCGTGACACTGCAGTGCCACTCCTAGATGGGCCAGATGTTTGTGTCGGCCACTTGGATCGCTTATCTTAGTCACACAGCTACCTCATTGCGCCTCTTTTTTTCTTTGCATCATGTGCTGTTTGGGGAGTATTTTTTGGAAGGGCCATCCTGCGTGACACTGCAGTGCCACTCCTAGATGGGCCAGATGTTTGTGTCGGCCACTTGGGTCGCTTATCTTAGTCACACAGCTACCTCATTGCGCCTCTTTTTTTCTTTGCATCATGTGCTGTTTGGGGAGTATTTTTTTGAAGGGCCATCCTGCGTGACACTGCAGTGACACTCCTAGATGGGCCAGGTGTTTGTGTCGGCCACTTGTGTCGCTTAGCTTAGTCACACAGCTACCTTGGTGCGCCTCTTTATTTCTTTGCATCATGTGCTGTTTGGGGAGTATTTTTTTGAAGTGCCATCCTGTCTGACACTGCAGTGCCACTCCTAGATGGGCCAGATGTTTGTGTCGGCCAATTGGGTCGCTTATCTTAGTCACACAGCTACCTCATTGCGCCTCTTTTTTTCTTTGTATCATGTGCTGTTTGGGGAGTATTTTTTTGAAGGGCCATCCTGTCTTACACTGCAGTGCCACTCCTAGATGGGCCTGGTGTTTGTGTCGGCCACTTGGGTCGCTTAGCTTAGCCATCCAGCGACCTCTGACTAAAAATAATATTGTGAGATGTGAGGTGTTCAGAATAGACTGAAAATGAGTGGAAATTATGGTTATTGATGTTAATAATACTATGGGATCAAAATGACCCCCAAATTCTATGATTTAAGCAGTTTTTTAGGGTATTTTGAAAAAAACACCCGAATCCAAAACACACCCGAATCCGACAAAAAATTTTCGGTGAGGTTTTGCCAAAATGCGTCCGAACCCAAAACACGGCCGCGGAACCGAACCCAAAACCAAAACACAAAACCCGAAAAATTTCCGGTGCACATCACTAGTACACATAGAACCTGACTTGCTTCACTTCTACCTGTTGAAAGAGCAGGGAGCCCGGACAGTCACAGAGGAATAAAAGGATGCGGCCATAGCACATACAGTTAGTGAGCAGACAGAGGGACCAGCCGCTGTGAACCTTAAGAAGCACGTGTGATGTGGTGCCCTGGCTGCCAAGACTTATCTGCTGTATTGTACGGCGGCACAGCTGTCAGCTGACTAGCTGCACTGCTGGAGATTTCCCTTCTGCAAGCGTACTTGCGTAGTAGCTATGAACACTTCCCAAATGGAACTTAGCTCCGATCACTGGCAGCTTGCTACATGTACTACTGTATGTATGTATATACTGGCCGACAGGGGGGGTCAAGGCCGGCCGCGTGCAGCACAGCATAGCCCGGCCAACCAGGAAATGGATCGACATCCCGGTGGACCAATCCACCCCTGCATTGCGGTCGCATCCCCGATGGATGCAACCACACACATTGACAGCGGCAGCCGTGAGGAGGGGCTCGTCATGGCATTGAGGGGGGTGGGCGTTCCGAAAGGGAGAGGGTCGGGACTGGTTTCTGGGTGGCTGCGTGATGTCAGGATACCGACGCCAGAATCCCAACACCCAGTGAAATAACTCCAAGCGGAATCCCGACCACCAGCTGGAATCCCCAATTGGGTGGTGGTCCACGCCACCAGCCAATGGGGAATATAGCCCAGAAGCATGGCAAACTCTCGAGGGGACATGTTCCATTTGACGCCAGTATTCTGTCTGACGGGATCCTGGCGTCAGTCTCCTGACTATATATATAAATACACATACGGGGATCCACTGCACTTGCCATTCCCAGGAGAGGGGTGCACTCACGTACTCCCCACCCCTAGGTTGGGGTGCGGTAGGCTGTGACCACCTAACTCAAATATACATATACAGAGAACCCTGCACTCTCTGTATGTGTATATTAGGGTTCATTTTAAAATTGGCCCATTTGTGATCATATCTCTCTCTCATGCACCCCTAAGCTCATTTACTTTTAACCTGGATCAGTTGCTGTTTAGGTGTGTTGGTGACTGTCTCACTTTGAAAGCCAGTAGTCAGTTGGCAGGTGAACTTTAAACCAGCTAAGCACACTTGTAACACTCCTATTTTTCCACTAATATTACTATTTTGAGTATTTTACTAACACCCTTATTTTTGTATCACTTTCTAACACATAGCTTCTGCTTCTTATTAACACATACAGAGCCGACCTTAGGCATAGGCAAGCTAGGCAAATGCCTAGGGTATTTGGTATGCTTAGGGGCACCAGCAGCTTCTGCTGATTAAAATGATATGTGGCATGCTTATATTCTGTGTGTGACTGCGCCTATATCTACATACAAAATGCTACGTTGCAGGGTATTCCTGGAAATCACTGTAATGTAGCATTTCGTATGCAGATACAGCAGCAGTCACACACAGAATATAGGCATGCCGCATATCATTTTAATCAGCAGAAGCTGCTTGTGCATCCTAGCCACATAGTAATGCAAATAATATGATGTATTTTCATAAAAAGGCGCCCGACGTTAGCAGAGCTGCCATCTGACTCATGCCAGGCATCTCCTGCAGAACTAGCGGTGGCGCTAGGGGGCGCCAGCCAAAATTTTGCCTAGGGCATCATATTGGTTAGGGCCAGCTCTGAACACATATTAACTAGTGATGAGCGGGTTCGGTTCCTCGGAATCCGAACCCGCCCGAACTTCAGCTTTTTTTACACGGATCCGAGCGACTCGGATCTTCCCGCCTTGCTCGGTTAACCCGAGCGCGCCCGAACGTCATCATGACGCTGTCGGATTCTCGCGAGGCTCGGATTCTATCGCGAGACTCGGATTCTATATAAGGAGCCGCGCGTCGCCGCCATTTTACACGTGCATTGAGATTGATAGTGAGAGGACGTGGCTGGCGTCCTCTCCGTTTAGAGAAGAAATAGATAGGAGAGTGAGAGTGAGACAGTGACACTTCATTTACTGGAGCTTAGGAGGAGTACTCAGACAGAGAGTGCAGAATTTTGCTGATAGTATTAGTTAGTTATACTAGTGACAGAGTGAGACAGTGACACTTCATTTACTGGAGCTTAGGAGGAGTACTCAGACAGAGAGTGCAGAATTTTGCTGATAGTATTAGTTAGTTATACTAGTGACTGACCAGTGACCACCAGTGCAGTTTTATATTATTTAATATAATCCGTTCTCTGCCTGAAAAAACGATACACAGTGACTCAGTCACATACCATATCTGTGCTCAGCCCAGTGTGCTGCTGCATCATCTATGTATAATATCTGACTGTGCTCACACAGCTTAATTGTGGGGGAGACTGGGGAGCAGTTAGGTTATAGCAGGAGCCAGGAGTACATATTAAAATTAAACAGTGCACACTTTTTTTCTGCAGGAGTGCCACTGCCAGTGTGACTGACCAGTGACCTGACCACCAGTATATAGTATACTATATTGTATTGTGAATGTCTGCCTGTAAAAGTTAAACACACGTCGTGTGACTTGTGTGGTGTTTTTTTATTCTATAAAATAAAAAACTCATTCTGCTGACAGACAGTGTCCAGCAGGTCCGTCATTATATAATATATACCTGTCCGGCTGCAGTAGTGATATATATATATTTTTTATATCATTATTTATCATCCAGTCGCAGCAGACACAGTACGGTAGTTCACGGCTGTAGCTACCTCTGTGTCGGCACTCGGCAGTCCATCCATAATTGTATACCACCTACCCGTGGTTTTTTTTTTCTTTCTTCTTTATACATACTACATCTCATTATCATCCAGTCTATATTAGCAGCAGACACAGTACAGTACGGTAGTCCACGGCTGTAGCTACCTCTGTGTCGGCACTCGGCAGTCCGTCCATAATTGTATACCACCTACCCGTGGTTTTTTTTTTCTTTCTTCTTTATACATACTACATCTCATTATCAACCAGTCTATATTAGCAGCAGACACAGTACGGTAGTCCACGGCTGTAGCTACCTCTGTGTCGGCACTCGGCAGTCCATCCATAATTGTATACCACCTACCCGTGGGTTTTTTTTCTTTCTTCTTTATACATACTACATCTCATTATCATCCAGTCTATATTAGCAGCAGACACAGTACAGTACGGTAGTCCACGGCTGTAGCTACCTCTGTGTCGGCACTCGGCAGTCCATCCATAATTGTATACCACCTACCCGTGGTTTTTTTTTCTTTCTTCTTTATACATACATACTACATCTCTTTATCAACCAGTCTATATTAGCAGCAGACACAGTACGGTAGTCCACGGCTGTAGCTACCTCTGTGTCGGCACTCGGCAGTCCATCCATAATTGTATACCACCTACCCGTGGTTTTTTTTTCTTTCTTCTTTATACATACATACTACATCTCTTTATCAACCAGTCTATATTAGCAGCAGACACAGTACGGTAGTCCACGGCTGTAGCTACCTCTGTGTCGGCACTCGGCAGTCCATCCATAATTGTATACCACCTACCCGTGGTTTTTTTTTCTTTCTTCTTTATACATACATACTACATCTCATTATCATCCAGTCTATATTAGCAGCAGACACAGTACAGTACGGTAGTCCACGGCTGTAGCTACCTCTGTGTCGGCACTCGGCAGTCCATCCATAATTGTATACCACCTACCCGTGGTTTTTTTTTCTTTCTTCTTTATACATACATACTACATCTCATTATCATCCAGTCTATATTAGCAGCAGACACAGTACAGTACGGTAGTCCACGGCTGATGCTACCTCTGTGTCGGCACTCGGCAGTCCGTCCATAATTGTATACCACCTACCCGTGGTTTTTTTTTCTTTCTTCTTTATACATACATACTACATCTCTTTATCAACCAGTCTATATTAGCAGCAGACACAGTACGGTAGTTCACGGCTGTAGCTACCTCTGTGTCGGCACTCGGCAGTCCATCCATAATTGTATACCACCTACCCGTGGTTTTTTTTTTCTTTCTTCTTTATACATACTACATCTCATTATCATCCAGTCTATATTAGCAGCAGACACAGTACAGTACGGTAGTCCACGGCTGTAGCTACCTCTGTGTCGGCACTCGGCAGTCCATCCATAATTGTATACCACCTACCCGTGGTTTTTTTTTCTTTCTTCTTTATACATACATACTACATCTCATTATCAACCAGTCTATATTAGCAGCAGACACAGTACGGTAGTCCACGGCTGTAGCTACCTCTGTGTCGGCACTCGGCAGTCCGTCCATAATTGTATACCACCTACCCGTGGTTTTTTTTTCTTTCTTCTTTATACATACATACTACATCTCATTATCATCCAGTCTATATTAGCAGCAGACACAGTACAGTACAATAGTCCACGGCTGTAGCTACCTCTGTGTCGGCACTCGGCAGTCCATCCATAATTGTATACTAGTATCCATCCATCTCCATTGTTTACCTGAGGTGCCTTTTAGTTGTGCCTATTAAAATATGGAGAACAAAAATGTTGAGGTTCCAAAATTAGGGAAAGATCAAGATCCACTTCCACCTCGTGCTGAAGCTGCTGCCACTAGTCATGGCCGAGACGATGAAATGCCAGCAACGTCGTCTGCCAAGGCCGATGCCCAATGTCATAGTACAGAGCATGTCAAATCCAAAACACCAAATATCAGTAAAAAAAGGACTCCAAAACCTAAAATAAAATTGTCGGAGGAGAAGCGTAAACTTGCCAATATGCCATTTACCACACGGAGTGGCAAGGAACGGCTGAGGCCCTGGCCTATTTTCATGGCTAGTGGTTCAGCTTCACATGAGGATGGAGGCACTCAGCCTCTCGCTAGAAAAATGAAAAGACTCAAGCTGGCAAAAGCAGTAGCACCGCAAAGAACTGTGCATTCTTCGAAATCCCAAATCCACAAGGAGAGTCCAATTGTGTCGGTTGCGATGCCTGACCTTCCCAACACTGGACGTGAAGAGCATGCGCCTTCCACCATTTGCACGCCCCCTGCAAGTGCTGGAAGGAGCACCCGCAGTCCAGTTCTTGATAGTCAGATTGAAGATGTCAGTGTTGAAGTACACCAGGATGAGGAGGATATGGGTGTTGCTGGCGCTGGGGAGGAAATTGACCAGGAGGATTCTGATGGTGAGGTGGTTTGTTTAAGTCAGGCACCCGGGGAGACACCTGTTGTCCGTGGGAGGAATATGGCCATTGACATGCCTGGTGAAAATACCAAAAAAATCAGCTCTTCGGTGTGGAACTATTTCAACAGAAATGCGGACAACAGGTGTCAAGCCGTGTGTTCCCTTTGTCAAGCTGTAATAAGTAGGGGTAAGGACGTTAACCACCTCAGAACATCCTCCCTTATACGTCACCTGCAGCGCATTCATAATAAGTCAGTGACAAGTTCAAAAACTTTGGGTGACAGCGGAAGCAGTCCACTGACCAGTAAATCCCTTCCTCTTGTAACCAAGCTCACGCAAACCACCCCACCAACTCCCTCAGTGTCAATTTCCTCCTTCCCCAGGAATGCCAATAGTCCTGCAGGCCATGTCACTGGCAATTCTGACGAGTCCTCTCCTGCCTGGGATTCCTCCGATGCATCCTTGCGTGTAACGCCTACTGCTGCTGGCGCTGCTGTTGTTGCTGCTGGGAGTCGATGGTCATCCCAGAGGGGAAGTCGTAAGACCACTTTTACTACTTCCACCAAGCAATTGACTGTCCAACAGTCCTTTGCGAGGAAGATGAAATATCACAGCAGTCATCCTACAGCAAAGCGGATAACTGAGGCCTTGGCATCCTGGGTGGTGAGAAACGTGGTTACGGTATCCATCATTACTGCAGAGCCAACTAGAGACTTGTTGGAGGTACTGTGTCCCCGGTACCAAATACCATCTAGGTTCCATTTCTCTAGGCAGGCGATACCGAAAATGTACACAGACCTCAGAAAAAGAGTCACCAGTGTCATAAAAAATGCAGCTGTACCCAATGTCCACTTAACCACGGACATGTGGACAAGTGGAGCAGGGCAGGGTCAGGACTATATGACTGTGACAGCCCACTGGGTAGATGTATGGACTCCCGCCGCAAGAACAGCAGCGGCGGCACCAGTAACAGCATCTCGCAAACGCCAACTCTTTCCTAGGCAGGCTACGCTTTGTATCACCGGTTTCCAGAATACGCACACAGCTGAAAACCTCTTACGGCAACTGAGGAAGATCATCGCGGAATGGCTTACCCCAATTGGACTCTCCTGTGGATTTGTGGCATCGGACAACGCCAGCAATATTGTGTGTGCATTAAATATGGGCAAATTCCAGCACGTCCCATGTTTTGCACATACCTTGAATTTGGTGGTGCAGAATTTTTTAAAAAATGACAGGGGCGTGCAAGAGATGCTGTCGGTGGCCAGAAGAATTGCGGGACACTTTCGGCGTACAGGCACCACGTACAGAAGACTGGAGCACCACCAAAAACTACTGAACCTGCCCTGCCATCATCTGAAGCAAGAAGTGGTAACGAGGTGGAATTCAACCCTCTATATGCTTCAGAGGTTGGAGGAGCAGCAAAAGGCCATTCAAGCCTATACAACTGAGCACGATATAGGAGGTGGAATGCACCTGTCTCAAGTGCAGTGGAGAATGATTTCAACGTTGTGCAAGGTTCTGATGCCCTTTGAACTTGCCACACGTGAAGTCAGTTCAGACACTGCCAGCCTGAGTCAGGTCATTCCCCTCATCAGGCTTTTGCAGAAGAAGCTGGAGACATTGAAGGAGGAGCTAACACGGAGCGATTCCGCTAGGCATGTGGGACTTGTGGATGGAGCCCTTAATTCGCTTAACAAGGATTCACGGGTGGTCAATCTGTTGAAATCAGAGCACTACATTTTGGCCACCATGCTCGATCCTAGATTTAAAGCCTACCTTGGATCTCTCTTTCCGGCAGACACAAGTCTGCTGGGGTTGAAAGACCTGCTGGTGAGAAAATTGTCAAGTCAAGCGGAACGCGACCTGTCAACATCTCCTCCTTCACATTCTCCCGCAACTGGGGGTGCGAGGAAAAGGCTCAGAATTCCGAGCCCACCCGCTGGCGGTGATGCAGGGCAGTCTGGAGCGACTGCTGATGCTGACATCTGGTCCGGACTGAAGGACCTGACAACGATTACGGACATGTCGTCTACTGTCACTGCATATGATTCTCTCAACATTGAAAGAATGGTGGAGGATTATATGAGTGACCGCATCCAAGTAGGCACGTCACACAGTCCGTACTTATACTGGCAGGAAAAAGAGGCAATTTGGAGGCCCTTGCACAAACTGGCTTTATTCTACCTAAGTTGCCCTCCCACAAGTGTGTACTCCGAAAGAGTGTTTAGTGCCGCCGCTCACCTTGTCAGCAATCGGCGTACGAGGTTACATCCAGAAAATGTGGAGAAGATGATGTTCATTAAAATGAATTATAATCAATTCCTCCGCGGAGACATTGACCAGCAGCAATTGCCTCCACAAAGTACACAGGGAGCTGAGATGGTGGATTCCAGTGGGGACGAATTGATAATCTGTGAGGAGGGGGATGTACATGGTGATATATCGGAGGATGATGATGAGGTGGACATCTTGCCTCTGTAGAGCCAGTTTGTGCAAGGAGAGATTAATTGCTTCTTTTTTGGGGGGGGTCCAAACCAACCCGTCATATCAGTCACAGTCGTGTGGCAGACCCTGTCACTGAAATGATGGGTTGGTTAAAGTGTGCATGTCCTGTTTATACAACATAAGGGTGGGTGGGAGGGCCCAAGGACAATTCCATCTTGCACCTCTTTTTTCTTTTATTTTTCTTTGCGTCATGTGCTGTTTGGGGAGGGTTTTTTGGAAGGGCCATCCTGCGTGACACTGCAGTGCCACTCCTAGATGGGCCCGGTGTTTGTGTCGGCCACTAGGGTCGCTTATCTTACTCACACAGTCAGCTACCTCATTGCGCCTCTTTTTTTCTTTGCGTCATGTGCTGTTTGGGGAGGGTTTTTTGGAAGGGCCATCCTGCGTGACACTGCAGTGCCACTCCTAGATGGGCACGGTGTTTGTGTCGGCCACTAGGGTCGCTTATCTTACTCACACAGTCAGCTACCTCATTGCGCCTCTTTTTTTCTTTGCGTCATGTGCTGTTTGGGGAGGGTTTTTTGGAAGGGCCATCCTGCGTGACACTGCAGTGCCACTCCTAGATGGGCCCGGTGTTTGTGTCGGCCACTAGGGTCGCTTATCTTACTCACACAGTCAGCTACCTCATTGCGCCTCTTTTTTTCTTTGCGTCATGTGCTGTTTGGGGAGGGTTTTTTGGAAGGGCCATCCTGCGTGACACTGCAGTGCCACTCCTAGATGGGCCCGGTGTTTGTGTCGGCCACTAGGGTCGCTTATCTTACTCACACAGTCAGCTACCTCATTGCGCCTCTTTTTTTCTTTGCGTCATGTGCTGTTTGGGGAGGGTTTTTTGGAAGGGCCATCCTGCGTGACACTGCAGTGCCACTCCTAGATGGGCCCGGTGTTTGTGTCGGCCACTAGGGTCGCTTATCTTACTCACACAGTCAGCTACCTCATTGCGCCTCTTTTTTTCTTTGCATCATGTGCTGTTTGGGGAGGGTTTTTTGGAAGGGCCATCCTGCGTGACACTGCAGTGCCACTCCTAGATGGGCCCGGTGTTTGTGTCGGCCACTAGGGTCGCTTATCTTACTCACACAGTCAGCTACCTCATTGCGCCTCTTTTTTTCTTTGCGACATGTGCTGTTTGGGGAGGGTTTTTTGGAAGTGACATCCTGCGTGACACTGCAGTGCCACTCCTAGATGGGCCCGGTGTTTGTGTCGGCCACTAGGGTCGCTTATCTTACTCACACAGTCAGCTACCTCATTGCGCCTCTTTTTTTCTTTGCGTCATGTGCTGTTTGGGGAGGGTTTTTTGGATGGGCCATCCTGCGTGACACTGCAGTGCCACTCCTAGATGGGCCCGGTGTTTGTGTCGGCCACTAGGGTCGCTTATCTTACTCACACAGTCAGCTACCTCATTGCGCCTCTTTTTTTCTTTGCGTCATGTGCTGTTTGGGGAGGGTTTTTTGGAAGGGCCATCCTGCGTGACACTGCAGTGCCACTCCTAGATGGGCCCGGTGTTTGTGTCGGCCACTAGGGTCGCTAATCTTACTCACACAGTCAGCTACCTCATTGCGCCTCTTTTTTTCTTTGCGTCATGTGCTGTTTGGGGAGGGTTTTTTGGAAGGGACATCCTGCGTGACACTGCAGTGCCACTCCTAGATGGGCCAGGTGTTTGTGTCGGCCACTAGGGTCACTTATCTTACTCACACAGCTACCTCATTGCGCCTCTTTTTTTCTTTGCGTCATGTGCTGTTTGGGGAGTGTTTTTTGGAAGGGCCATCCTGCGTGACACTGCAGTGCCACTCCTAGATGGGCCCGGTGTTTGTGTCGGCCACTAGGGTCGCTTATCTTACTCACACAGCTACCTCGGTGCAAATTTTAGGACTAAAAATAATATTGTGAGGTGTGAGGTATTCAGAATAGACTGAAAATGAGTGTAAATTATGGTTTTTGAGGTTAATAATACTTTGGGATCAAAATGACCCCCAAATTCTATGATTTAAGCTGTTTTTTAGGGTTTTTTGAAAAAAACACCCGAATCCAAAACACACCCGAATCCGACAAAAAAAATTCGGTGAGGTTTTGCCAAAACGCGGTCGAACCCAAAACACGGCCGCGGAACCGAACCCAAAACCAAAACACAAAACCCGAAAAATTTCCGGCGCTCATCTCTAATATTAACACTACTATAGTATTGCAATGGTGTGCTGCCCTGGTGTGGTTGGGCCTGAGCTGACTTTGTGGGGTGGGGTCCATGCCCTGGTCTTATGCCTAGTATTAGGGACCTCCAGTAATAAAGCCCCCATGAAGTGGCCTGGAGGCTTATCATATCTTTTGCAAAACATATGTAACTAACATTAGGAAAGCACACTTGTGTAGTTGTGTTAGTTGTGTTGGTGACTGTCTTACCTTTTAAAAGCCATAAGTGTGGCAGGTAAGCTTTAAACCAGGTAAGCACATTTTCCCCTATGAGACAGCAGTAGCCAGGTCCCTAAAAAATCTATGTGATAGTTTATGTGATAGAGTAGGACTTGCGGTGAAATGGGGTCCCGTCGAGTGGGCCGCAAGCTTACTTAGGAGAGTGCAGGGTTCTCTGTATATGTACATATATAAATATGTATATTTACTGTTTATATCCAATACATCCAGGTATATGCCGTCTTGTACAATACCTTTAAATTTCAAGTTGAAAACTAAAGATATTATACCTCGGAACGACCCGCGCGAGCATGCATCGTTAACGATATAGAGTATACATACTTGCCAATGTATATGATATATCGTCCGATCCGCCGGTTCGGACGATATATCGGATGCACATCGGCAAGTGTGTACCCAGCCTAAGTAAGAGATACAATACAGTTAAGGAGAGTTGTTCTAAACTCTGATTCCTCCCACCAGTGTCAGTGATGTCATTACCTGAGAGTACTCACACCTACTAAGCACTTTGCGAATGGGATAACTTTATTATTATTATTGTTATTATTATTATTATTATTATTATTATTATCTTTTTCAATGTGCTCGCCTTTGACGTGCGCTGTCCCTATTTAATTTGTGGGTGTCCCTTGCTTTGCCAGGGAACACGCTTGTTTAATGAATGCAAAAACCTCACAGTGCAGTTCCAGCTTGGTATTTAGCAACAATAAAGCTCCACAGTGGGCAAGAAAAAAACAAGATTAAATAGTTTAACAATGACTCTAACTACTTGTTTTCATTGGTTAGTCTGGAACAACATTTTTATCTCCTTCCTTATAAGAAGATGCTTTGGGTATGAGAAACATTTGGCTAAATGATAACATACAAAACATGATTACAAAATGATTTATATAAAACATGACTTTGAAACAAGGACAAAACAAAAACAAAAATACATGTTGGAGACAACAAGATACTTTATCACCAAAATTGAACAGCAGATCGTATTATAAATTATTAGCAGTGAAAGCTGCACTTTTCTAGACTTTCCACAAGATGTCGCTCTTTACAGCTCTTATTTTTACACGAACATGCAATGTCTTGCCTGTTACCTCCACTCTCTGACAGTGAGGAAATATAACATACAGCATAGGCCCTCATTCCGAGTTGTTCGCTCGCAAGCTGCTTTTAGCAGCACTGCACACGCTAAGCCGCCGCCTACTGGGAGTGAATCTTAGCTTAGCAAAATTGCGAACGAAAGATTCTCAAAATTGCGAATAGAAATTTCTTAGCAGTTTCTGAGTAGCTCGACACTTACTCTGCCACTGCGATCAGTTCAGTCAGTTTCGTTCCTGGTTTGACGTCACACACACGCCCAGCGTTCGCCCAGACACTCCCACGTTTCTCCAGCCACTCCTGCGTTTTTTCCCAGAAACGGCAGCGTTTTTTCAAACACTCCCATAAAACGGCCAGTTTCCGCCCAGAAACACCCACTTCCTGTCAATCACACTCCGATCAGCAGAACGAAGAAAAAACCTCGTAATGCCGTGAGTAAAATACCAAACTTCTTAGCAAATTTACTTGGCGCAGCCGCAGTGCGAACATTGCGCATGCGCAGTTAGCGGAAAATCGCACCAATGCGAAAGAAATTAACGAGCGAACAACTCGGAATGAGGGCCATAGATAACTAATTCCTGTCAAGTGGTTATCAAATAATTTTAAATCAAAAGAATTTCTCCTTTGGATAAACACTTGCTTTTTGTAATTTAACTACTGGGGAAACATGAATAGATACATAATAGTATTTAACAACATATAACTCACTGTGTCTCCTTTATTTATTAGTGCTGTATTTAAAGCCCAGAGCCATGTGAAAGAGCTCTAATTTAAAGTTAAATAAGTTATAAGTCTACGTATGTACCTTTTATATATTTTCCTTATAGTTATAAAAAAAAGTTTGCTTTTAAAACATTGTTTCATCCCATGGTGAACTGATTATAGGTCAAACTCTTCTTCTTTCTTTCTTCTTTCTTTCGTTCTTCTTCATCCTTCTTCTTCATCTGTCTTCTTCATCCCTGCAGTGAGCCCGCTCACCACGCTTCGGGCCCGCGTGGACCCACCACCCGAGTGGGAATACTGGGCTGCGGTTGTGATTCTGACCGCTAACATTTTCCCCCCAGCTGTCGGGATTCCTGTGTCAGTATACTGAATGGCAGGATCCTGACAAGCGTTATATTAACCGCATCCCGGTCAAATGCTGCATCAAGAGGTCAAGTAGGATGAGGCTACAGAGAAGTCACCCTTGAATTTAGCCAGGAGGAGCCAACCCCCCCCCCCCCCCCCCCAATCTCACTGCTATCACACCGTCCTCCCCTATCACCTACTTTAATCACACAGTGGTTAGAGATCTGTGATATGCTAGGTTGGCAGCTGTCATGTCAATATCCATCAGTTTGACATAGGGATGTTTAAATGGTCGCTGTGTTGGCATCAAGTAAACGATGAGAAAACGTGTGAAACCCCCCAAAATGTATCAACCATTTGTATATCGACCACTGCCACGTGAACCTTTTAAACCTGTCCACCTTAAGCAATGTTGACATTTCATCTGTCGACCTTGTGTAACTGGACAGACAAGAAAGAAAAAGACCCTTGTCTGGCGCACTTATTACATAGAAAAATTGTTGAGAAAAAGGATTATTATATATATTAAAACGTAACTTTTATTATAAATATCTTAAGATACAATACCCCCTGAAAGTATGTTGGGAGTGAAAATTGTTTAAATTACATGTATAATAAATCTATAACATAAAGAAGATTTTTTAATTATATTTTGGCTATATGCCTAATATGCAACAGGAATAATTCTAAAGTCCTGTATTGGACTATGTATACGGCGCCCTCTATTGACCGTTTAGTATTATAGCGGTTATCTATATTACATCCTCAATACCAGTGGACTTATCCATGTAAAAAGTTAAACAAGAGTGGTATGTAAAGAAAAAATAATTTTTTATTAAAAAGATTTTTGGAGACACCTTGAAATTTGGGGAAGCAGGTTAGGGATAGCAGAAATTAAATGTGTGAATCTGCTTTCAGCGTTAGACTGGATTAGGATCCAGAACTTACTAGAAACATAGAAACATAGAATTTGTCGGCAGATTCTACACCGGGTATTCTCAGGTGGTCCCCTCCTGATACTTGCCCGGCCCAACACTTTATCGCTTCCAAGATCGGCCGAGATTGGGCAGTTTAAGTGTGGTTTGGTAGTAAATTGTATTTTGTATCCCCTCTGGAATCGTTGATGAGAGTTCATGAAAATAGAGGAAATTATATGTGAGAATATTGCAGAAACTATAGATATTAGAGATAGTAAGATGGATCTGCTGTTGGTGTTAGACAGCTATACCTGTCAGTTGAGAAACTGCCCCAGGAAATAGTATTGTTGTGCTGAATCACCAATGAGAGTCCTGAAATACCAGAAAAAAGAGAAAAATACATGTAGAGCACACAGTATTGGTTACATTGTGTACTTTCCTATGTTAATAGATATGTTTAATTACAACAAGGTATTTGTGAAAGTTCAAAGCAGCCAGGATAGAACAATTGTAAGGTCAGACAACTGAGAATAGGGGGGGAAAAAAACCCTTTTTTTATGCTCTGACACAGGGGCTGCAGTATTCCATTGTTCTGAACTAAATTGTTCACGTATACCAGAATAGAAAAAAGTTAAACAGTATATATTTTGAATACAGTAAAATATTGTTCCAATCAGCCAGACTAGAACAATTGTTTGGTCAAACGGCTGAGAATAAGGAAAAAAAATTTTTTGTCCTAATAGAGATGCTGCTGTTTTACTGAATTGTTCAAGTATAACAGGATGTTTGAAAGAGTTTTGGGCAGCCGGGATAGAACAGTTGTTAGTCAGACAGCTAGAGAATATGTATACATAAGAAAATATACATGATGCCCTTTTGTATCCTTAACACAAGGCTATTGTATTATGAAATATATATACCCAATTGCAGCAAAGCAAATATTACGGACTTTGTATATGATGTACCCAAATGTAGCAGAGCAAGTAATAAGGAACTCTGGTTAATACCCGTTATTTATATAGACCAGCTATACGAGGTTGTGCATCTACCCGCAGGCTCTGCTGATGATTTGTCTCTGAAGTCCGGTCCGGGAGTGCTGCATCCTTCTGCTCGTGGAGGATGGGCAACTACCGCGGACTGTGTTGAAGGATGCCGCTGCGTGGGTATGGAGGTGCCTTATACTTCCTGTTGCTAGTTGCCGTGGAGACGCGTTTCACCCAATTGGCGGGCTTGATCACTCCTACGGCTGAATGTCCCAATGATGCTATAAAAAGCGTCACAGGGACCTCCCAATTTCCCCCCATTGGTCAAAGGCATACTCCCACTATATACCTCATACATGGGAGGAAATGACACTGATAATTTACATTTTAACATTACGAGCATATGTTATTTCTCAGTATGGGGTAATCTTATTGAATGTCACCAATGAGGAAAAAACATAATATACATTTGTTAATAACTGTTATGTTCAGAGACGGATTGGCCATAGGGCTTACAGGGAAGATTCCTGGTGGGCTGACGCACCCGTGGGGCCTGTTTTGTTTGAGGACATGTGGTCCTTTTTATAGACATAATGAATAAGATGCAAAATAATTCTATTAACATAGGAAAGTACACAATGTAACCAATACTGTGTGCTCTTTGTTTCTGGTATTTCAGGACTCTCATTGGTGATTCAGCACAACAATACTATTTCCTGGGGCAGTTTCTCAACTGACAGGTATAGCTGTCTAACACCAACAGCAGATCCATCTTACTATCTCTAATATCTATATTTTCTGCAATACTCTCTCATATAATTTCCTCTATATTCGTGAACTCTCATCAACGATTCCAGAGGGGATACAAAATACAATTTACTACCAAACCACACTTTAACTGCCCAATCTCGTCCGATCTTGGAGGCGATAAAGTGTTGGGCCGGGCAAGTATCAAGAGGGGGACCACCTGAGAGTACCCGGTGTAGTAAGTTCTGGATCCTAATCCAGTCTAACGCCGAAAGCAGATTCACACATTTAATTTCTGCTATCCCCAACCTGCTTCCCCAAATTTCAAGGTGTCTCCAAAAATCTTTTTAATAAAAAATATTTTTTATTTACATATCACTCTGGTTTAACTTTTTACGTGGATAAGTCCACTGGTATTAAGGATGTAATATAGATAACTGCTATAATACTAGATGGTCAATAGAGGGCGCCGTATACATAGTCCAATACAGGACTTTAGAATTATTCCTGTTGCATATTAGGCATATAGCCAAAATATAATTAAAAAAATCTTCTTTATGTTATAGATTTATTATACATGTAATTTAAACAATTTTCACTCCCAACATACTTTCAGGGGGTATTGTATCTTAAGATATTTATAATAAAAGTTACGTTTTAATATATACAATAATCCTTTTTCTCAACAATTTTTCTATGTAATGAGTGCGCCAGACAAGGGTCTTTTTCTTTCTTGTCTGTCTAAGCAATACCAGTAGGATACTACTGAAACCCTTTTGGTGCACCGCCAACAAGTTTTGTAATTAAACAATATAGTGAATAGAATTTATAAATGTTGGTTTTGATGAATATACTGTCATAAAAAACTTTCTATCACTCTCTCAACCAGTGCGGAAACACGCTTTCTTGTTCTCATACCGACCTTGTGCACCTGTTGACCTAATGCATTTCGACCATGTGGTGTTGCTCTATTGACTGAGAGCCTAATTCAGTAAGGATTGCAATTGCAAAGCGGTGATGAAAATCATGACCATCGCAGGTGGCCTTGCAAGACCAAGGAAACTGAATCCATGACGCAGTCCTTGGCCTCGCCACTCCTGGAAAATGGGGACGACACTCCTGCCCCCCGTTTCTGGCAGCGCCGGCTGTCCCCATTCCTCCCCGTGAATGCCTGTGTTGTGATCGGAGGACCCATTCTGCACATGCACGTGCACAGTCCCCCCATCATTGGGAAGTGCAGTAAGAATCGCTTATATGATCCTAACTGAATTAGGCTCTGAGTCTGTATATAGAGCACAATGGAACATGGCATGAAAAAACACCACGCCTGCATCCTACCACTTTGTGTGCAGATTCAAAGACACAGTAGCACACAGATATACAAACATCACATGTCAAATTAATCAGCACAGTCTCCTTGTGCATCCTAGTTGCATCAGGTTATGCCTAAGATAAAATTTTGGCAAAAACAATGTATCTAGCAGAGAAAAGAGTGGACATGTGGAGAAATTGCCCATGGCAGCTATTCAACCTCTGCCTATGATTTTATAGAATGTACTTGATAAATGCTACCTCAAAGCTGATTGTTTGCTATGGGAAACTTCTCCACTGTTCCATTTGATACATCAACCCTCATATCTACACGGATAACATGTTGACATGATGGAATGTTTACTTAACATCCCTGGTGGGCCAATGGTTACCTGTTCCCGGCAGCTCCAGCAAATTCCAACACAACTTTTGGATCTCGACGGTCATGTGATCATATTGTCTGGTGCAGACCTCTGGGGAAGTAAATGTTTTAGGTGAGTATTTTAACCTTATCCCTAACCTCTACTCCTTAACCTCCCCTCCCTCTAGTGCCTAAACTTAATCTCCCTCAGCAGCCTACCCTAACCCTCCCATCGAGCATTAAACCTCACCATTGGAATTTTGAGGATGTCAACATGGTAAATGCTACAATGTTGAACTATGTTGATATTCTAGTGTCAACATAGAGTTGTCTATATCATGAATGTAAACATGATAATTGTTGACAATGTGACTAGATTCATATCCGAGGTCCACTTCTTGACACTTCTCGCATTGGTTGACTTATAGACAAGCTTGATTTCATGATGTGACAACCCTCAGTCCCTGACAGGCTCCCAGCCTATCAGGGACTCGGATCTGCAACACCAGTTGAACTGCTAAGAGACTCCACCTCTTCTACTGCGGGCAACTGGCTTAGGACAATAGAATGAGAAAGGGAGTAATTATTCCGGCTCTGCCCTAGTCCCCAGTATATGCAGAATCCCATATATATGGGACCAAAAAATGGTCTGGATACTGTAACTGGAATTCCAAACACACTAGAAGTGACTCGCTTTGTCTGTGGAAAGTAGCCAAGCTCAAGCGACAAGAAACAAGGGTGGTTCAATAAATAAGGTAACAAGACTCTGTCTCAATCCATGCAGTTCCTCCTCCGTGCCTTTGGTGTCACTCTCTGCCTGTTTTGCCTGTCAAGCACTTTCCACTCTGGTTAGTTCCTTGGCCCGTCTGTGATCTTGCAGCTTTTGATTACCTAATTTAGCAGCTGTATCTTGCAACTGACAATGACTGATAAATACCTATTTGACAGTGCTTTCCTGGTCAGTTCATCAAGTCAGGTCCCCTGTTTTTGTTGAACTATCCCATCCACAGTGTCAGTGGAGGTTCCTAGCTTTGTGTCTTGCCTCCAGACTTTAGTTTAACTGAAGCACCTTCTGATATCAATCTTTGGACTTCTGGATATCCAGCATTGCTAATTCCAAGACAAAAAACTGCAACAAACGAGCGCCTAATCATCAAAATAAAAAATGAAAACCAATACGTGTTTCATAGAATTAAATAATCACAATTTTATGTTCCTGATAGTCTGCGCTTGCCGGAATACTATGTGTAGTATTGTGGTGATAGCATAGAAAAAGAACAAACGGCTGCGCTGAATATCAGGAACGGAACATAATGTACAGAGAGCCAACGTAAAAAATAACAATGTTTATTAATAAAACATATAAAAAGATTAATTATCAAATAACCGGTGAATAATATATATAAATATATGTAAGAACAATCACTAGACGTGGACTAGTGGTATATTGTAATAACTCAGCTTATTGGGGTGAAAAGTTCCGTGATTCACTTGTTAGATAATTGATAAATACCAGGTGTGTTGGTAGGATCCTAATGAATTAAAAGTCCCTCAGTTGAAAATGATATTCAATACCTTTCCAAAATGGGCTGGTAAGAGCCGAGCGTCCTCGGCTTCAATGTCCTGCAATGCCCATATACGCTGTGCAGCGGAAAGGAATGGACCGTCTCTCTCACAACCCGGTCGTGGCGGCGTGTGCGCTGAAGCCGCTGATGTCGGATGCTGTAGGCGGAGGGTGCAGCGGGGACCAAGGAACACCTGGAAGATTGAGAGCCTTCGTTTTATGCATTTTTATTGCTTTTAACATTGCTGATGACATTCACCTGTCCACACTAATCAACTCAGCCTTTAAATACCGGATGATCTAGGAGGCAGGTATCTACCTTTGAGAAAGTCACGTGAACGTGACGAAACGCGTCAGGACCCGCCCCTATCCACACTCAGCTCAGGTGAAATCTTCCAGGTGTTCCTTGGTCCCCGCTGCACCCTCCGCCTACAGCATCCGACATCAGCGGCTTCAGCGCACACGCCGCCACGACCGGGTTGTGAGAGAGACGTGTTTCCCTTATGAGCAACTACTAGCTTTGGTGCATACAAAAGGGGCACATCTTATTTCAGATTACACATCAGTGATTCATTTGGAAAAACACCATCTGATGAATGTGAAGTGGATATGTCATATAAAGTAAACGGTATTATCCTTTTGTGAATTTTGTGGTGTATACGGGTGAACTGGTTCTATCTTTGGAGCGCTGGTGCTCTATTTCATATCTTTTAAAACTATTGCAAGGGACTGTTTATTTGTGATTCCAAGTATCCGGTTATTCCAAACATCTGTTTCAGTTATAATGTTATTGCCTGACCAACCGTGATTCCTGTACTTCACCCTATATGTGTGATAAATAAACTATGATACCATATTTCTGGCAGCAGTGTTAACCATATTCTGGTAACTTTATGCACACACACACATGCACAAAGAAAGTTCCTTGAGAATACAGATGTGTCCTCTTACATCGTTGCTGCAGTCACGCTAAACAGCTCTTCAAGTGCAAGTCGCGCCATGATTCTGTAGCATCGAACGTCTTTTTTTGTGATTTATTTCCACGAACGCAATGCAATGCAATAGGATGCACAAGCAGCTTCTGCTGATTAAGATGATATGCAGCATGCCTGTAGTCTCTGTGTAATTGCGGGTGTATCTGCATCCAAAATGCCATGTTACAATGTTTTCCAAGAAAACATTTTGTATGCAAATACAGTCGCAGTCACACACAGAATATAGGCATGCCGCATTTTTGCGAAAAAAAGACGCTCGGCACTACCAAGTCACGTGGCAAAAATGCGTTATGTGTAACATGACTTAAAGTGCACAGAGAAAAAAATGTAAGAGTACATATCTGTAGAAACACTCGCATTTTGTGAATTTATTAATCTCCTACATATATGTATAATCAATAGTATGGCCTAGGTACAGATTATTTTATCAAATAGTACCCATACTTGTCTAAGCATTTGTTCCAATGGTACACCAAGGCATCTATCCTGGCATCGAAGAAATCGCTGTCAAGCAACTGAAGCTAGGAATTCACGGCTTGCTGAACTTTATCGTCAGTTGCGAACCGCCTTCGACCCAGGTGCTTCTTCAATGCTCTAAAGAGATAGTACTCTCTTGCAGCCAGGTCAGGTCTGTAGGGAGGATGGTCCAGTACCTCTCAATGGTAGCGCTAAAACAACTCCTGTGCGGTTAGCTGAGTGTGACCTGGCATTATTGTGCAGCAATATGATGCCTGTTCACAGCAAACCAGGTCTACTCAATGAATTGCCCTCTGTAACTGGATCAATGTGTTACAATAACGGTCAGCCTTCACAGTATCTCCCTTGGTGAGGAAATCAACAAGAAGCATGCCCTTGTGGTCTCAAACACGGTAGCCATGACCTTCTTTGGTGATGGATTTGTATTGAATTTCTTTAGAAGGTGGGGATGTTGCGTGTTTCCATGTCATGGATGTTTGCGTCATCTTTGGTGTCACATGGTGACACCCACATTTCATTGCCTGTAACTAAACTCCATCCTCTTGATACCACATCAAGTGCACAAGAGACTGTCCCATCCTATTGGTTTTGTGAACTTCTCTGAGTTGCTTTGGTAACCAGTGTGAACACTTTTCCTGTACCCCACTTACTCATGAATGATGTTGTGCACAGTACCCACTGAGATGTTCAGTTCAACAGCAATATCACTAACTCAAATGCGTCTGTCCTCCTGAATCACACCTTCAATGCAGTACAAATTGTCATCTGCGGTGGAAGTGGTTGGCCGGTCAGATCGCTGCCCATCTTGAATGGCCTGCACATGTGCAAGTGACCTCTAACAGAAAGAGATCCTTTGGATCCCCTTCTTGGGAATTTAGTAAAAAGTAGCCTACAGGCCTCTATAGCCAGTGCCATCGATGATGGTGTTAGTTATTAAGAACAAGCCCTGGAAAGTTATGTAGGCACATTGGAGCCTTATGGAATTCAGTGGGTACTGCTGTGCCCATAGAATTTGATATATCTGCTGAAGACCTTTTTCTTTCATATGGAGAACTATATGTGATGTACTAAACCTCTAAAAACTGCAGTCCCGACCTTAGTATTTGTGAGTTCTGTGATACCATACAGAGGGAAAAGATCTCATCAGCCACTATCTTTGTGCTATAATGGAGCAGAGAATGCAGAGAGTAATGTCTTGACTTGACCTCAGCTAAAGTATAGCATCAGCAATGCATGTATAGTTGTAGTGAGAGACAGAAGTCCTGTCATAAATGAAAGTCAAGAACTGACCCTCAGTGTAAGTAAAGTGAGAGGTTTATGTCAGATCTCCTAAGAAGAGACAGCAAAGCTGGGGACTCTTCTTTATAAAGTAATATTTAATCTCCATCAAGAGATTGGTATTTAGTCCTCTGTAGGAACGTGCGGTGAGGTAAATTGCTCAGGAGGCACTGGCTAATACCAGAGCCAGCTTTACCACAATATAAGAGCCAAAGGGTTCATGTGGGCATTATACACAGGTGCAGCAGTTTAAACTCCTGGAAACTTGGTGAGTTTTGATTAGAGATGTATGGAAAAGGGGTGGTCTTCAGGTTGCCGACTGTCGGGATCCCGGCGCACAGTATACCGGTACCGGAATCTTGACAGCCGGCATACCAACAGTTTTTCTCCCTCGTGGGGGCCCACAACCGCCCTGGAGGGAGAATAAATAGCGTGGCGTGCGTAGCGCTCCACCGAGCCCGCAAGGGGCTCATTTGCGCTCGCCACGCTGTCGGTATGTCAGCGGTCGGGAGCCCGGCCGCCGGCATACCATACCACACCTGTGGAAAAGGTAGACAGGGGAGACACTACTTCACCTGCCATAGACTTTTTACTCCTGAATTTTGTCTATAAAAATGATTAGAATAATACTGTTATGAGTTCCAGCAGCATCTCATCCCTGCTTGCTGATTTGGCTGTCTCCAGGCAACCTGGAGACTGGCTTCTGTGTGTTGCAGCACACCTGTGGTTCTTGTTTAAGTCAGGATCCTGGGTTATGTGCAGTAGCACAGTTGTACTGAGTTAGTAATTATGGGGGATCTGGCTGCATTGGTTGGTGCTCTCTTTATATTCCCAGTATGCCCATTACTCCTTGCTGGTCATAGATTCTGTTTGCTGCGGAAGCCTTTTGCACTCTGTTTTATATTATTGTCCTGTGAGATCCTGTACTAAAGTGTCCTTGCCAGACCCAGTCCTGTCTGGTTCCTGTCTGTCTTGGCTTTAGCTGCAGCTACACCATACTTGTTCTTTGTCTTGTCTGTATCTTGGTCTTTCTGTTATTCAGTATAATTTCATTTACATATAGCTGCTTTACACATACCGCCACCTGTGACTCTATTTCCACAGTCCCATTCCACTACAGTCATAGATAAACAGGCCTGTTTATCTGTGTACATTGTCCTAGTCCTATTAGTCTGTTCTCTAAACAATTCCTTGTCTCAGTCTTCTCTGCTCCTTTGTTGGTACTGCGGTTGCCAGGAGTAACATCCACTGACCTGGAGCATTCTGTGTTGTTTGTATGTCTGTTCTGCTTTTCCTGTCTGTATGCTATTGTCATGCATTTCTGTTGTTGCCAGTAGCAACCACTGTGAGTTCAGAGCATTCCTTGTCATTTATGTACCAGTTGATATGTGTCTTATCCAGTCCTGATCCCACTGTATGTTATACTCCTGCTATTCACCAGTACCTGCCAGTCCAGGCTTATCTTGTCTTATCCAATCCTGATCCCACTGTGTGTTATACTCCTGCTTTGTACCAGTACCTGCCAGTCTAGTCTTATCTTGTCTTATCCAATCCTGATCCCACTGTGTGTTATACTCCTGCTTTGTACCAGTACCTGCCAGTCTAGTCTTATCTTGTCTTATCCAGTCCTGATCCCACTGCGTGTTATACTCCTGCTATTTACCAGTACCTGCCAGTCCAGTCTTATCTTGTCTTATCCAGTCCTTATCCCACTGTTTGTTATACTGCTGCTATTCACCAGTACCTGCCTGTCCAGTTTTGTCTTATCCAGTCCTGATTCCACTGTGTGTTATACTGCTGCTATTTACCAGTACCTGCCAGTCCAGTTTTGTCTTATCCAGTCCTGATTCCACTGTGTGTTATACTGCTGCTATTTACCAGTACCTGCCAGTCCAGTTTTGTCTAGTCCTTGTCTAGTTTGTCCAGCTTTAACCCACTCTGAGCCAGGTGGGTGTCTACTCCAGTATATTCCTTGCACTTGCCCAGCCTCCAATAGTTTCCTTGTCCACATTAAAACCTGGGGGCATCTGAGTGTTGGGTGAACTTAATGCATCTAGGAAAGGCGGCTGCTGAAGGTGAAACTTTAGTTTGCAGGAGACTTGAGGATTGCTGGGCTTGCGTAACACTCTATCCAGATACATGCCTCAGATCGTAATAAATACAAAGAAGATATTTATAATATATTTGTAACCTTATTCAAGTTGTTAATTTGGATTATGATATTATTTAACGCTTCAATATATAAGTGCCTCCACCCAAGCTCGGGTTTAATTTAGGCTTGCTTGGGAAAGCCTGTGAACACTATCTATTGTTACCACTTACTCAGATTACAATAAATATCATACCTTCACTGCTTGTTCTTCTTTTGTTGTTTCAGATCTTCCCGTGACAACTTCAACTGTACTCCCGTCCACTGGTATAGTATCGGTAAGTATTAATACATGTATTGCTATTAAATAACACTCAACCAACTTATGTGTTTCTTGTTTTGTTTTACTTATCCCTCACTGAATATTTGAAAGCAAGTATTATCCACACACTTAGTATTGTAATTATTAATAGTTATTATATAATACGACTACTATATGCATGCATTACAAAAAATCTTAAACCGGTTGAAAAAACGAAGGTGATGCATCAAATAATACTAGCAACCTAGGTACCTAGGTACTGTATTGTCCTTCTGGTAGTCCTTTAAAATTATCACCAATACTGGTCGACCTGAGTACTTCGTTGGTGCACAGTTGGGGCCCAAATGTAAAATTTTCCAGTATCAGCGTGTGAATAGGATCCAGATCAATATTTCATCTAGATCACGTGCTCCGTATTATTCCAATAAACCACAGTTGGACTCATCAGTATACACTGGGGAACGTCTTCAATCAGTATATGCCCTCAACCTGTACTGTTCAGGAGGCAATTCATTGTGTGTGTCTCAACCTCTATCATCCTTGGTCCCTCTATCTCTTTCCCGTTACAATGGGGTGTTGATAGGGAGTAGCCAGCCCAGTAATACTATATTTCTTCCTTATCTTATGTGACTGCTAGGGTGATACACGGACTCAATATTAGTATCTGGGCTCCAGAGAATGATGATACTAACTGTCCGGATCAAGTCACTACTATTGTCTCTCCTTCCCTGGATATACTGCTGATTATCCTCTAAACACAACTATCCGGCTTGCTTGTACGGATGTGTAGTTTCATGTCAATGAGGTATATGCAGTGGAAAGGTGAAGTGTACTGACAATCCAGGGTCAACGCACAATAATGTTCAGTTTATATTGCAGACTGGTGCATTATACTAAATGACGGTGCTACCTGCAATCCAACAGTCTCTGAGTGCTGTATATACTAAGATCCACTATGCAGTCCCAAGGGTGCAGTTCATGTATACTGATTACCTCTAGAAGGTATATCTCTTGAGGTGTTGATGCTTATCTACCTTTATGAATGGATCTACACTGTGTTCAGGGCTGACCTCATAACACTAGGCATGTCACTCACTTTTATATAGGAGGGGATGAAATCGGCTGATCCTCCCCCAACTCCTCCTGCTGGGCGGCAATGGTTGTACTGCTCCTATCCCTACCGGATGGGTCAGACCTGATGTTGCCTCCCCTTCTTGTTCCGGCCCGCCTACCTCCTCTCTATTCAGACGGTGTGGCGTACTGCAAGGCCGCTCTCCCTCCTACTTGATGCAGTTATCCGGAATCTAGTCAGCCATCTATCGGTAATACCCCTTTCACATCGCACAAATAACCCGGTATCGACACGGCATATTGCCGTGTCAACACGGGTCAGTGTGCGATGTGAAAGCACTTTCGGCAAATTAGCGGGTCGCCTGACCCGGTAATTCAACCCGGTATAAAAGAAGGATTATACCCGGGTTGAATACCGGGTCAGGCGCAGTGTGAATGGGAGCCGCGTCGATGCGACACGATTCCCATTCACAGCATAGGGAGAGGCGGCGCAGGAGATGAGCTCATCTCCCAGCGTCGCCTCCACCCCCGCCCCTGCTGCTGCTGCTGCCCCCCGCTGCTATGGCAACCGACCCAGTATATTGCCGGGTCGGAAAGCCATCAAAGGAGACCAAATGCCGGATCCCACCCGGTAAGGACACGTTTCTCTTACCAGGTGGGATGCGGCATTTGCGATGTGAAAGCGGTATAAGGCTGCTCTCCTTTCTCATCCCGGCAGTAAGCCGAGACATAGTCCTTCCGAGTACGGTCAGGTAGTTCCCTGTTATACGCCTCGTAGCTCTCCGGGGCTCCCGTCTGCGTCACTCCTCCTCTGCGTCAGCACAGCCGTTTCTTTTTCTCTCTCCCCCCGTCAACTGTCCCTCACCTTGCCCACACGCTCCAGCTCCTCAGTCGCGAGGGACAGTCTCTAGAAACTTCTCTCCAACTGTCCCCACGTGCAATATCCCAGCATACTGTGGGTTAATATCATGCACAGTCATATATATATATATATATATATATATATGTATATATATATATTGCATTTAGGGTTACAGCTACATATTATCACAGCAATTTACAATAACTATTACAATTATATACCCCCATTGTCTGTATTTGATAAGGGCTACATTCTCCCCTTGGTGAGTACACATAGATCCTAGTGAACCTCACCATCTATAGTAATTTGACCTGACGCATACCCAAAATAGGACCATGACATTACCATATTGGGATGTACAATAAGAGGAATTTCCGTGGGAATCCCTAGTTGCTCATAGGTGAGTATCTTTGGGGGCTTCCTGACCCTCTGTGGCCTAGGAGACATCAGTGGTGTATCTGCCAAATATCCTTCAGGGTCATCCATGGAAACAGTCTCTTTCCTCACTCCCCAACCACCTTCAGTCCCCCCCACTATTATCACCATTATCACTCTCATCATCCTCATATCCCCACCGGTGGGATGAGCTAACGATTTCGGGTTCCAACTTGTTACGATCAGGTTCTGCACTACTATAGTCATTATCTCGATAATAATATCCAGGGGTATATTCATCGGAATTACTTTCATTATCCTCTCTTGGGATCATCTTATTCTTATTCAGATGTCAGGATATCATGTTCATTAGAGCTGCCAATCTCCTCCCATCGTATGTCCTGGGCAATGGGGAGCAGATGCTGTCTATGGGAAGTTACCATAGGCCCCTGTCCGTCAGCTGCCATCAGTTGGTAAACAGGGATGTCTGGCAACTGCTTTATTACTATATAAGGGGTGGATCTCCATCTATTCCGCAGTTTCTGCTTTCTTGGCAATCCTAGAGCTCGGATTAGAACTCTGTCTCCAGGCACCAATCGATTTTCCTTGACATGTCTATCAAATTGATTCTTGTTCTTTTCTTCCATTTTACATGCAGTCTCTGCAGCCATTTGATACGCTTCTTGAAGCTGCCGGCGTAGCTGCTTAACATAATCACTGTGGGAAGAGTGAGTAGCTGTGTTGATTCTGGTTCCTAAGCAAACATCTATCGGCAATCTAGCCTCCATGCCAAACATGAGGAAGCAAGGAGTATTCCCTGTGGCTTCATTCCTAGTGCAGTTATATGCATGCACTAACGGGGCCACATATTGGCGCCATTTATGTTTCCGATGTGAGTCCAAGGTCCCTAACATGTTCAATAAGGTCCGATTGAACTTTTCGGGCTGAGGGTCTCCTTGAGGGTGGTACTAGGCAGTGCGAGATTTATTGATCCCACAGCTCTGACACAGCTCTCGAATCAATCGACTCTCGAATTCCCTGCCTTGATCTGAATGAATCCTAGCTGGTAAACCGTAATGCACGAAAAAAAATTCCCACAGCGTCCTGGCTACAGCTAATGCCGTTTGGTTAACAGTTACATATGCCTGCGCATACCTAGTAAAATGGTTGGTTACTATGAGTATATGGCAGTCTGGTTTTCCGGGTCCATCAAGGGTAAGGAAATCAACACATATTAAATCCATGGGTCCTGAACTAGTTATATTGATCATTGGAGCAACATGAGCAGGAAGTGTTTTCCTGAGAATGCAATTCCCACAGATACGACAGAAGTGGTCTATGTCTTGATTCATGTAAACCCAGAAAAACCTATCCGATACTAGACCTTGGGTCTTTTCATATCCCAGGTGTCCATGCTGGTCATGTAAGGATGCCAACACCAATTGTTTATATTTTGTAGGCAGTATGATCTGCATTTTGATATTTCCATCCAATTTACTAACTTTTCTGTATAACACTCCCTTCTTCACAATCAACCTCTTTATTTGTCGTAATAACGCTTTGGCCTTGGGGGACAACTGTGAACGGCAAATGCGTAAGTTAGGATCTTCCAATTGCCGAATAAGGGGGAATATATCAGGGTCACTTCTTTGCTCTTTAGCCAGCTGTTCAGATGTTACCATCCCCAATCCTTCCATTTCAATTTGGCCTATCCAGCAATAGGATGGGGGTATAGCTAACTCTGAAGCTCCAGTAGTGATGATTGCAGCCATATCACTATATCTATCTAAGCTGATATGCTGACACAAGCCTCTCACCGCTGCCGCCGGCACTTCAACCCACTCTTCTACGGAGTCCTGTGCTTCTTCATGTGGCATTCGGAACAAGGCATCAGCATCCTGATTATTTACCCCAGGGCGGTACTTTATGGTAAATTCATAATTGGTTAATGCAGCCAGCCACCGGTGACCAGTAGCATCCAATTTGGCCGAGGACTGTACATAAGTTAGGGGATTGTTATCTGTTTGTACCAGAAATTGAGCACCATAAAGATAATCATGAAATTTCTTGCTGACTGCCCATTTCAGTGCCAGGAACTCCAACTTATGAACCGGATAGTTTCGTTCACTGATGGATAGCCCTCTGCTGACATAGGCAATAGGCCTCAATTGTTGTTCCTGCCTTTGATATACTACTCCTCCAAGACCTTCGAAAGAAGCATCTATATGCACCTCATAAGGCAAAGCCGGCCGAGCATAGGCCAACACCGGAGACTGAGTTAGACGTTCCTTCAAATTGGTGAATGCTTCTTCACACTGAATGGTCCACCTATTCCCAAATGACTCCCTGGGTTTGTAGTATGCTCCTTCTCACAGGTTATACCAGTTTGTGGTAACAGGCGGATATCCTCTGGTTAGATCTGTTAAGGGCTTAGCCACCTTGGAATAGTGTGGGACAAATTTCCGGTAATACCCGCAGAATCCTAAAAAAGATCTTAATTCTTTTAGGTTGTCCGGTCTGGGACAGTTTTTTACTGTGGCCACTTTATCCGGGTCTGTAGATATCCCTTGTCGACTTACAATATGTCCAGGTATTTGACAGACGATCTACACAATTTACACTTTTCTATGGACAGCTTTAGCCCTCTAGCATGTAGTTGATCCAGCACTTTGAGTAATCTTTCATTGTGTTCCTCCAAATCTTTGCCAAATACAATAATGTCGTCCAGGTACACCAACACCTCACGGTAACACATGTCACCAACAGTTTGTTCCATAGTTCTCTGGAACGTAGCTGGGGCGCCTTTTATTCCTTGAGGCATCTTCAAGAACTCGAAGAATCCTATGGGACAAATGAACGCTGTTTTGGCCCTATCACCTTCACTCATCGGTATCTGATAATATCCACACCGTAAATCAAGAACAGAGAACCACTTACTCCCATGGAGGCAATCCAATGCTTCGTCCACTTTTGGCACCGTGTATTGATCCGGCACAGTCCTACTATTCAGAGTGCGATAATCTATACATAGACGAATTTCTCCACTCTTCTTTCTAGCAACCACTATAGGTGAGGCATACTGGCTCTCTGAATAGTAGGACTGTACCGGATAAATACACGGTGCCAAAAGTGCTGTGATAATATGTAGCTGTAACCCTAAATGCAATATATATATATGACTGTGCATGATATTAACCCACAATATGCAGGGATATTGCACGTGGGGACAGTTGGAGAGAAGTTTCTAGAGACTGTCCCTCGCGACTGAGGAGCTGGAGCGCGCGGGCAAGGTGAGGGACAGTTGACGGGGGGAGAGAGAAAAAGAAACGGCTATGCTGACGCCGAGGAGGAGTGACGCAGACGGGAGCCCCGGAGAGCTACGAGGCTTATAACGGGGAACTACCTGACCGTACTCGGAAGGACTGTGTCTCGGCTTGCTGCCGGGATGAGAAAGGAGAGCAGCCTTACCGATAGATGGCTGACTAGATTCCGGATAACCGCATCAAGTAGGAGGGAGAGCGGCCTTGCAGTACGCCACACCATCTGAATAGAGAGGAGGTAGGCGGGCCGGAACAAGAAGGGGAGGTAACATCGGGTCTGACCCGTCCGGTAGGGATAGGAGCAGTACAACCATTGCCGCCCAGCAGGAGGAGTTGGGGGAGGATCAGCCGATTTCATCCCCTCCTATATAAAAGTGAGTGACATGCCTAGTGTTATGAGGTCAGCCCTGAACACAGTGTAGATCCATTCATAACGGTACTGTAGATAAGCATCAACACCTCAAGAGATATACATTCTAGAGGTAATCAGTATACATGAACTGCACCCTTGGGACTGCATAGTGGATCTTAGTATATACAGCACTCAGAGACTGTTGGATTGCAGGTAGCACCGTCATTTAGTATAACACACCAGTCTGCAATATAAACTGAACATTATTGTGCGTTGACCCTGGATTGTCAGTACACTTCACCTTTCCACTGCATATACCTCATTGACATGAAACTACACATCCGTACAAGCAAGCCGGATAGTTGTGTTTAGAGGATAATCAGCAGTATATCCAGGGAAGGAGAGACAATAGTAGTGACTTGATCTGGACAGTCAGTATCATCATTCTCTGGAGCCCAGATACTAATATTGAGTCCGTGTATCACCCTAGCAGTCACATAAGATAAGGAAGAAATATAGTATTACTGGGCTGGCTACTCCCTATCAACACCCCATTGTAATGGGAAAGAGATAGAGGGACCAAGGATGATAGAGGTTGAGACACACACGATGAATTGCCTCCTGAACAGTACAGGTTGAGGGCATATACTGATTGAAGACGTTCCCCAGTGTATACTGATGAGTCCAACTGTGGTTTATTGGAATAATACGGAGCACGTGATCTAGATGAAATATTGATCTGGATCCTATTCACACGCTGTTACTGGAAAATTTTACATTTGGGATCCAACTGTGCACCAACGAAGTACTCAGGTCGACCAGTATTGGTGATAATTTTAAAGGACTACCAGAAGGACAATACGGTAGGGGGAGTACCTAGGTTGCTAGTATTATTTGATGCATCACCTTCGTTTTTTCAACCGGTTTAAGATTTTTTGTAATGCATGTATATAGTAGTTGTATTATATAATAACTATTAATAATTACAATACTAAGTGTGTGGATAATACTTGCTTTCAAATATTCAGTGAGGGATAAGTAAAACAAAACAAGAAACACATAAGTTGGTTGAGTGTTATTTAATAGCAATACATGTATTAATACTTACCGATACTATACCAGTGGACGGGAGTACAGTTGAAGTTGTCACGGGAAGATCTGAAACAACAAAAGAAGAACAAGCAGTGAAGGCATGATATTTATTGTAATCTGAGTAAGTGGTAACAATAGATAGTGTTCACAGGCTTTCCCAAGCAAGCCTAAATTAAACCCGAGCTTGGGTGGAGGCACTTATATATTGAAGCGTTAAATAATATCATAATCCAAATTAACAACTTGAATAGGGTTACATATTCTTTGTATTTTTCATATACTTTATATAGCCAAACCTCTGGTTTATATGTTAGTATGACAGGAAAGGCTCTGCCTCACCTGCCTCACATAACCGCACGTCACTGGCCTCTGCCCACTATCACCGTCTACAAACATTAGTGATAAAGATATGGAATGTACTGTATGCTCTACATGAGTCATCTAGAGAATTCAGGGTTAGATTAATCAAAGCTTGGCGAGAGATAAAGTACCAACCAATCAGCTCATGACATTTTTCAAACACAGCCTGTAACATGGCAGTTAGTAGCTGATTGGTTGGTACTTTATCTCTCTCCACTCTAACTGTTGCCATGCTTTGATACATCTAGCCCTTAGTACAGCTCTCCACTGGGCAATAGGAACTGAGACTTCAAAAAAATGCAGCAGTCAGCTGAACCCTGGTGAATTTCCTTTCTCTGGAAGACTGAAGACAGCTTCGATGGAGACACCAACAAAAGAATCATCCTTAAAATGTAAGTTTATATCATCAAACGGGTTCATTAGAGAAGATATCCAGATGAACAGTTGTTACAAAAAGTTACATCTACTGATCTGTATATGTTATGTGCCTGTGGCAATAGAGAAAAGGACATAAACTTAAAATTAGCAACCCAGTGAAGTTGATTATGGCCAGCCTGTCAAGCCAGAACTACCGGTCATGTAAGTTTAAAGATGTTTTAAATAATGGGAAGTACAGTATGTGAAAATTTACACAAAATGCCAGGTTTATACCACTCCCAGACGATTGAAAGATTAAAGAGCTTCAAATGATTAAAAGATTGAAAAGCCCAATCGCCCTTTGCATAGATAAGGATCAAATTGTGCTCCGATACAAATGTAAAACTGCGAAATATGTATGACAAAAGCAACACAAAGTATCAAATCTTTGCAACAAATTGTACTTAATCAGAGGACTTATTAGACTTACCATAATATCCCTTTAAACCCGGACACTCATGCATTACACAGGTTCTGTGGCTGGCTCACTTCAAGTCTGCATTTCACCTGGTTTTAATCTGCCACAGAATCTATGTCACGGTTTAAATGGATTGTATGTTAAGCCTAACTTTAATAATAATTTTATTTATATAGCACTTCTCTCCCACAGGACTCAAAGTCGCTTTATAGACATCAAAACATGATACAGTGTACAAAGGATTTAGCATAACAGCAAGTATAGAATCACACAGGAATAATTTAAAGAAAAGTATGATAAGTATATTGTGAACTTGGTGTAGGCATTTTGGGCAATTCCATGGGTTGTATATTCACCCAAAAAAGGTACCAGGTGAGGCAGCCATCTTAGTTGCACTATATAGGATTACCCTGGGTGGAATAGGTCACGTCTAGAAAAGATGACCCAAAACGGCTGGTTGCAGCATCCTAATGCTAGGAGTGTGATCCCATCGGGTGTGGTATGGAAGGTAGATAGTAACTAGGTCAACAGTGTCTAGGTCAACCACTATTGGTCGACAGTAATTAGGTCGACAGGGATGCTAGGTCGACAGGGTCTCTAGGTCAACATGTTCTAGGTCGACAGGTCAAAAGGTCGGCATGAGTTTTTTAAAAGTTTTGTGTGTGTTTTCTTCGCAGAGTGACCGGGAACCCCAATTAGGGCACAGTGTTCCCTCGTATGGCTTGCTTCACTCGCCATGCTTCGGGCAAGGTGCCTCGCTTTGCTACCACTGTGCTCTGCACCCTGTCGACCTAGAAACCCTGTCGATCTAGTTACTGTCGACCTAGAGACTGGATCCCATTCCAATATGACCATCAGGTCCATGTATTTTTCATCCCATCCACAAGCGTACCAGGTGAGGCAGTCATGTTGGGGTCACTACGAAGGTTACACTGCAGGAGGCAAGCATACAAGGACCCGAGTCATATGTGGGAAGACTGACGTGTGTAGTAATGTGGTATGCATTGTTTGAATAGCACCAGATGAGGCCATCATGTACGGCACACTAAATTGGTTACCATGTGGGAATAAGCATTGCATGGAAAGTACTATAGTAAAAAAAATAGATTTTGATAGAAAAATAACAGTCAATGTGGAATACATTACAAATGGCAGACTGAACAATGGCATAGTTACATGCTAAGCCATGTGCAAAAAATACAGTGGGGCCATTGGGCGAGACCAGCAATACCAGAGGGCCGAGTCAGACAGTGGAAGCAGATATGGAGGACTACTGGGCAGTAGGGAATAGAATGTATTTAAAGTAAAGAGAAATATATAAGGCCTCCTGCGATCACAGAAATCCACAGATCCAGCATGCTGCTCTCGTACTTCGTATAGTGGGAGCGTCTAACCACAGATGGCGAGAGAGCCTGCCAATGTCCAGGCAGATGGAGTAGCACCAAAGCAGGGGAACTGCCGGGGGAAGGGAAGTGGATGGCAAGATGTTGGGCCCCTCAGCAGCAGGGCGGCATACGGGTGGCAAGGCGGTGGCCCCACAGCAGTAGGGCAGCATGCAGGTGACAAGATGGTGTTCACATCAGCAGCATGGGGGTGACAAGAGGATTTTCCCCTTAGCAGCAGGGAGGCAAGATGGTGGCCCCTCAGCAGCAGGGCAGCATACAGCATCAAGATTGTGGCTGTGACTCTCCCCTCTCAGCTCCCATCTCACCTGGTGGGAAATATCTGCTAGGTGCTGTGTCCATAACCCACATGGTCTACGTGTAAAGTTTTGCACGGGAGTTAGGTGGACCGTGGTGGGTTGCTGCTGCAGGCAGCTCCAGTTAGGCAAGCCTGTAGTTGGGAAGGTCAGCGGGAAGCACGGTTGCGAAGCACACCGCTGGCATGTCTGGGTGCTCATCTCGGGGGGGGGGGCGGTGGACAGGGAGCCCACAACACTGCTAAGGTCGATGGGCAGCTTTGCGTGGTGGCTACAGATGAAGCGGTGATCAGCCTGGTCTTCAGGGTGTCGGTAGCAGCGGAGAAACGTTTGGTGACTGTGAAGTCTGGAGCTGGGGATGACAGCTCTGTGAGCATGCGACCATCCCCGGCCTACACCTCTACTAATAAAGTGTATTGATTAGAGGCCATCGTATACACTCATCAGATATTTTTGCGAGATAGTTCAATTTTTTGGACTGTCCCACTATCCCACCCGTGATCCGCAGTGGGGTGGGGGCAGTTGGGAGGCTCCTATCACTCGCTGTTTAGTTTAGCATGCGCACAGCGTCTATTCATGGGAGACAGAGAGACTGGGTGCATGGCCAGTAGCTCACAGAGCACTAAGCATGAATACACAGTGATGAAAAAAGAAGTTATGGTTCACAATCGTGGCAATCCTGCAAAGCCCTCTTTGGGTGCGTGCAGTGAAGCTGCGCAAAGGAGTCCTGAATGAAAGGGTCTGGATGTTGGGAAGTATGCTATATGGATATTTGAGACTTTGATATGCACAATGGTTCTCTGCTCTAACTGAATGCCACTGAATGCTAATGCTCTGTCCCTGCTTACGATTAATGATACATCCATACAATGTAATTAATAATCGCATTGACAGTTTGGTCGATTTTACTGTATCACCTGTCATCCGCATCTGAGGATTCTGATGGGGATAAATTTGCTCCTTAGCAAAGGAGTAGCAGATCATCCAAGTAAGGGAGGATTCGAATCCAGTGCCCTCGGAGATGGGCTGCCATCATCGCCATGACTTTGGAGAATACCCTGGAAGCTGTGGACAGTCCAAAGGTTAGGGCCTGGAATTGGAAATGCTGTTGGAGAACAGCAAACTGGAGGAACCATTAGTGGCTGGGTGCTATAGGTACATGCAGGTATGCTTCCTGGATGTCCAGGGTAACCATATAATCCCCAGGTCGCATTGCCAGGACTATGGAGCATAAAGTTTCCATACAGAACTTGGGTACTCTGAGGTACTTGGTCAGCAGCTTGAGATTCAGAATGGGGCAGTAGGACCCATTTGCTTTCTGAACCAAAAAAGTGTAGAACAGAACTCGTGACCCTGTTGATGTCGTAACACAGATATGACAACTCTAGATTGCAGTAAGGAGTGAATGACTCCCTGCAATGGCTGTGCTTTGCCAGGGTCCAGTGACGGAGAGGTAGGGACATTGGCGTTTCTATAATGGGTACAATGTGTGTGGTGCATGGGGGGCCCCACGCTGCACATACTGCACCCATTTAAATACTTGCATTTCCAGAGTCCAGCGCCGGGCGCTGTGGTCGCGGCGGAAATTGATACCAAAATGGCCACTGCGCATGCGCAGTACCCAAATTGGTCTCCGGATCATGGCAGGCGCCATGTTTCCAGAGAACTGCGCATGCACAGTAGACTCGGACACAATGCCAGAGTCTACAGCGCCATACAGAGGAGGGAGCCCACCGGAGGTGCACACGGGCACCCTCCTCTGATAAAATGCCCCTGGGTAGGGAAGTACTGTCTGGTATAACGCCTCAGGAATGAGTGTACCCGTGAGAGACCACTTCTTGGACCCAGGAGTTAGTTGTGATAAAACTCCATGCCTGGGCAAACTGAAGAAGTCCACCTCCCACCCTGGGAGCCTGCTTGGCCCTGGGTTTGGAGGCTTTGCCTGCGCGATCAAAGCGTGGGAAGGACTGATCCTTGGGTTTGCCTTATGAATGAAAATTTCAGAAGGACAAAGTTCAAGGTCTTTCTAAGGAAGCTGAAGGCAGATGAGCCATTTTAGATGTCACTAGTTTCTCAACAAAACTTGTCCAGTGCTGGACCAAAGAGAAACTCGCCTGTGCATGGGAGGCCTTCCAGGGCTTTTATGGCGTTCATATATACGCCTTCCATGAGTGGAGCCACACAACGCGGCGAGCTGCAATGGATATAGTCAGAGCCTTAGAGGAAAACAGTGCAACATCAAGAGCAGCTTCACCAATGTACTAGGTGGCATCTCTGATGTTGGCAATAATGGAAAACTGAGCTGCGGATAGATCAGATATGAAACTGCGTTCTAGGTCATCGGTCTATGTTTCTATGGCCTTAGCGACCAACGCTGTGGCCGTAACTGGCATGGCAGTGGCTTCTGAAAGGGAGTGCACTGACTTAAGACACGCATCCAGTTGTCTATCCGGCAGTTCCTTAAGTGAGGACGCAGCAGGAATAGGTAGAATAGAACTTCTGAGCAAGTGTGTCAAATGAGTATTCACAATAGGTGGGTTTTCCAACTGTCTACAATCCTCTGTGGGTAACGGGTAAAAGGAGCTGAGTCTCTTAGGTACCGTGAATTTCTTAGTAGGTGTTTTCTACATCTCAGTTCTAACTTCTGTGGTCAGAGTGTGGAAACTCAGCTAGGACTACTGTCTGCTGCGTGCGGCTCTTTAGAAGTAGTGGCTGGTTTAGCATCCTCAAGCTGAAGAGAGAATTTGACCACCCTGTTTAATGCTGCCACATTGAATTTATATGGGGTCTCTTCATCCCCTGAGTGAGATTCTGTATCATAAACCTCAGCTATGTCAGCAAGTACTGATGATTCCTCAGAATCCGAGTGTGGTGTGGATTGTGAGGAAGGTATAGTGCATTTTAGCAACAGTAGGTGCAGGCAGTGTGCCTTGCCCACGTATGATGCTTTGAAAAGCAGGAGATGAAGCAGCTAGACTTTGTACAGATGTAGAGAATGAATCCAACCACTGGGGCTGGATGGGTGGGGCAGCTATGACCTAATAAACAGATTGTAATGGCTGGTGAAAACCCATAGAGGGAGCCTTCGGAGGTTGCAGTTGCTGTAGAACTACTATAGGGCTATTTGCTTAAAGTGATCCTAGAGAGGTGGTGTAACTGACCCCCTACCCACGGCTCCCGTAGCACTGCAAAAAAGGGGCATGGTCTCAAAAAAAAAGGGGCATGGTCACACAATAGCAATAATGCCCACAATGGTAGCACCCCATATTACACATAATGCCCACAGCAGTAGCGCCCCTTATACAATGCCCACAGTAGTAGTGCACCTTATGCAATGTCCACTATACTGGTAGTGCCCACAGTGGTAGTGCCCCTTATATAGAGCCCATAGTAGTGGTGCCCCTTATGCAGTGCCCGCAATAGTAGTGCCCCTTATGTACCCAGGAGTGATGCCCCTTATGAAGTGCCCCCTTTACAATACCCTTATTAGTAGTGTCCGCAGTAGTAAGGCCCTTAATGGTAATGCCCCTGTGTAGTATTGCGCCCAGTAGTAATGTTGCCTGAAGTAATGCCCCCAGCCGTTTAGCCCCCTGTAGCTATGCCCCCAGTGGTAATACCCCTGCAGTTATGACCCCAGTAGATTACCCACCCCTTTAGCTTAGCCTCCCAGTGGTAATGCCCCCAGTAGTTTAGCCCTCATGTAGTTTCCCCCATGTAGTTTAGCCTCCCAGTGGTAATGCCCCCAGTAGTTTAGCCCTCATGTAGTTTCCCCCATGTAGTTTAGCCTCCCAGTGGTAATGCCCCCAGTAGTTTAGACCCAGTAGATTGCCCCTTGTAGTTTAGCCACCAGTAGTAATGCCCCCAGTAGTAATGCCCCCTGTAGTTTGCCCCCTTGTAGTTTAGCCCCTGTAGTTATGCCCCCAGTAGTATAGCCCCTGTAGTTATGCCCCCTTGTAATTTAGCACAGAGTAGTAATGCCTCCAAGTAGTAATGCCCCCAGTAGTTTAGCCCCTGTAGTTATGCCTCAAGTAGTAATGCCCCCAAGTAGTAATGCCCCTGTAGTTCTGCCCTCCTGTAGTTTGCCCCAGTAGCTTCCCCCCATGTAGTTTGCCCTCAGTAACTTGCCCCCCATTAATAATGCCCCCCAGTAGTTTGCCACCATAGATGTCCCCCAGTAGTAATGTCCCCCAGTAGTTTGCCCCAGTAGATGCCCCCCAGTAGTTTGCCCCCAGTAGATGCCCCTCAGTAGTAATGCCCCCCGGTAGATGCCCCCCAGTAGATGCGCCGCTACAGAAAGGAAAAAAAAATCTCAATACTCACCGACCCCGCTCCTGCTTCCAAACCGCTGCAGTCCTCTGGGCGTCCGCTCCTCAGCACTATAGGAGAGACATCATGACGTCTCTCCCATAGCGCACAGTGACAGCGCTGGAAGCCGGAGCTCAGTACTCCGGCTTCCAGCTCCTGCCTCCGGCTGCCGCTGTGGAGAGAAAGCCGGGCGCCCGGCATCTCCCTACTACGCCGACCACACATCGGGTTAGGTGAGCCGGAGGAGGCGGAACTGCGTTCCGTCTCCAAGTGGAACTGACGGAACGCAGTTCTGCCTCGTTCTGGCTCACTTTAACCCCTGTATAGGGGGAACCATTGTGGGCTACACTGGTTGTGGACCAGTCCCCGTGGGAGCCAGTGTGGGCTGTACTGGCTGGGGTAGACCCATAGAGGGGACCACAAGTGAGGTTGCTGTATGGTCGGCAATTTTAGCCAGTAACATTGTAAATGAAGCCCATGGAGGCTATGAACAGTAACTGGTAGGGCTGAGGTGCTGGGAGGCACTAGGCAGCCCGGGCATAGACCATCCTGTGATAAATCCTGAGGTAAAACCTCAGTGTGACAGCAATTACATGCTACCAAAGTGGGTGCCCCTGCCTGTTTTGTCTTGCTTTTGTTAGACATACAGTTGCAACAGCAAGTAGTAAACACAATATGATAGTGAGCAAGTATGTGACAATGAGTGCACACAAATACAATATTTGGTACAGTGTGGCAGCGTTAACCCAAAACACACCAGAATTCAAGGATCACAAATAGAAAACAGGTACAGAGAAAGCAAATATATGTACAGTTTGAAGTAAGGAGAAATCAAACAGCAGCACTAGCTTAAGTCACATACAATGCAGAAAATGTAACTGCAATGGGCACTGGTATCAACTACTAAGCCTACTGAGGAGGCTGGTAGGATTCAACGTTTGTATAACCTGTTATGTAGGAGAGGTATACAGGGAGACACAGCCCACCGCCTCTGGAGAGCTCTAAATGATGGCGGCTCAGTGTCCCATGTGAAGGAGGAGCACCCCAGGGCAGGAAGACCGCTGTGGAATGGCACCCTGGGATAGGGTAGGGGCTGCTGGGGAAGCGCTGACCTCCCCTGTACTGATATATCACCACTGGTTCTCCTGGCCATTAAAAGGTCCCCAGCATTAGTATACATTATGCCCTGGTAGTCTAGTGTGGTCGCGACTACACTTAATGGACGGGAAGCACATCAGCATCCGCGGCCATCTCCTGGGAACGTGGCATATGGACTGCGCAAATCACGGGTCCCACAAGTGGGAACCCGCCTTACCTGTCCCCCATGTCTCTGAACTGCAGTCAGTTGTGGCCCTATGGGGGTGTTGGAGAGTCAGCTCTGGCATCCCCTGGACTGCCAGGAATTGTTATCTCATTAGAAAAGATATCAAAAGTGATAAAAAGTCAAAGAAAAATAAAAGATTGGGCTGCAAGCTGCAGCCCCTGTTCAGTGTGTGCAGTTCCATGCTGACACCGAAAAAACTGCATTGCCTGAGCATGGGTGCGGGATATAAAGGGGGAGTATCTAAGTGCATCCTGGGTGGCTCACAAAGTTATTGTTCGGTATCAGCCCTGTTCTCCCCAGCCATCATACCCAAGGCTAAGAATTAACCCTGTGTTGACTAGAGATGAGCGGGTTCGGTTCTCAGAAAACCGAACCCCCCCCGAACTTCACCACCCGAGCCGGATCCGAGTCGGGCTCAGGTTTTCCCGCCTGACTCGGAAACCAGAACGAGGCGAAACGTCATCATCTCGCTGGGTGTGGATTCCGTATAAGGAGCCGCGCGTTGCCACCATTTTCACTCCGGCATTGGAGAGTGTAGAGAGAGGATGTGTCTCCGTCCTCAGTGTCCAGCATCAGTTCAGTTTTAGTGTCTTGTGGTGCATCAGTCCAGTCACAGTGGTGGTGTCCTCTGCTGCCATATGTCCAGTGCTGCTGTATAAGTCCAGTCCAGTGGTGCTGTGTTGTCCTGCATCAGTCCAGTGGGGGTGTCTTGTGCTGCATCAGTCCAGTCACAGTGGTGGTGTCCTCTGCTGCCATATGTCCAGAGCTGCTGTATAAGTCCAGTCCACTGCAGTGGTGCTGTGTTGTCCTGCAGTCCAGTGGTGGTGTCTTGTGCTGCATCAGTCCAGTCACAGTGGTGGTGTCCTCTGCTGCCATATGTCCAGTGCTGGTGTATAAGTCCAGTCCAGTGGTGGTGTGTTGTGCTGCATCAGTTCAATGGTGGTCTATTGCTGCATCAGTCCAGTCACAGTGGTGGTGTCCTCTGCTGCCATATGTCCAGTGCCGCTGTATAAGTCCAGTCCATTGCAGTGGTGCTGTGTTATCCTGCATCAGTCCAGTGGTGGTGTCCCTGTGCTGCTGTATATGTCCAGTGGTACTGCCATATATATCCAGTGATTTTGCAGTATATGTCCATTGATACTGCCGTATATGTCCAGCGGTACTGCCGTATAAATTAGTGATGTGCACCGAAAAAAAATTCGGGTTTTGTGTTTTGGTTTTGGATTCGGTTCCGCGGCCGTGTTTTGGATTCGGACGCGTTTTGGCAAAACCTTTCTGAAATTTTTTTGTCGGATTTGGGTGTGTTTCGGATTCGGGTGTTTTTTTACAAAAAACCCTCAAAAACAGCTTAAATCATAGAATTTGGGGGTCAGTTTGATCCCATAGTATTATTAACCTCAATAACCATAATTTCCACTCATTTTCAGTCTATTCTGAACATTTCACACCTCACAATATTATTTTTAGTCCTAAAATTTGCACCGAGGTCGCTGGATGACTAAGCTAAGCGACCCAAGTGGCCGACACAAACACCTGGCCCATCTAGGAGTGGCACTGCAGTGTCAGACAGGATGGCACTTCAAAAAAATAAGTCCCCAAACAGCACATGATGCAAAGAAAAAAAGAGGTGCACCAAGGTCGCTGGATGGCTAAGCTAAGCGACACAAGTGGCCGACACAAACACCTGGCCCATCTAGGAGTGGCACTGCAGTGTCAGGCAGGATGGCACTTCAAAAAAATTGTCCCCAAACAGCACATGATGCAAAGAAAAAAAGAGGCGCAATGAGGTAGCTGTGTGACTAAGCTAAGCGACCCAAGTGGCCGACACAAACACCTGGCCCATCTAGCAGTGGCACTGCAGTTTTCTAGCGAGAGGATGAGTGCTTCCATCCTCATGTGAAGCTGAACCACTAGCAATGAACATAGGCCAGGGCCTCGGCCGTTCCTTGCCACTCCGTGTCGTAAATGGCATATTGGCAAGTTTACGCTTCTCCTCAGACACTTTTAATTTTGATTTTTGGGTCATTTTACTGAACTTTTGTGTTTTGGATTTTACATGCTCTCTACTATGACATTGGGCATCTGCCTTGGCAGACGACGTTGATGGCATTTCATCGTCTCGGCCATGACTAGTGGCAGCAGCTTCAGCACGAGGTGGAAGTGGATCTTGATCTTTCCCTATTTTACCCTCCACATTTTTGTTCTCCATTTTTTAATATGTGGAATTATATGCCAGTATCAATAGCAATGGCCTACTACTATATATACTGCGCACAACTGAAATGCACCACAGGTATGGATGGATAGTATACTTGATGACACAAAGGTAGGTAGAGCAGTGGCCTACTGTACCGTACTGCTATATATTATATACTGGTGGTCAGCAAACTGTGCAAAACTGAAATGCACCACAGGTATGGATGGATAGTATACTTGACGACACAGAGGTAGGTAGAGCAGTGGCCTTCTGTACCGTACTCCTATATATTATATACTGGTGGTCAGCAAAATTATGCACTGTACTCCTACTATATACTACAATGCAGCACAGATATGGAGCGTTTTTCAGGCAGACAACGTATAATACTGGTGGTCACTGGTCAGCAAAACTCTGCACTGTACTCCTCCTATATAATATACTGGTGGTCCCCAGTCCCCACACTAAAGCAGTGTGAGCACAGATATATGCAGCACACTGAGCACAGATATGGAGCGTTTTTCAGGCAGACAACGTTTACTGGTGGTCACTGGTCAGCAAAACTCTGCACTGTACTCCTCCTATATAATATACTGGTGGTCCCCAGTACCCACAATAAAGCAGTGTGAGCACAGATATGTGCAGCACACTGAGCACAGATATGGAGCGTATTTCAGGCAGACAACGTATAATACTGGTGGTCACTGGTCAGCAAAACTCTGCACTGTACTCCTCCTATATAATATACTGGTGGTCCCCAGTACCCACAATAAAGCAGTGTGAGCACAGAAATATGCAGCACACTGAGCACAGATATGGAGCGTTTTTCAGGCAGACAACGTATACTGGTGGTCACTTGTCAGCAAAACTCTGCACTGTACTCCTCCTATATAATATACTGGTGGTCCCCAGTACCCACAATAAAGCAGTGTGAGCACAGAAATATGCAGCACACTGAGCACAGATATGGAGCGTTTTTCAGGCAGACAACGTATACTGGTGGTCACTTGTCAGCAAAACTCTGCACTGTACTCCTCCTATATAATACTGCTGGTCCCCAGTCCCCACAATAAAGCAGTGTGAGCACAGATATATGCAGCACACTGAGCACAGATATGGAGCGTTTTTCAGGCAGACAACGTATAATACTGGTGGTCACTGGTCAGCAAACCTCTGCACTGTACTCCTCCTATATAATATACTGGTGGTCCCCAGTACCCACAATAAAGCAGTGTGAGCACAGATATATGCAGCACACTGAGCACAGATATGGAGCGTTTTTCAGGCAGACAACGTATACTGGTGGTCACTGGTCAGCAAAACTCTGCACTGTACTCCTCCTATATAATACTGCTGGTCCCCAGTCCCCACAATAAAGCAGTGTGAGCACAGATATATGCAGCACACTGAGCACAGATATGGAGCGTTTTTCAGGCAGACAACGTATAATACTGGTGGTCACTGGTCAGCAAAACTCTGCACTGTACTCCTCCTATAATACTGCTGGTCCCCAGAATAAAGATATGCAGCCCCCTGAAACAAAGCGAGTGGACGCCAGCCACGTCCTCTCACTATAATTTCCAATGCACGAGTGAAATATGGCGATGACGCGCGGCTCCTTATATAGAATCCGAATCTCGCGAGAATCCGACAGCGGGATGATGACGTTCGGGCGCGCTCGGGTTAACCGAGCCATACGGGAGAATCTGAGTATGCCTCGGACCCGTGTAAAATGGGTGAAGTTCGGGGGGGGGTTCGGTTTCTGTCTCTGAGGAACCGAACCCGCGTATCTCTAGTATAAATCCAGTGATCCTGCCATATAATTCCAGTGGTACTGGCTTATAAATCCAGTCCAGTGATAATGCCATATATGCCTAGTGATACTGCTGTATATGTCCAGTGATACTGCCGTATATGTCCAGTGATACTGCCGTATATGTCCAGTGGTGCTGGCGTATAAGTCCAGTGATCCTGACGTATAATTCCAGTGATCCTGCCGTATAATTCCAGTAATACGGGCATATAAGTCCAGTCCAGTGATACTGCCGTATTTGTCCAGTGTACTGCCGTATAAGTCCAGTGGTACTGCCATATAATTCCAATGATCCTGTCGTATAATTACAGTGGTACTGGCGTATAAGCAGGGGTGTATGTACCCATTGGCCAGGATGGCACTCGCCAGGGGCGCCAGGCAAGGAGGGGGCGCTGCCTGGCAGTGCCACCAGCGGCCAAAGGGTAGAAAAGTAGTAATATCAGACTGTACCTGGTGAGAGTCTGTTACTACTGAAGCAGCGCCGGTGTCCGGCAGCACAGCACTTGTAATCATACTCAAAATAATCTACAGCTCCCAGCAGCCCTTGTTGCTGGGAGCTCCCGGCAGCAAGGGCTGCTGGGAACTGTAGTTTATTTTGAGTCTGATTACAAGTGCGGTGCTGTCGGACACTAGTCTAATCACTAGTGCAGTGCAGTGCTGATGGATTGGACACGCCGGCAGACTCTCACCAGGTACACAGAAATTGTTATATAGCACAGTGCTATAGATCTAATTGTTGTTGAAGATAATAAAAAAAAGTGTCAGTGTTTGGGAGAAGGGACTGTAGTACCTGGAAAACAATACGATTTTCATGCATGTTAGATGTAAGTAAGTAGTAAGTAAGTGAAAACTTTAACTTGTTGAGTGAAATAAAGAAAATACTTATCTTACCTATTTCAAGGCCAGGTTCAAGGAAATGTATATCAGGTAATTGTATAATTGATCATTTTATCTTGGAAGTGATGGCACCCTGATGTTTTTTCTAAAAGGAAGCACTTCTACCATCCAACTAATGGTGTTTGGTTAATGGCTGGGTCCATTTGAGGCTCTTCTCACAGCATCTCATTAGCATTTCATTCGGGATGCAGTCAAGATGCCGACGTTTGGCATCCCAGCGGTCGGAAAGCTGAAACCAGCATCCCAAAACTGCTTGGAATGCTGATGCTGGCATCTCAACATAGATAGCGATGCAGAATGCCAAAATCCGGATTGAGTTGGTGCCAATGTCTCCACTGGCAAGCCACGTGGGAGGGTTAGGGTTAGGCTACGAGGGTGGTAGGTTTAGGATTAGTCTGCAGGGAGGGAGATTAGGAAGGGTGGGTTAGGGTTAGACACCACTGAAGAGGCTGGGGGGGTGGGTCAGGGTCAGGGTTTGGGAAGGGTGGGTTAGGATTAGGAGGGAGGGATGGCGTAACGTGAATATGAGACACTAGTGTGCAGTGTAATGTGAAATAGGGACACTACTGTGTGGCATAATTTGATTTGGAAGTACTATTGTGTCCACGCCCTTCCCCCACAAGACCATGCCCCATTTCCAATACTCACACCTTATTTCAAATGTGTGTAGGGGGGCGGGGAGCCGGCCCCTTACTTTGCCAGGGTCGTTTGGACCCCTATATACACCCCTGCGTATAAGTTCAGTCCAGTGATACTGCCGTATAAATCCAGTGGTACTGCCGTATAATTCGAGTGGCATGCCTATATTCTGTGTGTGACTGTGGCTGTATCGGCATATAACATGTTACATTGCACTGTCTTCCTTGAAATCACTGTAACGTAGCATTTCATATGCAGATACAGCCACAGTGACACACTATATAGGCATGCAACATATAATTTTAATCAGTAGAAGCTGCTTGCGCATTCTAGTCACATAGCAATGAAAATTAGATGTATTTTCTGCAAAAAAAAAGGCACCCAATGTTAGCAGAGCTGGACGGGAGCTGCATAGCATAAGGAGCATTATGTGTGTCATTATGTGTATAAGAACATTAATAAAGGTTGGCATAATGTGTAAGGCATATTATGTTTATAAGGACATTAATAATGTGTGTCATGTGTAAGAGGCATTACTGTGTGATATTACAGTATGTGTATAAAGGCATTACTAATGTGTGGCATTATGTGTATAAGATGCTCTGCTGTGTGGCGTAATGTACAGAAAAGGCACTACTGTGTGGGCTAATGTGAATAAAGAGCAATATGGTGTGGTGTAATTTGAATTGGGGGCACTATTGGGTGGCCATGCCCCTTCCCAAAAGAACACGCCTTTTTTTGGGCTGCGCGACGAATGTGCGCACTGTTCCTATTTAAAATATAGGGGTAGGAGCACCAAAATGAGGACTGATATTACTGATGGGTGATGCTAATGGGAAAGGGGTGCAGGGTCAGAGGTGGAACTTGCAGCGGTGATAGGGAGCACCAGTTAAAATCTTGCCTAGCTCATCATTTTGATTAGGACCGGCTCTGGGCACAGTTCTTTTATCATGGAAGGTGGAAGAAGGTACAGGTTGAGTATCCCATATCCAAATATTCCGAAATACGGAATATTCCGAAATACGGACTTTTTTGAGTGAGAGTGAGATAGTGAAACCTTTGTTTTTGATGACTCAATGTACTCAAACTTTGTTTAATACACAAAGTTATTAAAAAATATTGTATTAAATGACCTTCAGGCTGTGTTTATAAGGTGTATATGAAACATACATGAATTGTGTGAATGTACACACACTTTGTTTAATGTACAAAGTTATAAAAAATATTGGCTAAAATGACATTCAGGCTGTGTGTATAAGGTGTATATGAAACATAAATGCATTCTGTGCTTAGATTTAGGTCCCATCACCATGATATCTCATTATGGTATGCAATTATTCCAAAATACGGAAAAATCCGATATCCAAAATACCTCTGGTCCCAAGCATTTTGGATAAGGGAGACTCAACCTGTATGTGAATGGGATTTACCCATAGCCCAACCTGGATGTCTGACACCAGTAAATAGTATGGGTTTGGATATTTTATTAGGGGGCATTGAGGTTAGTGGTTAGTTACTCTCTGTGACAATGTGGGTTTTGCTGCAGCTGCCTAACACAGTTATGTGCTCTGGTGCCTGGCAAGAGGGGGAAGGAAGCATCAGTTCTACACCTCTCTATTATTACCCTTCTTTATCACACTTTCCTATAATTAATTAGATACTATGATGCCCTAGTGTACCGTAACGTTGCTGGAAGCTTGGACTGCTCACATGTATCACAGAGTAGCCTGAGAGATGCAGAATACCCTTCCTACTCCTCACACAGGTCACCTAGACAGTGCCAGTGTCTATATTGTATACTTCCTGAAGTGTAATCTGGTGACTGGTGTTCCGTGTCTCTGAACTACTATACAGCAATGTCTATGGGAATTATGCTCACTGCTGTGCAGTGGCGTATCTAGAGAGGAGGGACCCTTGTGCAGTCTCCGGATGTGGGCCCCCTCCTCTCCCTTCCTGTAGCCGACAGCAGCACTGTTAGCGCCCTGTGTGAGCAGTAGAGACTCTGGCACAGTGCCAGAGTCTACAGCGCATGTGCAAGTCTCAGAAAAAATGGCGTGGCATCCATTTTGTCAGAGACCTGCACATGCGCTGTAGACTCTGGAACTGTGCCAGAGTCTCTAGTGCTCAGACAGAGCGCTAACAGTGCTGCTGTGGCTTCTGGCTACGGGACTCGGTAAAGGAGGGGACACGGACACCAGAAAGGTTAGTATATAGAAGAGATGGGTGCAGTGTGTGCGGTGTGGGCCCCCTCTGGACCCAGGGGCCCATGTGCACCGCACGCACTGCACCCATTATAGATACGCCACTGCTGCTGTGGATGATTCCTACTGCTGAGTCTGTGTGCGGCTACAGTGCATGAGAGTGTTTACAGACCTCAGCAATCTTCCATCAATAATCTGCCTATTGCTCCTTGTACACTCCCCTGACTCTGTGTGGGTGTGGTCAGTGTCATGTGGGTGTGGTCAGACATGTGGGTGTGGTCAGTGCTGTGTGGGTGTGTACACCCCTACACGATCAGACGCACTGTCTCACAAAATACATAAAAAAGAATAATTGCAGAAGTTTGTGAGAAAACTAAAAATACAATTGTAACAGCTAGATGTATCATCGCTTTAAAATGAGAAAATGGAGAGTGAAAAGTACCAGCCATGTAACTGCCATGTCACCGGCTGTGTTTGAAAAATGGCAGTTAGGAGCAGTGGCGGATTTAGGGGGGGGGCACCAAGGCACGTGCCCCCCCTGTCATTTTTAGTGCAGACTGACATGCGGACGAGCGCCCGCATGTCAGTCTGCGGTCTCGTTTCGTCCCCCTGCTGTTAGGAGGGACACGGAGGGCACAGTGCTGCACGCCTCCCTGTGTCCCTCCTGTGTCTCCGGCGGCCGCGGGTCTCATAAAGGAAGTGCCGTTCGTGAGCACTTCCTTTATTAGAGAGACCCGCGGCCGCCGGAGACACAGGAGGGACACAGGGAGGCGTGCAGCACTGTGCCCTCCGTGTCCCTCCTAACAGCAGGGGAGCAGCGGCGGCGGAGGAAGGGGGGGGGGGGACGCACAGGGGGGGAATATCTGGCACTGGGGGCATATTTGGCAGGGAGGGGGGGGGGAGAATATCTGGCACTGGGGACATATATGGCACTGGGGGGGGGGATATCTGGCACTGGGGGCATATGTGGCACTGGGGGGAATATCTGGCACTGGGGGGATATCTGGCACTGGGGGCATATGTGGCCCTGGGGGGGGAATATCTGGCACTGGGGCATATGTGGCACTGGGGGCATATATAGCACTGGGGGGGGGGGGCGATATCTGGCACTGGGGGCATATGTGGCACTGTCGGGGAATATCTGGCACTGGGGGTATATGTGTACCTGGCACATGGGGGGGGGGCTATATTGGGCACTGGGGGCATGTGAGTACCTGGCACCGTGGGGGAATATCTGGCACTGGGGACATATGTGGCACTGGGAGCACAGCCCTAGCAACAAGGACTACCTCCTAGCAACGAGCATGACACCCAGTGCATGAAACCCCTGGCAACGAGCGTGACACCCAGTGCATGAAACCCCTGGCAACGAGCATGACACCCAGTGCATGAAACCCCTGGCAATGAGCATGACACCCTGAGCATGAAAACCCCTGGCACCGTGCATGGAACCAAGAGCATGAAACCCCTGGCAACGAGCATGAGACCCAGTGCATGAAACCCCTGACAACGAGCAGGTATTTGAAAAGTAATTAGAAGCCTTACTGTAGGACTTAATGTGTAATGGGCATTACGGTGTGTGGCATAATGTATCACGGACATTGCGGTGTGTGTCATAATGTGTCACAGGCATTACGGTGTATGGTATACTATATCGCTGGCATTGTGATATGTGGTATAATGTCTCAGGGTCAGTGCAGTGTGTGGCATAATGTATCACGGACATTGCGGTGTGTGTCATAATGTGTCAGGCATTACGGTGTGTGGTATACTATATCACGGGCATTGTGGTATGTGGTATAATGTCTCAGGGTCATTGCAGTGTGGCATAATATATAACGGGCATTGCGGTGTGTGGCATAGGGTACAACGGGCAGGGCATTGCGGTATGTGTCACAGGCATTACGGTGTATGGTATACTATATCGCTGGCATTGTGATATGTGGTATAATGTCTCAGGGTCAGTGCAGTGTGTGGCATAATGTATCACGGACATTGCGGTGTGTGTCATAATGTGTCAGGCATTGCGGTGTGTGGTATACTATATCACGGGCATTGTGGTATGTGGTATAATGTCTCAGGGTCATTGCAGTGTGGCATAATATATAACGGGCATTGCGGTGTGTGGCATAGGGTATAACGGGCAGGGCATTGCGGTATGTGTCACAGGCATTACGGTGTATGGTATACTATATCACGGGCATTGTGGTATAATGTCTCAAGGTCATTGCAGTGTGTGGCATAATGTGTCACAGACATTGTATGTGCTATAATGTATCAGGGGCAGTGCAGTGTGTAGCATAATGTATAACGGGCATTGCGATTCCTGTCATAATGTGTCACAGGCATTGTATGTGCTATAATGTATCGGGCATTGCAGTGTGTGGCATAATGTATCACGGACATTGCGGTGTGTGTCATAATGTGTCACAGGCATTGTATGTGCTATAATGTATCAGGGGCATTGCAGTGTGTAGCATAATGTATAACGGGCATTGCGATTCCTGTCATAATGTGTCACAGGCATTACGGTGTGTGGCATAATATGTCTGGGGCATTACAGTGTGTGCATATTGTGTCATGTGCATTATTGTGTGTGGCATAATGTGTAAGGGCCATTGCAGTATGTGGAATAATGTATACTGGGCATTACTATAAGGAGGAAAAATGACAAATAATGTAAGGGGCATGAATCAGGATTATTTTTCTTTCCTGTGGTGGCCAACGTCTGGGCGTGCAGGTTGCAAAACTGGGGTATAAGGTAGTCTTTTCCTTCAATTCCACGCCCATTCCAACGAAGCCACGCCCATTCCAACGAAGCCACGTCCCTTATGGTGCCCCCCCTGTAATTTTTTTCTGGATCCGCCCCTGGTTAGGAGCTATTTGGCTGGTACTTTTTCACTCCCCATTTTATCACTTTTCAAGCGATGATGCATCTGGGCCTAAGACTTATGATTTATGGGCAACCGTGTGAACAGCTAGGTGGCTTATTTTCATCATACTGTCATGATGATGGGCCTAATTTTATGTGAAGGCCTGGAGCTGTTACTCCATTCGCCCCATTGTTTGTCTGGCCACGGGCACTGTCCTGGCTTTTGGTGGCTATTAGGGCTCTTGCTTTCAAACATCAGCAGATATGATGTCCAGTCTGTTGAGTGGCAGCCAGTATCGGACTGGGGCATCTAGGGCCCACCGGGGGAATGCAGTGGTAGGGGCCCACATTTAGGGGTGGGGCCAGTCTCTAGAGGGGGTGTGCCCAGCCACCACATTGGTTTGCCTAACCATTTTGCAAGTGTTGGTCCCCTAGATAAATATATACAGTAAATACTGTAGTGCATGCAAGATAATGTACTATGGGGGTAATTCTGTGTTGATCGCAGCAGGAATTTTGTTAGCAGTTGGGCAAAACCATGTGCACTGCAGGGGAAGCAGATATAACATGTGCAGAGAGAGTTAGATTTGGGTGCGTTATTTTGTTTCTGTGCAGGGTAAATATTGGCTGCTTTATTTTTACACTGCTATTTAGATTGCAGATTGAACACACCACACCCAAATCTAACTCTCTCTGCACATGTTATATCTTCCTCCCCTGCACTGCACATGGGTGGTCATTCCGAGTTGTTCGCTCTGTAATTTTCTTCGCATCGCAGCGATTTTCCGCTAATTGCGCATGCGCAATGTTCGCACTGCGACTGCGCCAAGTAAATTTGCTATGCAGTTAGGTATTTTACTCACGGCAATATGAGGTTTTTTCTTTGTTCTGGTGATCGTAATGTGATTGACAGGAAGTGGGTGTTTCTGGGCGGAAACTGGACGTTTTATGGGAGTGTTTGAAAAAACGCTACCGTTTCTGGGAAAAACGCGGGAGTGGCTGGAGAAACGGAGGAGTGTCTGGGCGAACGCTGGGTGTGTTTGTGACGTCAAACCAGGAACGACAAGCACTGAACTGATCGCACTGGAAGAGTACGTCTCGAGCTACTCAGAAACTGCACAGAGAAGTCTTTTCGCAATATTGCGAATCTTTCGTTCGCAATTTTGATAAGCTAAGATTCACTCCCAGTAGGCGGCGGCTTAGCGTGTGCAATGCTGCTAAAAGCAGCTTGCGAGCGAACAACTCGGAATGAGGGCCATGGTTTTGCCCAACTGCTAACAAAATTCCTGCTGCGATCAACTCAGAATTACCCCCTATATTAGTAACAGCACAGTTTGGAACCTGATCCCTAGAGGAGGGATTGGGCCCCCAGGCAGTGGGGCCCACCGGTGGTTTCCCCTGTACCCCTGTGGGCCAGTCCAACCCTGGTGGCAGCTGATGGTGATGGGCAGCTGGCTGGGAAGAGGCCTGTTCTGTCTGCAGGTGCTGGTGGAGAGGGATACAGTAAGAAGGGTGGACAGCTATAGTGACTGACATCCGGCTGTGTAGAAAGCCCGGACTGTGGGGGAGATGTACTAAGACTTGGAGAGTGATAAATTGGAGAGAGATAAAGTGCCAGCCAGTCAGTGTTTAACTGACATGTTACCGGCTGTGTTCGAAAAATGACAGGAGCTGACTGGTTGCTAGTTTCTCTCCATTTTATCACTCTGCAAGGCTTAGTACATCTGTACCTTTCTGCGGTAACCAGCTGCAGGTGTGAGTTTTGGGGGCATGTCAGTTTGGATTGGCAGCCAGTATGGGCTGTCCGTTAGGCGAGCAGCGGGCAGAGCTCAGGTATTAGCGGCTGTCACTGCTGCTCCCCTCTCTGTGTAACCAGAGATCCTGCGCTCACAGACACAGCTTCTTTTTCCCCTGGATACTCAGATTCTCCCAGCCAATGTACCCAGTTCTCAGCACCACACTATCTGGAAACTTCAACTTCTGTCACCAAGAAACTTCAAGACTTGTGCACGTCACCCTTGCCTCCCGCCCTGCATGCATTAACAGGGCACCAGCAATCAATATTTCCCAGTGAGTCCTTTAGTCCATAGTCACTTTTCCCTACTATATACTTTAAATGAAACTATTATTACATTAATTACTTAATTGTCATGATTAATCATAAATTCATATTTTCTTTTTTCAGCTCTATATAATCCTAAATGATTTATTACAAAACAGCAAAAATATTTTGATATGAAACATAAAAGGGTCACAGTTATAACAGACTCTCCTGCCCTGGTGGTGCTGCTGCACAGTGCCTAGAAGCATGATGTCATAGTAACTGAGCTTCATATGTCCTAGAACTACTCTCAGCTACTGGCAGGCACTTTGGCGTAGTGTCTGCGTCAGTGTCTGGGAAGCCGGCATTGTGGGTTCAAGACCCACGCCGACCACTTCGCCCGGAATACTACCCAGGAGTGTGATAAGACCTGGCACGCCAACCCGGGAGTGTGGTAAACATTAGCATGCCTCAGACCGGTAAGAGTGGTAAGTCCTAGCACACCACTGACAGGGTGTCCCCGAGTTGAGTTGCAGTGCATGGATCTCGAATCTGGATCCCAGATACATTTTTTTCCTGACACAAATAAAAACCTGGACCTTGGAGGACAGAGCTTATACAAAAGGGACATCAGTTAGATTTTGACAAAATATTAAAACATGAAATGCTAATAACTAAAAATATTTTTATTGCCCCTGCTCAAGTTATGACCCTTTGTGGAGTGATGAAGTGAATTTGCCCACTCACCTATCTGCACTAATTAGGAGTATTGCTCTTTTCCAGGTTATAGAAATTGTTTTTCATGGACTTTTGTTTGTTAAATTAAATTAATGTTAAATTTATTTATTAACAGTTTCTTATATAGCGCAGCATATTCCGTTGCGCTTTACAATTAGAACAGCAGTAATAGAACAAAACTGGGTAAAAACAGACAGACAGAGGTAGGAAGGCCCTGCTCGCAAGCTTACAATCTATAGGGATTAGTCCACTTGATAGTTAATTGACTATGAGTCCATTCGGGTATAAAGCAATAAACATATTAGATAAAATAAATATAAGAAAAGGAAAATTTTATTTTAAAACCCTAGTGGGGTTCGAGCCTATGACCAAAGGTGAAGTATTACAGCGCATTAACCCACATAATATTTAGCAGCACCCCATAACATTAAAGGGTGCTGCTAAAATCTGGTGTTCAATAAAACTATATAAAACCCTGGGGTCACTTTTCGACTGCCAAAAGGGCAGCAGCTGGCATACTGATTTATACATGGGCTCTGCCAGAGCCAGCCCTAGGCATAGGTAAACTAGGCAAATGCCTAGGGACATAAGCAGATTCTGCTGCTTAAAATGATGGGGGTCATTCTGACCCGATCGCACGCTGTAGTTTATCGCAGCGATGCAATCGGATCAGAACTGCGCATGCACCAGCATTGCAGTGCGCCGGCGCATACCAGATGGCTAAAGGCCGTCGCTGCGCTATGATCCCCTCTGCCTGATTGACAGGCAGAGGCGGTCGTTGGGTGCGAGGGGGCGGCACGGCAGCATTTGGCCGCCATTTCATGGGCGTGGTCTGGCCAACGCAGGTGTGGCCGGGCCGTGCAGGGGGCAGGCTGCAGCGGCTGCGTGATGTCACACGCAGCCGCTGCGGTCCGGGGAGTAACGAGTAGCTCCTGGCCAGCACGCTAAAGCTGTGCTGGCCGGGAGCTACTCCTAAAGTGCAAAAGCATCGCTGCTGTGCGATGCTTTGCACTTCTGTGGTGTGTGTGGGGGGGGGGGGGTGTCACTGACATGCGAGGTGGGGTAGCCCTGTGCTGGGCGTCCCCCCGCATGTCTATGGTCATGATCATAGCCCTGCAAAATTTTGTAGGGCTGGGATCAACTCGGAATCACCCCCGATATGCGGCATGGCTATATTCTATGTGTGTTACTGTGGCTGTATCTGCATATGAAATACTACATTACACTGTATTTCTGGAAATCACTGCAACATAGCATTTCGTATGCAGATACAGCCACAGTGGCACACAGAATATAGGCATGCTACATATCATTTTAATCCGTAGAAGCTGCTTGTGCATTCTAGTCACATATCAATGAAAATTAGATGCATTTTCTGCAAAAAAAAAGGGACCCAACGTTAGCAGAGCTGGACGGGAGCTGCATGGGATATTGAGGCAAGATGTATGAGGACACATCTGTATCCAAGCAGAGGAAGAGGTCACAGTGTTAGAAGCCATGTGAGTGCTGTGTGTGGGTAGGTTTGTTGTGCAATAGTGTTCAGCATATGTGTAAGAGGCATTATGTGTGTCATGTGTACATTCATAATGTGTCGACATATGTGAAAGGGGCATTATGTGTGTCATTATGTGTATAAGGACATTAATATAGGTTGGCATATTGTGTAAGGTGTATTATATTTATAAGGACATTAATAATGTGTGTCATATGTGTAAGGGGCACTACTGTGTGGTATTATGTGTATAAAGGCATTACTAATGTGTGGCATTATATGTACAAGGTGCTCTACTGTGTGGTGTAATGTAAAGAAAAGGCACTTCTGTGTGGTCTAATGTGAATAAAGAGCAATATGGTGTGGTGTAATTTGAATTGGGGGCACTGTTGGGTGGCCATGCCCCTTCCCAAAAGAACATGCCTCTTTCTTGGCTGCATGCCGATTGTGCGCACTGCTCCTATTTAAAATATAGGGGGTAGGAGCACCAAAATGAGGACTGCTATTACTGATGGGTGATGCTAATGGGAAAGGGGTGCAGGTTCAGAGGCGGAACTAGCAGCGGTGCTAGGGGGCACCAGTTAAAATCTTGCCTAGGGCATAATTTTGATTAGGACCGGCTCTGATTCCGGTGATCCTGCCGTATAAACCCAGTGGTACTGCCGTATAATTTCAGTGGTACTGGCATATAAAACTAGTCTAGTGATACTGCCGTATATGTCCAGTGATACTGACGTATATGTCCAGTGATACTAACGTATATATGTCCAGTGATACTGCCGTATATGTCCAGTGATACTAACGTATATATGTCCAGTGATACTGCCGTATATATGTCCAGTGATTCTGCCATATATATGTCCAGTGGTACTGCCGTTTAATTCCAGTGATCCTGCCGTATAATTCCAGTGGCACTGCCGTATAATTCTAGTGGTACTGCCAAATAATTCCAGTGATCCTGCCGTATAATTCCAGTGGTACCAGCGTATAATTCCAGTGATCCTGCCGTATAATTCCAGTGATCTTGCCGTATAATTCGAAGTGATACTGCCTGTGACGACGCTGCCGGTCAATTCCACAAATACGCCAATTTAAGAATTGCCACATGCACCGTACAGGGGTCACTTTGACACACGTGATTACTTAAATACTTTCAGCTGCCACCAGCAAAGACTTTTCAACGTATTACAGACGTTGCAGGCGTCTTTTGCTTTACCTGTCACACACACACTGAAATACTTAGAAAAATAGGTAGGCATGAGCCACACACAGGCTTCGAGACATAAGAACAACAGAATCCGAACTAAAATTAGGATTTTAATTTCAAGAATACTTCAGAGCTTTGGTTACAAAAAGGTTACAAAGATTATTAAGAATTTTTTTTAAACACACACAGAATACAGCAATCTCAATAAATGAAAATAAAATAAAAACTTACAGAAACCCTATTCACTTACCCAAACAAGTTTTAAATATTTCTGCTGTGGGGGATTTCACAGGATTAGTCAGGTCATCTCCAGCATGTACTGTTTCCCCAAGAGATCACAACTTCTATTTTCATGAGAGGGACAGATATAGTCTCCAGCTTCATCAGGCCCCATCCCTTGGGATTTTTAACCACTACCGTGCTGGACACTAAAACTACACCAGGTTTTACATACTTGGTGCTTGGCAACAGCCAAGGGGGGAGGTAAGGAGTATAGCCCCAAAAGTGTACTGTATGAATCTCTTTTAAAGAAAGTGAGGTTTATGACATTAGCCAGGAAATAGGATCCCTGAATTCCAATCAGGACATGTGGACACACTTCACTGGTCTGTTTACAGCCCCTCTGTTTACATAATAAACAAATTGGCTTATCAGCCCTCAATGTCCAGAGCTTGCAAATCTCTGCTTTTGATGTAGAAATGTCATTCCCCTTTACAATGGTCCAGTCAGGCACATGTCATCTCAAACTTTATGGTCTGCAGATCTCCCCTGGTCTGGATGGATTGAGGTTAAGTGCAGGACATTGCATGTCAGCCATTTTGTCACATCTAGGCTGAAATAATACAAAATTATATATTCACAGTCACCTGAAAACATTATTGGTGATTATTCCTGCAGGTAATCACCACACCTTAGATCACATATAATTTGTGATCCTCCTTTCTGTATTTAAACATGACACTGCCGTATAATTCCAGTGATACTGCCCTATAATTCCATTGATACTGCCGTATATATCCAGTGGTACTGCCATATATTTCCAGTGGTACTGCCATATAATTCCAGTGATCCTGCCGTATAATTCCAATGGTACTGGAGTATAAGTCCAGTGATCCTGCCATATAATTCTAGTGGTACTGCCAAATAATTTCAGTGATACTGCCATGTATATATGTGTATGTATGTATGTATGTATGTATGTATGTATAATATATATACAGGTTGAGTATCCCATATCCAAATATTCCGAAATACGGAATATTCCGAAATACAGACTTTTTTTGAGTGAGAGTGAGATAGTGAAACCTTTGTTTTATGATGGCTCAATGTACACAAACTTTGTTTAATACACAAAGTTATTAAAAATGTTGTATTAAATGACCTTCAGGCTGTGTGTATAAGGTGTATATGAAACATAAATGAATTGTGTGAATGTAGACACACTTTGTTTAATGCACAAAGTTATAAAAAATATTGGCTAAAATTACCTTCAGGCTGTGTGTATAAGGTGTATATGTAACATAAATGCATTCTGTGCTTAGATTTAGGTCCCATCACCATGATATCTTATTATGGTACGCAATTATTCCAAAATACGGAAAAATCCCATATCCAAAATAGCTCTGGTCCCAAGCATTTTGGATAAGGGATACTCAACCTGTAATATATAATATGTGCAAGAAAAAAAGCAATTGGTTTCCCCAGCACCCTGAATGATAACAGTAACCAGATAGAAATCCCACATGATAATAGAATTCAGAGATCTTCGTTACACATATTTGCGCAAATGTGTGGTTAAGCCCCAAAGCCGCATCAAGGCCTCTCTGTATATTTGGGGTCCCTAGCGCTATATCTAGGTGCAGGGTGTGGCACCCCAAAACACCAGAATGAGCCAGAAAGCCCAGCGTGGCATACCAGTGTAAAAAACTATAGTGTTAATAAATTAGTATTTAGGAAGCTGAAGCTATAGAGAGGGTGATACAAACATGAAATGTAATTAAAATAGAGAAATAGTGTTAGAAAATTAATAAGTGAAAAGTGTTAATAAAATGTAAAGGTATGCCACACTAAAGCCATCCAGCTCAGCCAGTCCAGAGGCACCACACCTCACACCTCCATTACCCCAATCTGGGTCTAATATTAACCAGCAAGGAGCCACATGATAATGGCTCCTTACTAAAATATGTCTAAGCTAAGAGCTACCTACCTTGGAGCAACCCCATAATGCTCCATGTGGCATGTCAGGCCTGCACCTCCTCCTAATGCAGAAACCTCTCTGCCTCTCACAACAGACATATAGATTGGTAAATGCTCAATTAGCTTAGTGATATCATTCAGGTGCTCGAAAGGAAGGGGTATTTCTGAGCAATAAAAAAAGCAATTGGTTTCCCCAGCACCCTGAATGATAACAGTAACCAGATAGAAATCCCACATGATAATAGAATTCAGAGATCTTCGTTACACATATTTGCGCAAATGTGTGGTTAAGCCCCAAAGCCGCATCAAGGCCTCTCTGTATATTTGGGGTCCCTAGCGCTATATCTAGGTGCAGGGTGTGGCACCCCAAAACACCAGAATGAGCCAGAAAGCCCAGCGTGGCATACCAGTGTAAAAAACTATAGTGTTAATAAATTAGTATTTAGGAAGCCGATCTCTGAATTCTAGGGACCCCAAATATACAGAGAAGCCTTGATGCGGCTTTGGGGCTTAACCACACATTTGCGCAAATATGTGTAACGAAGATCTCTGAATTCTATTATCATGTGGGATTTCTATCTGGTTACTGTTATCATTCAGGGTGCTGGGGAAACCAATTGCTTTTTTTCTTGCTCAGAAATACCCCTTCCTTTCGAGCACCTGGATGATATCACTAAGCTAATTGAGCATTTACCAATCTATATGTCCATATATAATATGTGGTCAAAGTGGAAATTTTGAAGTGGGGGTAAGGAAAAGTGAAGGACGCAATTATGCGTGCGCCAAAGGCGCACACGCTCCAGAAAAGGGGGCGTGGTCACCCAAAAAAGGGCATGTCCGGTGTAGTAGAACCCCTTATACTATCTGGTACTGATGCCCCTTTCACCTTATAGCACACAGTACGATCCAAAATTCACATTAGAGCACACGGTACGAGCAGAAATTCACATTATAGCACACACTGAATGAGCCGAAATTCACATTATAGCACACTGAATGAGCCGAAATTCACATTATAGCACACTGAATGAGCCGAAATTCACATTATAGCACACTGAATGGACCAAAATTCACATTATAGCACACTGAATGAGCCGAAATTCACATTACAGCACACTGAATGAGCCGAAATTCACATTATAGCACACTAAATGAGCCGAAATTGTGACAGCAGGGACAGGGAGAGAGAGAGTGACGACAGGGAGAGAGAGTGACGACAGTGACAGCAGGGAGAGAGAGTGACAGTAGGCACAGTAACGACAGGGAGAGAGGTTGACAGCAGGGGAACATTACCTGACTGTGGTCGGCGGAGGCACCCATGGGAAGCGGCGGTGATAAGGAGGCCTTTGGTGCATTGAGGTCCCTCTGACTGTTGCAAAGCGGATTACTGAGGCCATAACAACTATGCTGGTGCTAGACGTGGGTCCGGTATCCGCCATTAGTGCAGTGGGACTGCAGTGCCAACCCTAGATGGGCCAGGTGTTTGTGCCGTACACTTGTGTCGCTTAGCTTAGTCATACAGCTATCTCAATGCCCTCTTTTACTTCTTGGCATGATGTGCTGTTTGGGTACTATTTTTTTTTAAGTGCCATCTTGTCTGACACTGCAATGCTACTCCTAGATGGGCCAATTGTTTGTGTCGCTTAGCTTAGTCATACAGCTACCTCATTGTACCTCTTTCACATCTTTGCATGATGTGCTGTTTGGGGCCTTTTTTTATATCTGCCTCCTGTCTGCCACTGCAGTGCCACTCCTAGATGGGCCAGGTATTTGTGCCGCACACTTGTGTCGCTTAGCTTAGTCATACAGCAACCTTGGTGCACCTCTTTTTCTTCTTTGCATCATGTGCTGTTTGGGGCATGGTTATTTAAAGTGCCATCCTGTCTGACACTGCCGTAAAAGTCTAGAGGTACTACTGTATTAGTCCAGGGGTACTGCTATATAAGTCCACCAATTGCAGAATTTTTGGAAAATGACAGGGGGCGTGCAGGAGATGCTGGCAGTGGACTGAAAAATTGCGGGCCACTTTTGTCATTCAGCCACTGCATGCCACTACTAGATGGGCCAGGTAGTTGTGTTGCTTAGCTTAGTCATAAAGCAACCTCGGTGCACATCTTTTTCTTCTTTGCATCATGTGCTGTTTGGGGACTAGTATTTAAAGTGCCATTTTGTCTGACACTGCAGTGCCACTCCTAGATGGGCCAGGTATTTGTGCCGCACACTTGTGTCGCTTAGCTTAGTCAAACAGCCACCTGGTTGCAACCTTTTGGCCTAAAAACATTATTGTAAGGTGTTCAGTGTTCAGAGTATACTTGAAATGAGTGTAAATGCATGTTATTAAGGTTAATAATACCGTAGGATCAAAATTACCCCCAAATTCTGTGATTTTAGCCATTTTTTTATGTTTATTTCAAAAATCATCCAGATCCAAAACACAAAAGGGTGGTTTTGGCAAAACCAATCCAAAACCAAAACACGAGTGGGGAATTAGAACCAAAACACGAAAAGTGCCTGCTGCACATCTCTAGTGTCGACCATAGACCCCGATGAAGAAAAAACAGGCTACGAGCAAGAAATGAATAAATGAAGTACATATTTTTATCTTCAAGTTCTACTGATGAATCACTCCCAGGCTCCTGCCTAGTAATCTAGGACTCCACCCAGCACTATAAAGGAAATCAAGAAAAGCCTGTGCTACATGTATAAATTAAAAAGACATGAAAACAATATACTGTAGAAAAATTTTCAGAACTCCATTTGCTTGCTGCAAAAGAATAATCTAATACCAGTTTATTAACTTTAACATTGTAATGATATTGTGCACACTTCCAGATGCCACTTATATAGAGAATTTTAGATAACAGAAATAGAGATGTGCGGCGGGCACTTTTTGTGTTTTGGTTTCGGTTCTAATTCCCCGCTCGTGTTTTGGTTTTGGATTGGTTTTGCCAATACCACCCTTTCGTGTTTTGGTTTTGGATCTCGATGATTTTTGAAAAAAACATAGAAATGGCTAATATCACAGAATTTGGGGGTAATTTTGATCCTACGGTATTATTAACCTCAATAACATTAATTTCCACTCATTTCCAGTCTAATCTGAACACCTCACACCTCACAATATTGTTTTTAGGCCAAAAGGTTGCAACCAGGTGGCTGTATGACTAAGCTAAGCGACACAAGTGTGCGGCACATACACCTGGCCCATCTAGGAGTGGCACTGCAGTGGCAGACAGGATGGCAGATATAAAAAAGGCCCTAAACAGCACATCATGCCAAGAAGTAAAAGAGGGCAATGATGTAGCTGTATGACTAAGCTAAGCGACACAAGTGTGCGGCACAAACACCTGGCCCATCTAGGAGTGGCACTGCAGTGGCAGACAGGATGGCAGATATAAAAAAGGCCCCAAACAACACATCATGCCAAGAAGTAAAAGAGGGCAATGAGGTAGCTGTATGACTAAGCTAAGCAACACAAGTGTGCGGCACAAACACCTAGCCCATCTAGGGTTGGCACTGCAGTCCCACTGTACTAATGGCGGATATCGGATGCACGTCGTCTAGTACCAACATAGTTGTTATGGCCTCACTAATCCGCTTTGCAACAGGGTATATATATATATATGCGGCAGTATCACTGGAATTATATGGCAGTATAAGGAAAGATGCTTGGCTGAACAACAGCCGGCTGAACAGGGCTTTATTATGAGGGCTGTTTGAAAGGGTTAAGAAAATATTACAATATAGACTTACCCAGGACTTCTACATAGTGGCTGTATGTTTGCCATATACTGAAGGGCTGTGCCGGACCAATATGACAATTGCTCTCCTTTCTCTGCAGGTAATCTACGCTCATTTGCATTTTGGATCTGCTCAGAATATACATGCAGCAGTGATATTGTTATTATACTAGGTAATCTACGCTCATTTGCATTTTGGATCTGCTCAGAATATACATGCAGCAGTGATATTGTTATTATACTAGGTAATCTACGCTCATTTGCATTTAGGATCTGCTCAGAATATACATGCAGCAGTGATATTGTTATTAGTGATGAGCGGGTTCGGTTTCCGAGAAACCGGAACCCCCCCGAACTTTACCCTTTTTACACGGGTCCGAGCCATACTCGGATTCTCCCGTATGGCTCGGCTAACCCGAGCGCGCCCGAACGTCATCATCCCGCTGTCGGATTCTCGCGAGATTCGGATTCTATATAAGCAGCCGCGCGTCGCCGCCATTTTTACTCGTGCATTGGAGATGATAGGGAGAGGACGTGGCTGGCGTCCTCTCCGTTTATTGTAGAAGACAGTTGATTCATTGGTTGTTTATTGCTTAATTGTGGGGAGGATTGGGGAGCAGCTGTTAGGAGTACAGTGCAGAGTTTTGCTGATAAGTGACCACCAGTTTTCTTATCCGTTCTCTGCCTGAAAAAAACGCTCCATACCATATCTGTGCTCAGTGTGCTGCATGATATATCTGTGCTGAGTGCTCACACTGCTTAATTGTGGGGACTGGGGAGCAGCTATAGCAGGAGTACAGTGCAGAGTTTTGCTGAGAGTGACCACCAGTATACGTTGTCTGCCTGAAAAACACTCCATATCTGTGCTCACAGTGTGCTGCTTTATTGTGGGGACTGGGGACCACCAGTATGATTAATATTATATAGGAGTAGTACAGTGCAGAGTGCACTGCTGTACCTACCTCTGTGTCGTCACTCGTCATCCATTAAGTATACTATCCATCTACATTGTATACCTGTGGTGCATTTTAGACTAGTTTAGCAGTTTGCTGACAGTGTCCACCAGTATACTATATATAGCAGTACGGTAGGCCACTGCTGTACCTACCTCTGTGTCGTCACCCGTCATCCATTAAGTATACTATCCATCTACATTGTATACCTGTGGTGCATTTTTTTAGACTAGTTTAGCAGTTTGCTGACAGTGTCCACCAGTATACTATATATAGCAGTACGGTAGGCCACTGCTGTACCTACCTCTGTGTCGTCACTCGTCATCCATTAAGTATACTATCCATCTACATTCTATACCTGTGGTGCATTTTTTTAGACTAGTTTAGCAGTTTGCTGACAGTGTCCACCAGTATACTATATATAGCAGTACGGTAGGCCACTGCTGTACCTACCTCTGTGTCGTCACTAGTCATCCATTAAGTATACTATCCATCTACATTGTATACCTGTGGTGCATTTTTTTAGACTAGTTTAGCAGTTTGCTGACAATGTCCACCAGTATACTATATAGCAGTACGGTAGGCCACTGCTGTGTACCTACCTCTGTGTCGTCACTCGTCATCCATTAAGTATACTATCCATCTACATTCTATACCTGTGGTGCATTTTAGTTTTGCAGTTTGCTGACAGTGTCCACCAGTATACTATATATATACTTATAGCAGTACGGTAGGCCACTGCTGTACCTACCTCTGTGTCGTCACTCGTCATCCATTAAGTATACTATCCATCTACATTCTATACCTGTGGTGCATTTTAGACAGTTTTGCAGTTTGCTGACAGTGTCCACCAGTATACTATATATAGCAGTACGGTAGGCCACTGCTGTGCACCTACCTCTGTGTCGTCACTCGTCATCCATTAAGTATACTACCCATCTACATTCTATACCTGTGGTGCATTTTAGTTTTGCAGTTTGCTGACAGTGTCCACCAGTATACTATATATAGCAGTACGGTAGGCCACTGCTGTACCTACCTCTGTATCGTCACTCGTCATCCATTAAGTATACTATCCATCTACATTGTATACCTGTGGTGCATTTTTTTAGACTAGTTTAGCAGTTTGCTGACAGTGTCCACCAGTATACTATATATAGCAGTACGGTAGGCCACTGCTGTACCTACCTCTGTGTCGTCACTCGTCATCCATTAAGTATACTATCCATCTACATTCTATACCTGTGGTGCATTTTTTTAGACTAGTTTAGCAGTTTGCTGACAGTGTCCACCAGTATACTATATATAGCAGTACGGTAGGCCACTGCTGTACCTACCTCTGTGTCGTCACTCGTCATCCATTAAGTATACTATCCATCTACATTGTATACCTGTGGTGCATTTTTTTAGACTAGTTTAGCAGTTTGCTGACAGTGTCCACCAGTATACTATATATAGCAGTACGGTAGGCCACTGCTGTGTACCTACCTCTGTGTCGTCACTCGTCATCCATTAAGTATACTATCCATCTACATTCTATACCTGTGGTGCATTTTAGACAGTTTTGCAGTTTGCTGACAGTGTCCACCAGTATACTATATATAGCAGTACGGTAGGCCACTGCTGTGTACCTACCTCTGTGTCGTCACTCGTCATCCATTAAGTATACTATCCATCTGCATTCTATACCTGTGGTGCATTTTAGTTTTGCAGTTTGCTGACAGTGTCCACCAGTATACCATATATAGCAGTATGGTAGGCCACTGCTGTGTACCTACCTCTGTGTCGTGACTCGTCATCCATTAAGTATACTATCCATCTACATTCTATACCTGTGGTGCATTTTAGACAGTTTTGCAGTTTGCTGACAGTGTCCACCAGTATACTATATATATACTTATAGCAGTACGGTAGGCCACTGCTGTACCTACCTCTGTGTCGTCACTCGTCATCCATTAAGTATACTATCCATCTACATTGTACAATTTTTTTGAAGGGCCATCCTGTCTGACACTGCAGTGCCACTCCTAGATGGGCCAGGTGTTTGTGTCGGCCACTTGTGTCGCTTAGCTTAGTCACACAGCGACCTTGGTGCGCCTCTTTTTTTCTTTGCATCATGTGCTGTTTGGGGACAATTTTTTGGAAGGGCCATCCTGCCTGACACTGCAGTGCCACTCCTAGATGGGCCAGGTGTTTGTGTCGGCCACTTGTGTCGCTTAGCTTAGTCACACAGCGACCTTGGTGCGCCTCTTTTTTTCTTTGCATCATGTTCTGTTTGGGGAGTATTTTTTTGAAGGGCCATCCTGTCTGACACTGCAGTGCCACTCCTAGATGGGCCAGGTGTTTGTGTCGGCCACTTGTGTCGCTTAGCTTAGTCACACAGTGACCTTGGTGCGCCTCTTTTTTTCTTTGCATCATGTGCTGTTTGGGGACAATTTTTTGGAAGGGCCATCCTGTCTTGATTGACACTGCAGTGCCACTCCTAGATGGGCCAGGTGTTTGTGTCGGCCACTTGTGTCGCTTAGCTTAGTCACACAGCCACCTTGGTGCGCCTCTTTTTTTCTTTGCATCATGTGCTGTTTGGGGACTATTTTTTTGAAGGGCCATCCTGCCTGACACTGCAGTGCCACTCCTAGATGGGCCAGGTGTTTGTGTCGGCCACTTGTGTCGCTTAGCTTAGCCATCCAGCGACCTCGGTGCAAATTTTAGGACTAAAAATAATATTGTGAGGTGTTCAGAATAGACTGGAAATGAGTGGAAATTATGGTTATTGAGGTTAATACTATGGGATCAAAATGACCCCCAAATTCTATGATTTAAGCTGTTTTTTAGGGTTTTTTGAAAAAAACACCCGAATCCAAAACACACCCGAATCCGACAAAAAATTTTCGGTGAGGTTTTGCCAAAACGCGTCCGAATCCAAAACACGGCCGCGGAACCGAACCCAAAACCAAAACACAAAACGCGAAATATTTCCGGTGCACATCACTAATTGTTATTATACTAGGTAATCTACACTGTCAATTTGTATATTATAAACTATATTGTATTCTAGGATGAAACTGTATTGCAGCTTTGAAATAGTTGGTAACTGCTATCTTAGTGTTTGTTTTAGTTGAGTTTTATGGCATGCTCTGTAAACGGGGGTGGGATGTTAGGCCTTGATTGCAATTACTAGACACACATGGATACTTACCATTCATAAAGAAAGATGCTTGGCTGAACAGGGCTTTATTATAAGGGCTGTTTAAAAGGGTTAAGAAAATATTACAATATAGTGGTAAATTTACTAAGGTGGGAGATTTTTAGAACTGGTGATGTTGCCCATAGCAACCAATCAGATTATATCTATTATCTGCTAGAAGCAGCTAGATAAATGGTAAGTAGAATCTGATTGGTTGCCATGGGCAACATCACTAGTTCTAAAAATCTCTTACCTTAGTAAATTTACCCCATAGACTTACCCAGGACTTACCAGGACGAAAACAGACGGAAACATCCCACTGACAAAACAGAAAAGCATCCTCCCTTCCTTTCATTCCCAATCATCTGTGCATTTCAGCGTATGTATATATTTTACCAACTACAATCCTCATGACCTCTAAGAACAAAATGCAACCAATTTCGTATAAAACTATCATTGTGATTTACATGTGATTGTACATACCTGTTTGTCACTTTGCTCTATAATGCACAGTTAACATACAGCGGAACACCACCAGTAATAGGCACCTGAACTTTTAACTTGAACAAGTGAAACCTTACACTCTCTGCCTAGATAACACTGGTTTCATCTCAAACTAACTATGTTCCACAAATTGATTTTCTGCATTACTCTTCATGGAGTATTCATAAAGACCATTGCATCATTCAGTCTCCCAGCAACTCAGCCCTCTGTACATGTTGCCCCCTCAATTCTACACTCCCCTCTTATAAGCACTCATGAGCTTTTTACTTCCCTATACTCATTGACAATAACATCTACAACCTCTCACCATAAAAAACTTTCACAAACCTCTGACGCCCACATTTATCTCTCTCTTCTGCTTCTGATAGCTGGTGACATTTCACCAAATCCAGGACCCAGCCACTTGCATCGCTCACATTCACCTGATTCACAGCAACATAGAAATCCAGCTAACCTCATAAACATCACATGTCTTCCATCACCCTCCAGATCACTAAAATGTGCCTTATGGAATGCACGCTCTGTTTGTAACAAATTAACATCCATCCATGACCTCTTCATATCCAACAACATCAATCTGCTGGCTATAACAGAAACCTGGCTCACACAATCTGACACAGCCTCCCCTGCAGCACTGGCACATGGTGGTCTCCACTTTACACACACCTCCAGACCCGATAACCATAAAGGAGGAGGAGTTGGACTTTTACTTTCACAATCTTTTGCATACACTGTTCTACCACAGGTTCCATCACTCACATTTACATCATTTGAAGTACATTCCATTAGGGTTTACTCTCCTTTCTCTCTGCGTGTTGCAGCTATCTACCGCCCACCTGGGCATCCAAAACAATTTTTGGAAGATTTTTCTGCCTGGCTCTCTCACTTCCTATCCTCTGACATCTCCACCATTATCATGGGTGATTTCAATTTTGCTATTGATTGTCCAAAATCTGCTGCGCACGCCTCCAAACTACTCTCTCTAACCTCCTCTCTTGGCCTCTCCCAATGGACTGACTCCTCTACTCATCAGGCGGGCCACTGTCTTGATCTAGTATTCACCAGACTATGCTCCATCTCTGAACTCACTAACACTCCTTTCCTCCTCTCAGATCACAACCTTATCACCTGCATGCTCTCCTCTGTTAATTCAAACCCTGTGTTGCTGAAGTCCTCCAATCTTCCTCAAACCCACAGAAATATTAACACAATTAATCTTCAAGGACTTTCCACTTCACTCCAACAACTGCTTTCACCTATTTCTGCATTCACCTCTCCTGAGGTGGCTGTATCACACCTTATAGAGACTCTAGAACTAGCCCTTGATGATGTGGCTCCAGCTACCCATCACACTCCACGTAGGCCTAAATGTCAACCATGGCACTCCAAATTAACAAGACAACTACAAAAACTCACACGAAAACTTGAACGTCAGTGGCGTAAATCTCGTATTTCAAGTGAATTCCTCACATATAAGACTGTCTACCATTCTTATAAAAATGCCCTGGACACTGCCAAACAAACATATTTCCAAACTCTTATCTCTGCTCAAGCCTCTAACCCCAAATGACTCTTTAATACATTTAAATCACTTCTGAATCCTCCCGCACCTACCCCACCCGCCACTATCAAGGCACAGGATCTTGCTTCCTACTTCAAGGAGAAGATTGATAAGATCCAAGATGAAATGGTATGCTCTTCGGCAGCCAGTGACCTGCTCCGTTCTTTACCTGAACCCTCTGGCACTCTTTCTTCATTTGATCCCACAAATGAAGATGAAGTATCATCACTCTTCTCATCCTGCTTCTCTACTACCTCTCCTCTTGATCCTTTACCCTCACAAATAAGTAAAGATCTGTCTCTGGTGCTCATCCCTACCTTAATTAACATCTGTAATCTCTCTCTCTCTCTACTGGTATTTTTCCTTCACTCTTCAAGCATGCAGTGATTACTCCCATTTAAAAAAAACAAAATTCTGACCCTAATGCTCTCTCAAACTACCGCCCTATCTCTCAGCTCCCTTGTCTCTCTAAGCTACTTGAGAGACTTGCTTACACTCGACTCACACACTTTCTTAACTCATACACTTTGTTGGACCCACTTCAGTCAGGCTTCCGTTCCCAACATTCCACAGAGACAGCACTGACTAAAGTGGTTAATGATTTGGTCACTACGAAGTCTAAAGGCCACTACTCACTACTTATTCTTCTAGATCTATCTGCTGCATTTGACACTGTAGACCACTCTCTTCTCATACAGACACTACAATCCCTAGGTCTTAAAGACACAGCCCTTTCTTGGTTCCTATCCTACCTATCTAATCGCTCCTTCAGTGTTCGCTACTCTGAATCTACCTCCTCTTCGCTACCTCTTTCAGTTGGAGTACCGCAAGGCTTAGTCTTGGGTACTCTGCTTTTCTCTATCTATACCTCATCTCTTGGTAAACTAATCAGCTCTTTTGGTTTTCAGTATCATCTGTACGCAGATGATACTCAAATCTACCTATCCTCCCCTGTCTTGTCCCTATCTGTACTGGACCGTGTCACTGAATGCCTTTCTGCCATTTCATCCTGGATGACATCTCGCCACCTCAAACTGAATATTTCAAAGACAGAGTTAATTATATTTCCACCGGCCAATAGTAGGTACCAACCTGATATCTCTATCACTGTTGAAAACTCGACTATCTACCCTACCCCACAAGCTCGCTGCCTAGGTGTCATCCTTGACTCTGATCTGTCCTTTGTTCCCCACATTCAATCTGTCTCAAGATCATGTTACATGCATCTAAAAAACATATCCAAAATACGACTATACCTTACACAAGACACTGCTAAAACTCTAATCCACGCTCTCATTATCTCCTGCATTGATTATTGCAATAGTCTCCTAACTGGTCTTCCCAAAACGAGAGTCTCACCACTACAATCCATTCTGAATGCTGCGGGGAGGCTTATCTTCCTGGCTAGACATTCATCGTCTGCAGATCCACTCTGTCAGTCCCTCCATTGGTTACCTGTACTCTACCGCATTCAATATAAAATACTTTTACTCACACACAAGGCCATTAACCAAACTACACCAATGTACATCACTACGCTTATCACAAAATATCTCCCAACCCGACCTCTTTGCTCTTCACAAGACCTGCGTCTCTCATCCACACTCATTACTCGCTCCCACTCACGACTGCAGGACTTTCATCGGGCTGCACCCACTCTGTGGAATGCCCTACCACGCACAATAAGACTCTCCTTTAGTCTCCAAACCTTCAAGCGTTCCCTGAAAACTCACCTCTTTAGGCAAGCGTATCAAATTCCAGAACCGCCCACATAACTTTCATAAACCTTCCTATCAAATTGCATCCACTCTGTACAGTCCACACATATCCTCACATGTCTTCTCATTCTATGCAATAGATAGGCATATGTACACAAGGAAAGGTGCTATTTCCCTATAGATTGTAAGCTTGCGAGCAGGGCCTTCCTACCTCTATGACTGTTATCACCCAGTTTGTTATTGTTATTTCAAATTGTAAAGCGCAACGGAATTTGCTGCGCTATATAAGAAACTGTTAATAAATAAATAAATAATAAAATCACTGGAATTATACGGCAGGATCACTGGAATTATATGGCAGTATCACTGGAATTATACGCCAGTATCACAGGAATTATACGGAAGGATCACTGGAATTATATGCCAGTACCACTGGACTTATACGGCAGGATCACTAGAATTATTCGGTAGGACTAGGATCACTGGAATTATTCGGCAGGATCACTGGAATTATTCGTCAGGATCACTGGAATTATTCGTTAGGATCACTGGAATTATACGTCAGGATCACTGGATTTATAAGGCAGTACCGCTGGACATATACAGCAGTATCAATGGACATATACGGCAGCACAGGGACACCACCACTGGACTGATGCAGGACAACACAGCACCACTGCAATGGACTGGACTTATACAGCAGCACTGGACATATGGCAGCAGAGGACACCACCACTGTGACTGGACTGATGCAGCACAATACACCACTACTGGACTGATGCAGCACAACACAGCACCACTGAACTGGACTTATACAGCAGCACTGGACATATGGCAGCAGAGGACACTACCACTGTGACTGGACTGATGCAGCACAATACACCACTACTGGACTGATGCAGCACAACACAGCACCACTGGACTGGACTTATACAGCAGCACTGGGCATATGGCAGCAGAGGACACCACCACTGTGACTGGACTGATGCAGCACAATACACCACTACTGGACTGATGCAGCACAACACAGCACCACTGAACTGGACTTATACAGCAGCACTGGGCATATGGCAGCACAGGACACTACCACTGTGACTGGACTGATGCAGCACAATACACCACTACTGGACTGATACAGCACAACACAGCACCACTGAACTGGACTTATACAGCAGCACTGGACATATGGCAGCAGAGGACACCACCACTGTGACTGGACTGATGCAGCACAATACACCACTACTGGACTGATGCAGCACAACACAGCACCACTGAACTGGACTTATACAGCAGCACTGGGCATATGGCAGCACAGGACACTACCACTGTGACTGGACTGATGCAGCACAATACACCACTACTGGACTGATGCAGCACAACACAGCACCACTGAACTGGACTTATACAGCAGCACTGGGCATATGGCAGCAGAGGACACCACCACTGTGACTGGACTGATGCAGCACAAGACACTACCACTGGAAAGATTCAGCACAACACAGCACCACTGAACTGGACTTATACAGCAGCACTGGGCATATGGCAGCAGAGGACACCACCACTGTGACTGGACTGATGCAGCACAAGACACTACCACTGGAAAGATTCAGCACAACACAGCACCACTGGACTGGACTTATACAGCAGCACTGGACATATGGCAGCAGAGGACACCACCACTGTGACTGGACCGATGCAGCAAAAGACATCACCACTGGAAAGATTCAGCACAACACAGCACCACTGGACTGGACTTATACAGCAGCACTGGTGACTGGACATATGCCAGCAGAGGACACAACCACTGTGACTGGACAGATGCAGCACAAGACACAAACACTGAGGACACTGGACGGAGACACGTCCTCTCTCTACACTCTCCAATGCCGGAGTGAAAATGGCGTGGACGCGCGGCTCCTTATATGGAATCTAAACCTCGCGAGAATCCGACAGCGGGATGATGACGTTTTGCTTCGTTCTGGTTTCCGAGTCAGGTGGGAAAACCTGAGCCTGACTCATATCCAAGCTCGGGTGGTGAAGTCCGGTAGGGTTCGGTTCTCTGAGAACCGAACCCGCTCATCTCTAAGCAGAATGTCAGCACAATAGCACAATGGTTGTTAGTATTGTTATCTGACAGCACTGTTGGCATGTTGGATTCCAGGTAAGACCCTATATGTGTATGTTCTCAATGTGTTTGTTTGGGATTCCTCCCTCATTCCAAAAATATACAGTTAGGTTAACTGGCTCACAACAAAAAAGAAATAATCTGCATGTGTCTACAATATGTCATAGTGAATATAGGGGGTCATTCCGAGTTGTTCGCTCGTTGCCGATTTTCGCAACGGAGCGATTAAGGCAAAAATGCGCATGTGCATGGTTCGCAGTGCGCATGCGGTTAGTATTTTAACACAAAACTTAGTAGATTTACTCACGCCCGAACTAAGATTTTTCCTCGTTGAAGTGATCGTAGTGTGATTGACAGGAAGTGGGTGTTTCTGGGCGGAAACTGGCCGTTTTCTGGGAGTGTGCGGAAAAATGCAGGCGTGCCAGGGAAAAACGCGGGAGTGTCTGAAGAAACGGGGGAGTGGCTGGTCGGACGCTGGGCGTGTGTGTGACGTCAAACCAGGAATGAAACTGACTGAACTGATCGCTATTTGTGAGTAAGTCTGCAATTCTGCTAAGCTAAGATACACTCCCAGAGGGCGGCGGCTTAGCGTGTGCAATGCTGCTAAAAGCAGCTAGTGAGCGAACAACTCGGAATCACCCCCATAGTTCGTAAAATACATTGAGGCAAGGACTGATGTGAATGACTAAATATTCTCTATAAAGCGCTGTGTTATATGAGCGCATACCTCCCAACTGTCCTGTTTATATCACTGTTCGTGTCCTGCTGTTCCAGCCATGGGCCGCAGTGTCAGGGAGGTTGGGGGGGGGACACTGTCTCGGGAGAGAGAGGGGATAGCTTTGCAGCTGTCTGAGTGCTAAGCTGCATGATGAGAAATAGTAGCATGTCATGCGACCATCCATGCCCCTAAAACCTCATATGTGGCCTGGTCTAGAGGCTACAATGGCACGATGTCATGGATTTTAAATTGTTGGTGTCACAGAAGGATTATGGTTGTGAACCTGTACCATGGGATTTGCGAAGACCCTGAACCCTGTACTCTTCAGGGATTCTTGAAAGGAGGTTTAGACCACACAGGTCGCAGCCCTCAGCCTGTTTATCAGGTACAGGGTCTGGTATGCACTGGAGCAGATACTGCAGTATGCTGGATGGCATGCAGACACTGGAGCGGTAAGTCCTAGAAGCATCAACAGGAACACGGATGGAACACAAAGAGACAGATGACAGGAATGGAGCAGGAACTGTAATGAAGACCAGCAGACTGGAATCCGAAACAGCACGGGGAACAGGCTGATGCTGGAGAAAGGTTTGGGAGCCTATACTCTGGCACAAGAGTGTTCCCAAGGACTTCCTTTTATAGGTGGAAACTTGAATTTGGCGCTAAATGTGACATCACATTTTGGCGCACCCGGCCATTACGAGTAATACTGCGCTTGTCACTATGGGAGCTACAGCCGCAACCCAGAAGCACAGGACAGAAGCTGCAGCCATGGAGGAAGCCCACAGATGGGAACCACAGCCATGGGCACTGAGCGGCTGCAGGAGAGGTTGCTCTGCTGGAGTTGCCCGGGACTGCTGGACTCGGTAATTAAACTCTGGGGTTCAATGCGCTGGGAAAGTAGATAGGCTATGGGAGGGTATGATATATATTTTTTTTTTTAAACTCTTAATAAATAGATGTTTAGGAAAATTATTATACATCTGCAGGAAAGTGAGTCAGTGAAGATCAGTCCTGGATAACTGCAGATGACTGTTTTCACATTTCTACAACTAGTTTATGTTTTATTTCTACACCTTCAACTATCTCTCTTCATTACAACTGCTGCACACCATCAAGAAAGCTTTATTAATGGTGCCCCGCAGTAGCCACACACTCCCCCTCCGCCTCCCCCTCCTCCCACCTGTCATAATAGTCTCAAGAGAAGATCTCAGATTATGAAACAGAATAACATGCAGTTTATGATGTGACACGGGGAGAGGGAGGTCTCAATGTGCTTAACCTATTTATTGCTCCAATTTTACATTGTAACCTCAGTTCACATATATTAAAAACTGGTTT